>NC_134418.1:79035259-79342837 GCF_030867145.1 Opisthocomus hoazin
ATTGTACGACGCCTCGTCGGGAGTTTCCTGCTGTCCTCTTACCTTTTGCTCTTGATGGAGAAGAAGGAGACGAGCTAGTCAAAGGCTTTCTAAGGGTGGTATACGGGCCTTGCATATCCATACGGCCCAGGCTAGGCCTGTTGGCGTTCTGATCGCTGTGCACCCTCTGATGACTCACAGCAGGTTCCGACTTCCTTCGTTTTCGGTAGTCACTCGCCGTACTTGCAGAGCTACAGAAATAAGCAGTATTAGCAGCAGTATAATCCTGAGGTCAGAATTCAGCAATTTAAAAAGTAAGCTTATAATTATAGCGTTGGATAATAGATTAAACAATGCCAGAAAAAATACATCAAAAACACGTAAAGGGGTGGAGCACTGGTCTCAGACATCTTACAGCGTATTTCACAGAGAAGAGCTAATTTCTTCTTCAGCTGACGGTTTTAAAGTTTTACACAAAATTGCTAATGTCATTTTCACAGTGAAGGAGTTGAAATAAATGCATCAAGTTTTTTTCTGAAATACTCTAAAAATATCAACAACAAATGAAATAGTTTTAAACTGTTTCCATAACCATTTTGCTAAAATAGCAATAACACATTGTATTTAAAAATCAAATACAGTTGTTGATTGAAAAGCCTTTTCATTCACGTTTTTCCATACTCCTACCGTTTTTAAGCATTTGGCCTTTCCTGTTTTACCACGGGCTGGCACTCTCCCATCCTCCTGGTACTTTAACTGGGGAGAAGCCCCCCAGACCTGGTACTGACACAGCACTAGGTGCTGCCTGGGCAGTGCGACGAATCTCGTCTTTTGCTGGCCACAGACCTTGGGTGACGCATCAGTCACAATGTAAATCAAGATGATAAACATTAAAGAAAATCCTTGCGAAAGGGCAGGAGATTTGGCTACCAAGATATGCGCACCATAGTGGGACCTACATGGACATGTGACACAGCCTGGTTGGTCAGGATGCTGACTAGCTTATTATGGGAGTTACTTTTATGAGTAGGCAATAACCAAGTAAGTAGGGGCTATAGAAAATAAAAAGGCAGCTACAGAGAAAAGTTTGAGTGCTAAGTTGCCTTTAGTACTAGAAGTACTAGAAGTTCAGTCCAAAGATAGGAAAAAGAGAGTGAGAACAGCGGAAGCAGCGAGCTTAGGGAAGTGCTGCCGGCAGTGAGGTGAAATGAGAGATTGCTGCAGCGGAGACGGAAGCCTGGGGACGTCAGTGGAAAGACCCAGCATACAGCATGGCTTACTTTGAATGTAAACAGCAAGTTCTTGTAATACAAAAGGAAGAATTGCACTTCGGTGTCAAAATACGAACGCCCTCTCCATGCACCTCTCTGTTTTGTCAGTAGCTCACAAAGTGAACAGTAAAATCTGACTCTGCAGCATCCGCGGGCTGCAGGTCAGAAAGAAACCCCTCAGGCTGTATAATCTGTGTCTACTGAAATCACGGATCGTACTTCTTACCTAGAGGGCCTGTCCAAGCCTCTGTCTGTTGAATAGTGATGATATAAGGAAGTCTGTGAAAACAAATACATCAATCTGTTATATGTCTGTATTTGAAAAAAGGGTGATGATCTCTGCTTATCGTGTTTGATTATGATTGTTCCTCTGTGGCAAATCCTATAAAAACAGACCACGATGACTGACATCCTGGGCACTCCAGCACAGATACTGCAATATTTCATGAGAATAGTGACACAGTTTTTAAAAAGCATCACTAGATTTAATTTCATATTCTACTTCAGCAATGTTTTTTTCTTTTAAAGCACCACTAAATAACAACCCAAAGTCATGTTTCTCTGTACCCTTTTCAAAAATAGATACAGAACAGCTGAAATGAACTTTTACTACGAAAACATAAAAATCTGAAAACAGTTCCTTCATGTGCAAATGAGGTCTGCAGAGCTTCTCCTCCTGCCCAGTCACTCATCAAAATCCCACCATCAATTAGAACTTTTTGTAAAACCCATGATGTCTGCGGCCAGCTGTTGACCACCTTATGTTCCTGGGAAGAACAGAACACTAACACAGGACATTAGGCGTTGGTATGGACTTACAGAAGTAGCTACTGGATGAACCATGGAAGATGGAATGGAGTACTGCTCCATAATTTATTATTAACACAAAGTCAACCTTAAATGACCATTAATTATATATCAACCATTTCACACATTTCAAGCCTGCAGACAGAATTAGGCAATACTACACTTCTGGTAACTAGGTATGAACCTGGAATGGACGGCATGGTCCCTGGGGCGTTTCTTCACGGGTACAAAGCAGCGTGGTTCAAAGGTTAAATTGGTTTTACATTCCTGGCCTGTAATTTCAGAGCTAACCTGAGGGACTGGCAATAGAACTATCGTGCACCTTTGTAAGCAGCAGGAACGATTCTTCTGTGTACAGAAGCCTTCTAGACTTTCTCTGTATGGAAAAATCTTTACAGACTTTTCTCTGTGCAGGACTACAGAAGTAAGAGCACTCGTGGCCTGTGTAAGTGCTTTTTTTGTCAGATATACTCTTTTTTCCCAGTCATGTGAATTGCAAGCTCATGAATAGGACTTCACCAGATTTGTTAACTGACACTTATGTACACTTCTAGAAGTCACACTAAGAATATTTGGGAGCAGTTTCATGAGACTGTATACTTTAATGATATTCCAGAGTGACTGTTGAAGCTACTTTTACAGGTGGGGCACTATGCAGACAATACGATCATTCAGTTAGAGTTCATTTGTCAGCAGGCTTCGTTATTTAAGACCTCCATCACATACTAAGTGATGCCATCAGGACATTGAAGTTCTGATTTCTGGACTATACTGAAATTTTTTCTACTCTGTGGCATGGAAAACCCCATTGCTTCAGTCATTTCTGTGTTTCAGCTTGCTAGTCTTTGCATCTGCTCAGAATGGATGCAATGCAAGATGCGGGTAACACCTCTAAGAAAGAGTCACATGCTCTAGAAGTGATGCGTCTTTGCAAGGTTTTAGTCTTTTTTTTTTTTTTTAATATTCTGTCACCACATTAGATGCAAAGCTGAGGCAGTCTGCGGCTGCTGCTGCAATTCCCACCTGATGGACACTGTTACACTGTTCCTGTCAGAGCTCAATTAGCCCCAAACCTCTGAAACAGTTCTAAACAATGAATGTGATGCTATTGTCATGTGCTACGTTGTTCTGTATGACAAATACTTTGCTTTACAATAAAAGGGGAAACCAAAAGAATAGATTTCCTCTTTTTCCCATCCTTATCCTTCCACTGCTGCACTGGATTTCCAGTTGTGGAAACTGATGCTCAGGTTCTGGCAGCACACAGCTGCTTCAGTGACTGACGCTGTGGATGAAAGAGGGGAGCTCGATATAAAAGCTCCAAAAATTATTTTAGTGCTACGCTAAAAAACAAGGACTACTTGTCAAGCAGTCGTTTTCAGCTCATCCAATACACCCTCCAGACACAGAGAGGAGACAGGTGGCTTTCTGTGCAGTGGTGCTCCACATACATATTTTTCCATGATGGGAGAGTATACAAGACTGTGGAATACAACTAGGTTTTACCACAGCATCTGAATTTTATTTGCTGAAACCAACCTATTTTTCTGCAAACAAAAGTGAAGTTGTTTCTTAGAAGTTTCATTTTCTCAGCAAAACACATATTTCAAAGTTTGGGCTTTTTAAAGTCATCTGTCATTGCATTGTTCTTAGGTGATAAACAAACTGTGCATGGCACTTTAAAATGAAAAACTGATTGGTGGATTTGTATGTGAAGAACAGAAACTGGTAATTGTTGACTGAAGGATTTTAAGTACTGTAACCTAGCTCATACAGTCAGTGGACTTAAACATTAGAGAGAAGGGGTACGGTGAAACAAAACCGTACCATCTGCTCTAGGAAAGGAGTGAAGGATCAAACCTCCTTTCCACAGGCAGATTAAATAGAAGCCTGTGTTTTGGAGCCAGTTGTGTTATGGAGATGTGCTGATGACCACCAGATCTTCTCAGGCAGACATCAAACCTGCTGCTATCACTCAGCAAATTATCTCTATTATAATTTCTCAGTATTTGGAATGCATATGGGACTCATGATGACTGCATTAAAGTTAACCTATTCTGTCTAAAAAATATCATGGTATTCATTTTTGAAAAACATATTCTGAAGAAGATATTTATTCCCGAGTCTTTACTGTTCATACAGTTCATATTTTCAAGTTTTCCTCTGAAAGCTGAAGACTACTTTATGACAATTCTCCCATCACTATCCAACTTCAATGATTTTAAGATAGATGTCTAATATTATGAGTCTGTCTGCAATATGACCATAAAAGCCAGCAGCAGAGCTGCTCACACCAACAGCTAGTGTAACCACAGTTCCCCTCGCACTTCTACGCAATGGTGAAGCAAAGGCCTCAGGTCTATGTGCTTCTCTACACTACTCACTAAACACACACTGAGGCTGTTCTGGAAAGTGTCAGAGTCTTATTTCAAGACTTGCCACAATTATCAACTTCATCGTTGTTGACCAGTCACCGCCACGGTCCAGAACCAGCAGGGGAAGGAAACTCAGGCTCACAGGTGATCTCTGTCAGAACTGTTGCATGAGGCGATGCAAACATTGATGATTAATTGTCATTGTGGGGTTTCTTGCACAGGTGCCAACCCCTTCCATTACCAACTGGACTGAGACCATCTGCCACATGATACTGGCCAAACAGCCATGAGGCAGTGACTACTTTCCACCACTTGTAATGGCTCCAGGGCTCCATCACAGCCCGCGGTGTAAATCCCATGGGTGATGCACGTCCCCATTGCCTCCTCTGGCAGGCAGTGGGTAAATCACGCAACTGAAACCAAACCGTAGAGAACTTCTTTACCCACAGCATTCCCTACGCCATAAATAGTGTGTTAGTGAGCAGCCGAAGACAGCAAGAAGTGTGTGTCATGCCAAAACTGACTGCTGGGTTACTATATGGCTTTTGCTTTACGTCCTTTAAGATACTCTTATCATCTTGAGTGTAACTCGCCCTTTTGCCCTTTCTTTGATGCCTTCTTTTCAGTTCTTTCTATATGAAAGATACTGTATGTTGCACATTCCACAATAGTAATTTTTACCACAGGCATACGGTATTACATATAGGCTGTGTGGAGTTTATACCTTCTACCCACAGGCAGAGCCGCACCGACACGGCGTGTAGCAGAAAGGTGAAAGCAAATGGCGGATATGGTCAGTTTTTGCTGCCAGGAGTGGATACCACTGTTTGCAGCTGTCCTGTCAGCTCTCAGCTCATGGGCATTTTGACCCATGAGCCCTCCAAGCCCCTTCCAGGTGGCCCAACAGAATTGTAGAATCATAGAATGGTTTGGGTTGGAACACATCTTCCCCGCTCCCTCACCTCCACAGCTAATTAGGCATCTTCCAGAATATTCAGCACTGCCCTCTATTGATAAAGGCTGCTAGATAAAAATAATTCAATATTGGAGACAACCACCCCAAACTACCAAATACAGACTTTGTTGAATTCGGTTCTACTCAAAAAAAAGATATATATTTACAATGAATGCAATGTTTTAGCTGTTTTCATGCATTACGGCTTTAATGGTGACTGAAAATGAAGTTAGGAAAAGTAGGCAAAAGTTGTAGTTATCAAACAAGTTTGTTTGCATGATGGTTCTAATATTTTAACAAGTTATTTTGAAATATTTCCGCCTCCTGGACAAATAGTTAACTTGCTGTAATTTGTGAACATGATTTATCGTATTTAAAGATTTTAAAAGTTTAAAAAGAAAAGATAAATGTCTTTGTAAATTAAACAAAGAGAAAACCAGTATTACTTACCAGCCATTTTACCCAGACCTATTGAATATGGTAATATTTCAAATAATCATGCTAAGACTTTTAAAATTGTCTTCTCCGATACATCGAGTACTCTCACGCATTAGTGAAGGCCTAGAAGCTTATTGTCTTGGAGAACTGGGCCCAAATTTCACAACCATAAGGTTATTCCAGATTCATAGTGCTTAAAACCAAACCAGAGTAACTTGCAAACAGTTAACAATTTAAGGCCACGCTTTGCATTTAATTTTTGGAGCGACTGCGGAAGATGAGAGTGAATCACGAATATGAATGAAGTAAAGCCACCATGTGAAGTCAAGTCGTCATGACAGGATTCACTGCCTTCTGCCCTAACACTCTAAAAATGGGGTGGAAGGGGACAGGGGATGAACGCCTGAATCTCTCCCGCTCAGAGCAGGGCAATGACAGCCTGCTGCCTGATCTTTGTGCCTTTTACTTGGAGTAATGACAGTGACTGCCAATCCTGCAGTTATAAATTTACAACAGCATTATTAATTGCTGTATTTCCTGATTAGCAACCTTGGTCATAAATACTTCATTGGAGAAATGATAGCTTAGCCACAAAGGCTTTCTCTTGACGTAAAGAATTTGCAGTCAGATATTTTAATAATAAAATATTACTGGGTTGATGTATTGATTGTGTCTGAAAGCAATGCACTTGCCCAACTCTGAAGAAGTGGGAATTTGTCACAGAGTTAGAGACGTATGGGCTGTTGCGTAATTCTGAGTGTTAATCTCGGAGAAGTTTTGGGGAGAAGGACTCACAGTTCCTAGGATAATAAGATCAACATCCAAATGCACTAGTGATCTGGAAAGATACGAAGACAAAGATACAATGATTGTGAATTAGCAACACCTCATAGCTATCAGAAGGAAACCACCAAATTTTAACAAACTTCAGACATAAATGGCGAGCGCTCCAACCCTTCTTCCCAAGAGAACCATCCAAACAAGAATCAGTCATTTACCTCATTGGAAACACCAGAAGAACTGTCTTGAACATAGTCCAAAAGCTTTTTAGGTGGCTGCATCATAAAAGCAGAAGTGCAGAGATGAAATGGAGTAGAATCAATGGCAGCAAGGAATGAAGCATGTGGAGAAGGTGAGATGGTTAGAAACTAAGTGTTGACAACGGCAGATACAAAGAGTGACACGTATGGGTAGAATGGAAAGAAGAATGTGTCATAATATTTTTTAAATTATAAGCATCTTCTTAAAACGTTAGTAACTTTAGGTGGTAAAATTTACAACTGGAACGGCTGAATCAATACTAGCAGTTTTTAATACTGATGAGAGAGAAGAGTGTAAAGCGTCACAGTTCTGTTCTGCTGGGCAAATCTCAATACACTTTATCTTATAGGAGACACTGTTCTCAGGTTATCACTATCAGTAGAATACTGTTGACACAGAGCTCATCAGAAGAATGTATCTGGACTGTTTCTGCCCACCTAGAGGGAGGAATGACAAAACAGCTTGCGTGGCTAGATAAAAGGAGATGAGAGGGAATCAGTGACAATGTGATACACTATAGATCACTGGACAACAAATTAAACCCAGATACGTTTAACTTTTTTTTTAATTTTATTTTGAGATTCTATTCAATGGGCAATTTTTTGAAATGTTACGATTAAAAAGTCAAGGTTTTAAAAGAAGTGGTTCACTTTCTCTTCTTCTCTCGCTGAAGCAGCTGGGAGTTCTGACTTTGGCTTACGGCTGGCTACAAAAAGAGATGAAGGCACCTGGTTTCCAGAGAGCCCCCCAGGGCCCTGTGTCCAGCGCTCCGGCTCCTCGTGTAGCCTGGCACGCCAGCAATTAGCACGCTGACGGGGGTCCAGAGAATTGCTAGCTAACAGGGAAGGATAAGGATGGGAACGTTTTAAACCCTGACATGCTCAAGCTCGGCTGCCACATCTGTCTGGGATCTCCTGCCTGCGGGCAGGCGCTTTTGGTTTTTCCCTCAAACTGCCCAGGGTCCTGGGGAGGTGTGAGAACGGGGACTGGAACTCCCACCTTCCACCTGCCTGGAAAGTACTCTGACCACCATGTTAGACATCTGTCTGGGATGAAGACATTTCTTCTCCTTTTTCCTAAAGATGTTAGAGCGTGCAGGAAAGCTTCTGAGCTCCACGGAGCCAGGGAGGGTGTGTGCCAAAGCAAGAGCAGGTGGCATCTCCAACCACGTCACTAAGGCACGGTGCAGGGAGGAAGGGAATCCTAGTTCTCAGTCTTGCTTCGAGGACAACATTGCTGTTTTATCCGTGTATAAAATACATAAACAGCCTTTGGGGCTTGCATCCAATTAAGGCCGTGGTATTTGCAGGAGAATTGCAAGTGCCTAGGCAACCAAAGGTGAAAAACGGAGGTATCTCTGCTGTCTACGTGTTTCAGCCAAATGGAGCTTTTCAGGTTTATAATTTTAAATGTAAATTCTTGCAGTAGGACTAAGGTAGAACCTATTTGCCTGAGTCTTTTTTTTGGACCTGGCTATTTGTAAAAATGGGAGCGGAACTGAAGTCTGTTCGTTCAAGCAGGTGTCCAGCTTGGAGACAGAGCAAACCTGTATCTCTGTGTTCAGGTACAAAATGCGTATTCTGCATGTATGCATCTAAGAGAGGGAAAAAAGGAAAAAACTTCCAGTATTTATTGCCATAAGCAATTTGTACATGGCTGCATGCATTTAAATTTAGACACATTCCTTCAAGTAAAATACATGATCTGTAACTTCGCATCCCTAATGCAAACTGACATGTTTTTCTGTTGTGAAAGACAGTTCAAAAATAATCCAGCCAAATGCAAAATATTTAGGGGGGACTAGTAAACATCCCTGTTTAACATGCAATTTGTCTTGTTCTCAAATATTTACAAACTACTATTTGTCTAACATGTAGTCCGTGTTAAAGCTATTAAAGCCAGTACTCTGGCTGGTCAAGGGCCCACTTGAAAAATAATAGTTATATGCATGAGATGACTTTATTGACCTTTCTTAAAAAAAATCGTATTAACTTTACTGGCATACATTTGCTGAATTTGGTAATTTATCAATTCCTCATTATAAAAATATGTTTCCTAATGTTTAAATATTAATAGTCTGTCCTCACTTACCGGACGTCCAAACTCCAGTTCTGAAAAGAATTTATACCAGGGTTCGTTTTCTAAATCTATGTCATCTGGGTTTATGCGATCAGTCTGGAACAGTTGTGAAGGAAAAGGGAAGGAAAAGGCACACACTGAGCAAAGTGCTAGCACCGCCATGTCACTTTAACAGCAGACAGACACAAACAGAAAACAAATATGGGGAAAGGAATGGAATAAAATCAAAGAATGAAGATGGCATTTAAGATAGAGAATATTCTTGTTCAAGAGCTGTCACTGACTGGTAGCTTTAATATTTTTCTTTTTGTCGCTGTTCTTCCAATGACTGGAAGATGTTGAACATTTTAAAACTACCCTTTTAAAGCTAAGAGGGCTCTTTGACCACTTCTGTAAACATCACTGCATTACTCAAGTACATTTAACGCTACTAAAGACTCCTTGTTAAGAAGATGGATTGAATGATTGTCATCTTCAGCACAGGCAAGAAATTGTCCATCTGCTCAGCAATAAAACCATAATTTTATCAGTATTGCTTTTGGTCATTCCTTGTCTTCTCAGAAAGCATGTTAATTCTGGATCTTGCTGTCTTGAAGCAAGCGCTGAGCAGAGAGAAACAACAAGCATCATGCAGGCACGACTATATTAAAAAGCCACTTCAGCATATGACATGGAACCAGTATATCTTAAATCCTACTGTCAAAAATTAAGGAACAAAAAATTATGCATTCTATAATATTAGTTTTAGCAGTATTTTGTAATTCTTTCTCTCTCAGAGACTTGTTGACATAATGAAGCACTTTTTCCACAGTGAAATACATTGTTTTCATCTGAAAATTCTCACAGCAAAGGGATAAAGTAGCAATTGAAGATAGCGTTAAGAAAATTTTTCAATGAACAGAAGAATAATTGACAGATTTATTCAAGCAGCATGAAAACATGACAGCGCAAAACAGTAGAGCTCCCAACGGGATATCTAGTCAGCTGTAAATTTGGCTGCATTAATTATTTTCTAAATAGCTCCATTTCCTTTGTAGGATCTGATGTAAGCTGTCATGCAGCATAGAATGACAGTGAACTGTTGGCTTAAAAATCTCCGAAACAGAGAAAGCCTCTTGTTAAAGCTATTTCTGAGTTTAAAATTTGGTCCTCTACAACTGTAATTATCAGAACTTCAACACTAATTATGGTGTGACCTAGAAAGCAATCCTCAAAGAAGACAACAGGGTCCTGCATAAAGACTGATACTGGTGCCTAAGTATGTAACGCTTTTTCCTCCCGAGTCAAGCTGTCACCAATACACCACAGCAGTCACATACAGCTATTTCTGTTTTCTGCAAGAGATAACAGCATACTTTTGACCATTTCAGGTAATTAAACATCTCACAGCACTTTTCTTGCTGCCTTTGATGTTAGAGGAACAGACTGCCAACCTCGCTCTACCGAAAGGTCAACAAACCTTTCGAACTACCTTGGTCCTCACATATCTATGAGCTGTTCATGCAGTATCTGGACACCAAATGTGGTTTTACAGATTTATCTTCATGATGCCTCTTTCCAGTAAGGGAAGTACCACTCCTGTGAACAGAGTGGGAAGTGAACGCCAGCGAGGAACAACTTGCCTGCATGCCATAGCAGGGTTAGGAGTCAAGCTGCTTTGGAGTTTTGCCCCTACATTTCCACCATCCACCGACATAATTCAGCACTGCTAATGGCAACTGTTTCAACTCAACTGTACATACCAAAGTCTTTAGCAGAAAAACACCACGGAAACTAGTTTCATGAACTGACCAGTAAAGATTTGTGACCTTAATAGAGACTATAACTGATTTAAGAAAAAACACGATTCTCTTCTACAGAGAGATGAAGGCATGAGGGCAAAAATTGACAGATTGACAATCCAGAAGATAAGTTCATTACATATCAACTTGCTTCCCATTACAGAGAATGCCTGAAGTATTCAGAATTTTTTGCTTAACCTAAAAAAACCCTCTACAATTTAAATCTGGACAATTTGAGAAGACAGCACTAAACAATCACTTTTTCATCATTTCCCCAAACTAAGTTACAGGATGTTGAAGTATTTATAGCATGTTTTCATCTTTATATGATACCAGTGAATTAATTTCCACAGACAGGGATGTTAATATCAACAACTGGATGCATCTACATAAAATAAATCAATAAACCCCTTGAAATGCAGATGGTGTGGGAACCGTGGGGCTGTTGGCACCACCAGTCCAGGGCCCCTGACACGGCTTGCTCGGGCAGCCAGCGTCAGCCGTGGGAGCCTCGGGGTCCCCTGGGGAGCAGCAGCCCCACATGCGCACACTGATGGACTCCTGTCCCTTCTTGCAGGGAGCTTCCACCCAGCTAGGCAGGGAGACAGAAACGGGAACGGGAGCCGGCTCCTCTTCTGTTTTCACATACTCTTGCAATTAGTTGAATTGCAATTAGTTGAATTGCAAGATTTCTGCTTGTAAAGAACAAGCTAGAAATAGTGTGTTGCACGTCGTTTCAAAGTTTCCGAGTTCTTCTCGTGTATCAGTGTGCAAATAAAATGAGAGCATAAGAGAGTGTGCAAACTCCACGCACCCAGCTCGAGCCGCAGAGGGCAGCAAGCGAGCGGAGCTGAGCCCCGGGCTCTGCAGGGTGCTGCGGCCGGGCAGCGCGAGGGACGGCCGCGTTCCCTGCCACCGGGATCACAGCCAACGATTTTGCTCGGCTTTCGGATTCAGTTTTGCTGATGGACCTTTCTCTATTATCTCCCCTTCTAAGAGACTTAAAATGAACAAATCATTCTGACTTAAAAAACTGATCTTGGCTTGGTCTCGCAAAGTATCTCCCAAACTGCTTGAACAGAGGCTAAAAGCAGTAAGAAGGTACATTCCCTTTTTATGACTTGTCAGTCAAACCAAGTCACTTCCTATACTCTTAGCCTTTATCTAGTCATTTAGCAACATTACTTGTAGAAAATATACTACTAACGACCATTAAGGAGCTTCACTCTTTTTGCCATTTGCATCAGATGGTCAGTGCAGCGCTGCATCAACATACTCAAGTATAAAAACACACTGATGTAGCTTTAAAAAAAATACATCTACAGTGCTACAGGCAGCTTTGCCTGTGCTTGATTCGATACACCCAGGTAGGCATTCACAGGCAATAACAACAAGTGTCCATTTAAACTGGTGAGTAAAATGGGTCTTATACAACCTGCATAATCAAATTAATCTTTTGCATTTGCAAGCTCAGACACCACACAGAAGCCTCTTTGGAACAACAGACTGAGACGTCTGTCGTCTGTTTGGCTTTGGCATTTTATGAGCTCTAAAGAAGATTGCTTTTTCCTTTTCCTTTTTTTTTTTTTGGCTACTTTAAAACAGTTGTTCTAGCTCCAAGTCCACTAACAGATTGATTAAGTGTCTCCATATCTTAATGAGAAGACATATTTTTAATGTCCTATCAAAACATAACTAAATGTGGAATTCCTGATTTCATTTTAAAACACCATGAGAAAATTGTTTAAGTTAACAAAGTGTTCCTCGAGTAACTCAACTAACACTGCATGGAATATTCTGATAACCAGCTTGAGATGTCAAAGGAGATCAAATTTGCATATTCTAAAGGAAACTTCAAATTTTCTACTAAAATAAAAAACCCCCAAAACCCCAACAAACAACAGATGTACATCATGATGCAAGCCCAGTCTATTTCTGCTATTTGACAAAACAGTAATGTTTTGTAATTTATTCTGACCATGAAATCCTCTTGCATATAAAGTCAGTAGAAAATTTGTATATGGAACATATATAAAAAAATCTAGAACTAAAATGTAATATGACAGTTTTAGGTGACTAGCACGTGTGTACTTCCATGCTTAGACTAAAATACCTAATGACAATAAACGCATCTATTGCTTGTCCCAATTTCACAAATTCTTTCTTTACAGCAACACCAAGATTTTTCCTTACTTGCTTTACTGCAGAAAGAGAGAAATGTACAGGTGCGAAGGAAGTACTTCCCATATACAAGGTTGAAGCTGGTAAAGAATAAAAGTTTGATTTCATATCCCTATGAGCAGGATTCAATTATTACACTGCAATTTACTTATTTACTGAAAGTAAACACCCGTTTTAGGAAACAAATCCACGGTTCAGATGGTCTTAGAGAAAAAGAAGAGCGTTTTATTGAATAGCAGGCATTGGAGATGGAAACATTCCTCACAAAAAACTTATGTACCACCTTGTAAAATGGTAATCTCTTATGGGCTTACTGAAATGGGAAAAAAGCAGCTGCCACATCATTGCTTAGAAGAGTATTCAACAGCTTAATGTCCCCTACTTTTAGATATAATCACAAAGCACCAACCTCAAGCCCCTCCTTTTTGTCAACGTTTTATACACTTACAAGTTCAAAGAAGAAAAAACATTAATTTCCTGTTTCGTGGCAGAAGGCTGCTACACGATACTGCAACGTGAAATTACACTCCTCTTGTTATATCCACGACAAAGATAATAATCTATCCCTAACCAATTTATCCATTTCATGTTTATTACTAGGTCATTTTTTTTTAGGTTTATTATTTCTTACATTCTTTGGATCTACTGAATAATAGTTCCCACTAAATGTTAGTTTTACATTGAATCTCATTTTACTATATTCTTCCAATGTTTCTAATTTCCACATTAATCACAACTGATTCCAATGTAGTATCTACATCAATAATGGGAATGCTGATCTTTCAAACCTTATCTGTCCTGTTTAGTATCATGTAAGGTAGTTGCAAATATTTTTTCTTTTCTTTTCAGAACATTCTGCCATCAAAACTGCATGAAAATTATTTAATTTCAGCAAAAAATTTTAAGATTTGGAATGTTGGAAAAGCTCCCTATGACTTTTCTGGTTTTAGCAAAATTGATAAAGTAAGAATTTCTAATTCAGATGTTAGAAATGCTTTTACAATATTAATAAACTATTTTTATATTCCATATTTTGATTAATATTTTCTTTCAGTGACGTCAGAACAATTTTTTAGACATTAAAAATCAAATCTTTTGAGATTATCAAGTTGAAAGACTTAACTCATGCAGTACTGGCACAGCTGAGAATTTGGAGTTTTCATCTGACTCATGAACAGTCGGCCAAGCTCACTTTTTGTCATTTCATTAGTTTGATGAAATTGAAAAATTGCATCTATCATCATATTCATCAGCACTGTAATTCCTATACATATTTTTTTTATATTACATTAGTAGGAAATGTAATTTATTAGAAAAGTGAGGCCATTCTTGAAACATCACCTTAATTTTCTAATTTTTAACTTGAATCTGCTGTTATTCTTTGGTGTTGGGAGACTGGTAAATGGCCGCAGTGTGTATAATCCAGCTATGGCAATCAAAAAAGTGCTCAGAACAAATGCCATCACCTTTTAAATAAAATTATTTGTTAAGTTCAGCTTCACAATAAATACAAAGTCCCACTTAATTATACTGATTTAATAGCAGTTCATCTAGAAATGCAAATTTCCTCTTCGAAAAATGCATCAGTTCTGCAGGAACTTAATTTCACAGAAATGCAGGTTAGTATTTCCTAGCTAACAAAAACTACTTTCCTGAGAAATCCACAAAAACACAAGGCAAAGGTGCTTAGTGCAGGTGTTTCACACTGTTGACATAGTACATATTCTGGGATTCGATTATTTGCTTAATTTATTTTAAATTAGTAAAACAAACTGTGTGAACAATCATGTAATACAGTAGCAAATAATAATCCCATATTGCTTACACAAACCCCTTCTTTAAAACTGGACTCCCTCAGCCACTTCAACCTCAAAGTAAAAGTGCAAGAAAAGAAAATATTGCCATTGATACATAATAGTCTTCTAACAGACTATACTGAGATAGCATAAAGGTAAATTAGAAAGGCTGGGTGAATGTGTCTCAGCAAATAACAAATTCCGCTACTGGTCATTTTGCTTGCATTAAGTGTAGCCCTGTCAGACACGCTTGTGAAAAAATCCACAATGGCAATCATTATTCAGAAAGCAGGAATAAAGACTTCTAATTACACGTTAATGTGCACTCGTTAATCACAGAGTAATTGAGGCTGGAAAGGACCTCCAGAGGTCATCTAGTCCAACCTCCTGCTAAGAGCAGGTCTAATCAGGTCAGGCTGCTCAGGGCTGATCCAGGTGAGTCTTGAACACCTCCAGAAATGGAGATTCCACAGCCTCTCGGGGCAACCTTGACCAGTATTTGACCAGAACCTCCTTAAGTGTACAATTAGGCACATCCTAAACATGCAAAGAGTTTATTTTTATGCATTAATTAATCAGATATCATATGTGCTGTTAATACGACTGCAAAGGAGTGCTGGACACGCATGCCAGTTAGAAAAAGCAGTTTCCATTAGTTCACAGTTCTGCTCGTCATCTGTTAGGTTTGCAGAGTGGTGGTTTGATTTCTTGGAAATGCCAGAAGATCTAAGTTTAGCAAATAAGCCAAACTCACATTTTCAACACAACCATCAGGATATAGCAAAGACAAATTGCTGTCAAATCATATTTGAAAAAGGACCTTCAATATTCCTCTAAGTAGTCATAATCCGTAGTACACAACAAACAGATGACCTCTCACCAAAGCGCTCTACTGCGTTACCCCTTTCCCCTCTGGGCCTTACCGGTCTTTCGTGCTCGAGGATTGATGACTTTCCCGGCTCATATTCAAAAATGCTTCTTGGTTCGGAACGGAACTTGCGGGTATCTACCTTTCTGTCTGGGGGATCCCACTCATTTCTAAATAACAAATAGGACAGATTGAGTTAATTACCGTCATTGCCAGCTGCTTTCCAGCTCCGTGCAAGAGACACATGCAGACCCGAACGAATTTCAGCATGGTGTCTCTTTCCAGATTTCAGCTGCGATATGTCTGGCCTACCACCCCGATGTTTTAACCACTGCATCACCTTAACCTGCTTACAGCAGGGATACGCAGTACAGCAGGAGAAATGCTAGAGATGTGCAGCCTGTGTGATCGCTCAGACCTCTGTTCTAACTGGTGGACCAGT
Organism: Opisthocomus hoazin; assembly: GCF_030867145.1. NCBI lineage: Eukaryota > Metazoa > Chordata > Aves > Opisthocomiformes > Opisthocomidae > Opisthocomus > Opisthocomus hoazin. Next base: position 79,051,273 of record NC_134418.1, read on the forward strand.
TTAAAATCGTCCCTGACATACCGTGTCAAAATACCATGACACAGCTTCTCCAGCTGCAAATTTACTGTACTTGTTTTATGCACTGTACGAATATAGGCAGTGGTAGATATTTTCGTCATCATACAATAAGACAGTGAGTCCGTATTGAAAAAGTTATTAAATTTTCTGAGATAAAACCCGAGGAATTATTTTAAAAGACAGTGTGAAAGTCAAATAGATGCTCTTTAACCTCATCTGTAGTAGAACTGCTTCTGAATATCCTTGTAAGCAGTACTCTCTTTCCTCGGAATTTTGAATAGATTAACAAGAACAAGAATTTGGCACTTGACTTTGGGACAGAAATTTATCCATTTTCTCTATAATTATAAATTTCCTTTCAATTTAATAGTGCAAAGAACAAAAAGTAACCCCTACTACTATATTTTTTCAGTCATTTACCATGTTCTATTAATAGGTTCCTATATGTTTTTGGGGGATAGTTAGTTAGTTACCATCACAGTGAGAGCTCCCTTTGCATGGCAGTTTTTGTAGTCATTGCCTACATTGCAGTTGGAAAACTGTAGCTCACACATCTTTTTGTTTAGCTCTGTGTAAAATGACTCACTAGTGACTCAAAGAATGTGGGAAAGGAAAGTGGAAATTGTATCATCTATTGTCTGTATTTACAATAAGAAAGACTATACACTGATTAAATTCTATCAGTTCTATCAGCCTTTCTGATGAGACTGGGTTTGATGTGACCTGATATAATAAGGCACATGCCATGTGTCTTAAAAAAAAAAATCTATGGGGTAGCTTGTGTTTACAATTTGTTTGTGAGTGCAATTTCTGGGACACAGGCACCTCTATCTATAAATTGCCCTCCATTTCACGCGAAGTAGTTCTGCATGGCTCTATTGTTTATTTCCACTGAGGAAAAAACGAGTTGCAGAGCAGAGAAGGTTGTATTTTTTGAGAACTGAATGGGAAAATGGGAGTGTTCTGATCAAGCTGCATTATACTGCAAGTCACTGAAGAAAAAAGGATGCTGCTGAAATTCTGATTCACGCTCAGTTCACTTAATTTACAGCCTTCAGCCTGTAATCCCTTACGGACTATGTTTTTGAACCCAACTATTAATGCAAACCGTATCTTGCCTCCCAGCTATGAAACTGTGATACATGTGGACCTAAGCCTCTTATGTGAGATTTTAAATACCCAGGCTTTATAGGCAATTAAAAAAAGAATCTCCCAATGGCAGGAAAAGATTGATGAGCTATAGCTGTCAGCAGCAGGCAAAGCATAACTAACGTGTTTGGCATCCCCTGGCCTGGAGAACACGGATTTCCACTGCCTGTCTTATCGTGCAGGAGATTAAAAAGAGAGGCTGAACATCCAAATTCAGCGCTGAAGAAGTTATTTTCAAGCTTGACAAGAGGAACTATAACAGCCACCAGTTTCTGTGACCAAGGCATTTGGCCTAGCAGAGGATGATGACTCATATCACCTCAGAGATCAAACCTAAGCAGATCCGCATTTTGGTGCCTTGCTAACAAAATCTACGCTTCCATACGACTTGCTACCAAACTCCCAGCCTCATGGCCTTTGGGAGGGAGCCCAGCTCTAACCCCCAGCATCTCCTTTTGACAGCCTGCCCGCAGCAACCGGAGTAGTCCAGATTAACCACCAAGCAATCTCATTTTTCTCTGCAATATGTGTATCTGCTGGATTGTGTTTTGGATTGACACTACCTACAGATTTTTCAAAAAGCCATGGTTATAGTCTTCATTTTAAACACTGACTATGGTCTTTTCTCATAATATTTTACGCAAACTGCAAATTATTTGAAACTGCCTGGTGTAATTCAATTTCTACATATAAAAATGTTTACAGTGTCCAAGCTGACAAAATGGGCAAATTCGGCTTTGTTGCTTGAGTGTAACCTAGAGAGGTAGGCTTGTAGCCACAAACGGAATAAAAAATGACCTTTTTCATACATAAAATATATGCGTACGTAGATATACATGCACATACACATGTGTAATAATACAGTATTATATTAACATGTAGTATTCATTCACACTAAAGAAAAAGCTTTTGGTTTGAGCCAGGAGCTACAGATACGCTGAAGAATCTATAAAGTTTGTGCACAGCGCACTTTGCATGTCTTTATCAGAAGAATAAGCACGTCTTTCCTGAGTTAAGCGTTAACATTTTCCAGACTGGACTCTAAACACCGGGACCTGGTTTTGTGTAGCAAGTTTGAAGCTGGAAACCCATGAGAAAACTGAAATGCCCCTTTAGTCTGTAAACACCTTCTTGGTCTACCAAAATGGAGAATGGGATTTAAAAACCGGGGATATAAAGTGCTTCTGAGCTCTGGGGAAACGTGGGTTGACTGTTACACACTTACAGTTTTGCTATTCCTTGAATTTCAATTTACAACATCATTTAGATACTTTTTCTTTGCTACTGGATACCGTAAATGGCCTTTCCTACTCAGAGACTAAAATTCAAGACAGCTGCTAGAGCACAAACTGCTCTGAAACACAACAAGCAGGGCAATCCTACTAATGAGAATTAAAATCTTAAATGCTCGCAGCGGTATCACTTGTAAGAATAAGCACTTCTCTAGCACGCTGAAGAACTGGCAGCACCACGCATGACACCCACACTACTGATCAAGATCACTCCTCGTCACCTGACTGCCCCTTGAATACAGCCCTTGAAGTCCTGGTGTTCTACAGCTGCTATTTTGTCCTCTGTGACATCCTGTAACGGGGTTACTATAGGTACCAAGAACGCTTTTTGAAAATATGCTGACTTACTTTTCAGGTGTAGACCTGTCCCGCAGACGATGTGGTGGTACTGGAGGTGGCACATGTGGAGGTGGCAATGGGGATGAGACCTTAAAGGCATCAGAGCTGCTGTCGGAGGCGCTTTTAGACAACGGTCTGTAGGTCTGCGTCTTTGCAGCTGGGTGTGCCTGAGCAGAGAAGGACGGACTGTAGCCACCTAACATAAAACAAAACCAGAAACAGTCACAGCGTGAGAATGACTTTTAATAAAACTGAACACAGAGCGCTACAAGGAACGCAGGCTTACCCAATAAAGCTCACAACAATGCGCAAATGCATTTTTAAATGTACATTGCTGTATCCTATGTAGCTCAGTAGAAAACTTTTTATATATTTCTATATAAAAGCCCAAACACACAGATAAAGTCCAGTATAGTTAAAATAAATTAAAGATGAATTTGAGAGTGGGGGAGAAGTTCACTCTATCCATCAGAGCTGTTAATGACAGCCTGGTCTGAATCCCCAGGCTCATCCTGCCTTTCAGGTGTTCTGTGTTCAGAAGGAAGAGAAGAGGCAGGCAATGCACATTTTTTTCATTGTTTTAGTAATTACTGTTAGTTGAGGACAACAAGGCCATAGCGTATCTCGAAGATGATAACAAGAGTCCAGACATATCTCCCACAACTGACCCACAACAAATGCTGTCAGCAGCACACAAAAAGGCGGTATGAGAGCATGCCGAGTACAGCAAACACTGAGATGGAAGAATTTGGAATGGCATTTTTGCACCAGGCACTACAGGTTGGTTATTTTTTTGCACGTATAGTCTTTCACACTTTCACTTTTGCTCTTGTAAGCAATTTTACCACATGCTTATAATCTTCTGAAAGACACAATAATTATGTATCTATGAGATGAATATGTCTTTCTTGCAGCGAAGTAACGTCAACACCAGTGCCTATCGCAGAAATGAACACGTTCATAAAACAGAGACATCTTTATTAGGTGCTCTTACTGCATCTTTTAAAAAGGTGTTTTCAGTACAACCTTTCTGTCTTCCCATCTATGTAATTAGCATTTGTACTTTCACACAGCAGTTCCCTTTTCCTTTTGATGAGGAAAGGCTGCGCTACTCACAACCATTAGTGAAAATAAATGCAAGGTAATCAGAAACTGCAGTATTACAATGTGTCCCATCTGCAGTAAGAGGCCCACAGCTGCAATTCATTTCTGTGGTAAGAATGAAACCAAAATTAAACTTTGTTTCCTTTTGGGAAAAAAGGCACGAAAAAACTCCAACTGAGATCAAACAAGACAACAAAAAGTGTTTATATAAGCATTATAAAAGCAAGCACGAATAGTTAACTACCCCTGTTACTTGCTGACATTAACAAAAGACTCATTTTGAAGTGAGGGAATGATTCCTACCAGTACTGTATGCATATGCAGTATTATACATGTCTGTGTCGTCATCTACAAAAAGAAACGTACAGGTTACAGTAGTGCAATATGCAGCTTTGGCTTTGCAAAGACAAACAGAAGACTGGCAGGCAATCAAGCGCTGTATTTCTTTTCCTCATCTCATAGGTGTTTTCTGAAGACTCTCTTTTCCCATTATACTTACCATAGGCTCTTTTTACCATCTGACTGGTAAAATGGTATCTTCTTGTCATGTCACCCATATTGTGTACTTACTGGTTAGCACTGAATTACAAATTACAGCTTTTTGTCTGTTCTTCTCCCTTCCCCAAGCTCAACTGCTTCCTTTTGTCAGCTCTCCTCTACTGGAGACTATTAAAGTTGTTGTTCCTATGACAAAAAGCAACCTCAAATACCTGCTATGTGACTAATGTTCAAAATAGATCTTGTACGCCAAAATTTTCCCACTTAGATTTTTTATTCTCTCACTAATTCTGTACGCCCATACTGAATGCAAGCTCTACCTCAGGCGAATACAGCCTCCTTCCTTCCGGAGGTGTAATGAGCATAATTACGTTTATACAGCTTCTTGGTATCCTCGGGGACAATCATGATAAAGGACGTTAACTCCAAAGCTAGTAATGTCTCCAAAGCTCCATTTCAGCCAAACTTAGTAAAACATTCTATGGACAAAATGCAATTCAGACAGGAAATGTATCCTCCAACCAGGCTGTTCATGAGCCTGTGCCGTTCCAACACGAGCTCTCCGAAAGCAAGCTGGTATGGTAGGAGACTTACAGTGGCAAATCCCTCATCCCTCAAACTGGAGATGAGGATCACTTCGCTGAGCTCCCCAGTGACATGGAATCATACTGGTTGCACACCTATCCTAACCACGTCAATTTGTATTTAGTTTTAGTAATAAAATAAACCCATTAGAAATTTTCAGCGTTTAGCAGAGAAAAATAGCTCTCTCCAGTAAAATCCATCGTCAGATTTACCCATTTGATTTGATTCATTACCTGACCCTCGGTGAACACCTGTATTTTCACACCGTAGACAATCAAAATTCAGCAAAGTGCATTTTTTAACACCACTGAGAACCAGCCAGCCAAGACAAAAGCAAACTTACCAGGCTTATGAACCATATGGATTTGCTTGAACATCGTCTTGTACCAATCCTTCGGCCTGTCAACTGTCTAAACAAGACACAGTTTATAACAATTAACAAAAAAATAAATATACCTGTGTGTACAGATCTGATCAGACATTTGATGTTCTTCTAGACACAAAGGCTATTGTGTTTTGTCCCCTATTTAATATAAGCATTTTCATAGCATCTATTTGAAATGGTGCATTTATGCTTTTTATCCAGGAATTCCTGTAACAAGTTCTGGAAGACACTGAAGACTGAGTCAGTTTTGGACTCTGACCTCGGAAGGTGCAATGGTTAGGAGCATAGGAATTAGTGCCAGATCAGGAGTTTATCTTCTTAGCGCCCTATATTTGACAACAACGAATGCTAGATACTTTACAGGAAAATACAAACAGCTCAGCAATTACAAGCATGTGAGAAGAGCTTCTTTGGAACTCCTGGCAATTTCCAACTTCAATTATCTTCAAAATGTAATTGTTAAATAACGCAGAAAAACTTTGGAACTTACTACCAAGGAAAGAATTAAGACAACACTATATGGAAGAGTTAATGTTTGGATTGTAAACAAGCAGTACTTCCTTTCATCAGTTTTAAATTCCCTTTCCAGGCAACGTAATTTTAACTTATTTTTCTATTTTGAGAAAAGTGAATACAATACACCTTTCAATAACCCCTCATTAAATTATACCTACCCTTATTTTTGAAAACTAAGCAATCCCAAAGTTATCAAACTCTCCTCATATCAACATTTGCTTGTGCTTCTACTTATTTTTATCTCTTACCCTTCTGCACTTTCTCTTTTGCTGCATTTTTCTTTGAGATAGGATGATAATATTTCAGAAAAGAAGACAACACAGACAAACACGTTTTCAGTATTCTTCTTAAGTCCGAAAATCGTACTTGTTCCACATTAGTGAGAAAATTAGAAGTTTTAATGCAGATGTACAAAATTATCTTCAAACCTCATGGCGCACAGGGATGGTTCACAGGACCCCTCTTGATGTGCATCACCTTGCACTAGCTAATACTAAACCTGCAATCGCTCTGCCCATTCCTCTGTGCCATGAAAAGTGAAAATCCACAAATTCCTCTCTACTAAATAACCAACAGATCTAATGGTGTTCACCTGGCTCCATGTCATCTTTAGTGAATCACACTTTTGCCCTAAATACTTGTTACAGTTACTGTACATAATTAATCTGTTTCGTAACAAAGGCAAACCCTTACTCTAAGGGACTAAGCAGAAAATGCTCCTGTATTTTGAGGAATCAATATGAGTTCTCATAAAATTGCTCCTAAATGACATTAAAAAAAAAAAAAAAGTTTAAAAGAAGAGCTGACCATCAACTGAAGGACTCGGGGATCTTCTGGGGAAGAAAGAAATTTAAGCAGAAGGTGATGCTTTTTACCCAGACCTGCTTTCAAGATAGAGATGAAGGAGATGGCGTTTTGTATCAAGATCAGGTCCCTTACCCCATCTACCATCATCCCTGACTTCTGCCAAAGAGAAGATATTCAGAAGCAGATATGGACCATTTTAACATTGTTTCCCTAAAGGTATTAAATATGTATACTAGTGGAACTCTGGTAAGAATAATTTAGCTGGATTTCAAGCAAGTATGCTGTTTGGTGGTCCAAGATCATCTATGTTCAAAAGTTTACAAGGAAGTCTGGAAGGTTTGAAGGAATTCATGCTGATGGGCATAACCTCCAGGGTAGTCCTTGCTTCCCACAGGAGTAGAAACCTGCAGTGTTGTCCCATGATACCGCAGCTGCCTTTTGGATCGTATTGGCCATGAAGAGTCTCCCAACAGAGCTCCAATCAGTGGCAGGTGAAGAGATTCAAAACGGCGCATAAATATTGCTGCTACGACCATACCGCTTGGCAAGTGACAAAGGTGCATGTATATCTCTGCCAGGTCCTCCTCACCTGTCAGGTCCTCCACAAATCCACAGGAGGCTTCCACATAGAGGCCAGCTGTGGAGACGCTCCCATGGGACCAGAGAAGGTCTCCCAACATCTTTCTGGACATTTGAACATTTTTCTCTCATCATCTCCTCCCCAGCCCCCACCTTGGGGTTTAGAACCTCAGCCAATAATTTGGCTTTACATTATAAGCCAGATAGGATTAGTTAAGGAATATAATAAATTCACTTTAAAATACATTTTCTCAATTTACATTCACTAATCCCACATACCAACATTTGTTTGAGGAATGAGCAGTATTGACAATGCACCAAGCCATTCAGAATCACCGAATCACCGAATGTTAGGGATTGGCAGGGACCTGTGTGGGTCATCTGGTCCAACCCCCCTGCCAAAGCAGGGTCACCTACAGCAGGCTGCACAGGACCTTGTCCAGGCAGGTCTTGAGTATCTCCAGAGAAGGAGACTCCACAGCCTCCCTGGCCAGCCTGTTCCAGGGCTCCGTCACCCTCAGAGGGAAGAAGTTCTTCCTCATGTTCAGACGGAACTTCCTGTGCTTCAGTTTGTGCCTGCTGCCCCTTGTCCTGTCACCGGGGACCGCTGAACAGAGTCTGGCCCCATCCTCCTGACACCCAACCTTAAGATATTTATAGGCATTTGTAAGGTCCCCTCTCAGCCTTCTCTTCTTCAGGCTAAACAAGCCCAGCTCCCTCAGCCTTTCAGATGCCATTCTGCTTTGCATACATTATAGCTATTGCAGTTACACGTGGGAACATGGTATCATCATATGTGAGCGAATAATCAGCCCAATAGCACTAAGAGTATAGGAAGTACCTGTGGTTGGTACTTACGAGAGTCCATAACCATTGCAGTATTCTAATAATCCATCAGAAAGTATGCATTTAAAGGAGGTATTTATGACTTTTGGTGGACCTTCTGTGTTTTTTCTTTTCAAGCTGAAATATTACATCACTAAGTATGGAAAAGAACTCTGGTGGACTTGACTATTTTTCATTCTTAGCAAACAGAGGCCTTTTCAGTCTACAGATTAATTCTGATAGACTTGAAGCAATCTTTTTGGACAGTCTAAAACAGTGCAGTCATACTGCTTTCTGTGAATCTGTTTTTTCCTTTCCTAGGACCCTGTCGGTGGTAAACTCTGGTGGTGCCATTTGACTGAAGGCTTTCCTGAGCGAACAGCATTTTACCCTCTCTTTTCCAAAGACTTCATTTTTAATGTCTTGGAATTTCACCATCTTTGGGGCAGGGCTTGGCACGGCGGCAGAACTTAACAACGATCTGAGTTTTCAGGCTTCAGACTTGCACTTCCCAGAGCTGGCAGGATCCCAAGTGGTATGGAGGGAGCACGCTAACATGGGATGGGGGTTCTGAGAGACAGAAAAGCTTTATAGGAATCCTTCCCCTCTCAGCAGCTCTGGACAGAGAGGGTTTGCAGGAACAGACTGAGAAGAGAACATTGCTCTGCTTTCCTTGGCTAAACAGCTGTCACGAACCATGTTCTGAGAGTAAAGACAGACTTGGAGGAGATAATCACAGCTTGAAATACCTCTCTTCCTGAAAAGCACTCCAAATCCAGAACACAGATAGTCCCAAATTCTTACAAGCTTACCTTTGGGTAGCATAATGTTTCAGAACATAGTGTGTATGTTACCTGTCACCGTAAATCTGCATTTACTGCTTTTTTTGATAGACTGTTGCCATTTTCATAAAGATGGAAGAGTAAGAAACTTAACTTGCACGATAATTAATCTGAAAACTTCTTTCTCTCTCCAGATGGAGCGAGGCTGAACTTTCTGGGAGGAGATGCCTGTTTGGATTGCTCACTGACCTTGGAGAAAGAGCAAGTGACACACCCTACCTTCTACTGTCCATTGGAAATGCAGTTCCAGCACTTTCGCACGTTTCTGCGTAGTACTGCACTTCTGAGAGGTGCCAAGGTGCAGCACGTTTTGAGTCTTTTGCTGACAGCTCTGTCACCTTTGCTCTTACACGACCGGGGTACATGGGGCTCAAATACACTTGTGCACATTTAAAACGTAATCTCAAATCGGTGTCTTGAAAACAATCTCACTACCAGCTAAGTCCTAAGGAAGCAGAATAAGGACACAAAGTGGCACGAGACACACGCTCACACACACACACACATGCTAGCGTAATCTTTTAACTCATTGTGAGAATCATTTCTGTAATACTAAGTTTAAAAGCTATAAGATATTTTGACGTTGAAACATAACAAAATCCAGAGCAAATCCAGCTGACATACATCCTAATTCAAATTATATTATGTTTTTAGGAGAAAATCTGAGAGACTCAGACCATAGGAACCAAAAGTTAAATATAGGTTGGCAGATTGCCAACTCTGTGAAGCACACTTGAGGGAGATTTCTGTTACAATCTTGTATAGCTGATATGAACCCTATTAGAACAATCTGCAATTAAAACAACAGAACAAAAATAATTATCTTATATAAAAGATAGGGACATATTTACTTAAAAAGAGGGTAGGAAGCTAGAGCATTGTGGCAAAGAAATTTCTTAATTTTTAAAAGATTCTGATCATATTCCTTTTTATGCCAAAAATAAAGCAAGAAATGCCAGAGTTTCCCCCCATTCTTATCAAAATCGTCCCCATCTTACCACTTATTTTGAACATCTCCTATTGCTTTTCTCCATCAATTCCTGATTTCCCCCTTAATTTTTCAATCCACTGAAGCATTTCTTGGCAACACAACACAGCCCCATCTGTCAGTACGGGCAGAGAGGCCACATCCCACAGCTGCTACATCCTTGCACCTCCCAAAGACTTCACCTGCAAGGGCTCTGCCGCTTTCATCCTGGCTCCCAACTCTTCTCACTCTTTCTCCGCCTAGCAGAGAGCTGCTTCTCCAGCTGGGAAGGCCGGCAAGCGCTCCCTTCGCAGAGCTAGGGCAGCTGCCACCGCGCTCTCGGGACCAGCCAGAAGAGGCTGCCCTGACAGCAGAGTGGAAAGAATGCTTCAGCGTAGGGAAAACAAAACGCTTCAGTTCGGCATCCCGGGACCGCTCAGGCAGTCACTAGTGGCAGATGATCAAAACTCTGCTGGGCACAATGAAAGGGTTTCCACACTGTGCGTTTACACGTCACTCAAGGGCACAATGATTATAGATTGCACTTCCATGAAAATGCTTGTCACTTAGATTATGATCAGAACAAAACTATTCATTTCTACGCTACTCTGATGACATGAGAACCACTGCCCCCAAAAATGCAGAAACATGAGATTTTTATACACACACACACACACATATGTATACATGTATACTTGCATGCAGGCATATGTGTAGTATGTATAAAGTAGAAATAACAGAACAAATGCAATTACTGCATACCTCCAAAAGGCAAGAACTGCAAGCGAAGCAAGAAAGAGACACGGAGTTTTCACTACCTCTAATTAAAACTAGAAACATGAGGGTGCCCAATTATGCTCCCATCAGCATTCTCCTTTTCCGTCAACACACAATATCATATTCATGAGCTCGCTGCTTACGCACACTGTATTCCGCATTATATAAGACCAGAAGAATGTGAAAAACCCATTACCAACAATCAATTCATTGTATGAGTTCATACACAGATTCCCCAGAATTTCCTACCGTTCTAATTGCTGTAGGGATTCCAGATTCATCTACCGGGCCAATCCCTGCATAATGTGGAGCTTTAATGACTGTAATTTTTTTTTCTTCTTCTGAGGATCTACAGATTGGTATTGTACTGGTGGTGGTCATGCTGCCAACACTCTGAACATGCTGTGAGTATGTCTCTGTGGACTCTGTAAAGATAACACGACAGAATATTGTATAATGGTACAGTAATCATACTTGGCAGTTGCAACATGCTTCCCCATTTCAGCCTGCTGTACAAAGACTGACAACAATCTTAACCACATACATATAAAACACTTAAAAAAAAATTATCTTAGCTGGGGCTTTGCGCTACTTAATGTTACATTAACAGAACTATAAACTTATTTAAGGACCAGACAGGCTATCCAACTCAAATCATCTTATATCAGAGGTACTTTATCACAGCATCTTGCTTACAAAAAAAAACCCCTACAAACCCAGCAAAATCTATTGAGAAATAGTGACAGCAGCCTTTTCCCTATAAATCAAACTCTTGCACCTTTCCTATACATTCCTTGAAACTAATGACATAATTTCAAAACTTCTCCCCCCCACCAAGAGCAGCAAATTATAGAAAATTGCTAGTAAATTCTGTAAGCACAGCAACAGATTCCAAATAGCCCTCCACAAAGACTTACGTGATACATGTCTAGAAACATCAAGTTTTGATGCATGAATATTTAAAAATACCCATATTCTCATGTACAATTTTCATACCTTAAATTAATGTTGGTATGTTTAAGACCCTCTACATAGAATCCACAAAAACAGAGCTCAGTAACGTGGCATCTGCAGAGCAATCTGCTGACCCACCTACAGCACTTTAAGTGAACTGTGCGGGCTGCTACTGATTTGTGGTGATTTGGAGTATTTCTACCCCTCTCCCCCAAATCTTCCTTTATAATTAAGGAAAGTAATATGTCACTACTACCATTTCCCTCTAAAATTCAGAGTCATTTATTTAACAAAAACCACCTCACTGCTGGGACGTGTTGTGTGAGAACTTGTACTGCTGCAGACGATGCACTTCTCTGCTGTCTGCAGGGAAATGAGCCCTGCTCCTTCAGGCAGCACGGGCCAGTAAATCAGCGGCCTGCTATCACAAAGTAGCTTGTTTTGCAAGAGCAGGTACAGCACTGGTGAGACATTTCCACCACCAGATAAATGAGTGTAGGGAGTAAAAATAAATATTCTGACACTACAGGTGAAGATTATAATTGCCTTTTGTGTGACATTAACATTCGTTGATTCCTCTGAAGGAAAATGTATGAATTGTAATATAAATCAGAAAAAGGTGCTCTGGCGACTGAAAGCTCTAATTTTATTTTGAATATTCCTGCTCACTCCTGCTGCAGAGAGCTGGATTTGGCATGGATGTTTCAGCTGTTTACTCAAGTCTGAAATCCCGTAAATAATCCAGTGCTACACATATATGGCGAGGGGCAACTCTGCATGGCAAACGTCTGAATACTTGGGCCTTTTTCCCAAAATGCATGATGTTAAATTTAGAAAACATTTTGGATTTGATCCTTCATTCTTCATAGGCCTCAAACTGAGGCCATCAGTGGGATTTTTGCATGAGCAAGGAGAATTAAATCAGGCTGTTATTGTGGAACACAGAACTTCAGCATCACACAAGAGTAAAAGTCACTGGAAAACACTTTACCTACTTCAGGTATATGCAAACCAGAATTGATAGGCCTTTAGATCAGGAAACTGGAAGCAATCAAAGAATCCAGAATTCTGGCATGTAGAGAAACCCATGTATACAGTTTTTGTACGCTATGACAGGGATAGCAGCATTTGTCTAAGCCGTAAGTCTCAAACCGAGAACTGTCACCTAATTTCCCTGCATGCACAACAAAAAAATAAACTCCAGGATCACATTCAAATTATTTTGCATATATAGTCTTCTCTGAATATGCAAAACACTGGTAGAAAAAGCAGCAAGCAAACAATTGTTCTGGAAAAACTGGATTATACAGGCAACGCGCCTTTCTAAGGCTGATCATGTATTTAAAAAAAAATGATTAACAATGCCCTACAAAAAATACGTAAACAAATTATAGACTGACATGGCTTTAGGTGTTTAAAAGCCCAGAGTCCCTCCCTTTGTTGGCAGTATTTCTACTGAAGATTACGGAAGCTGCGGGGAGAACCAATGTAGAAAGTTGGCCCTTGGTTTCTTAAAGAAGGCAAAACCTGAAGCGGCTGCACAGGTTGAGCTATTTTGATATATCCTCTTTCCTTGGTAAAGCTAGTAGAAAGGTGGCAAGAGGTCACTCTCACGTGCATAAGTAATAAAACTTAAGAGTGACTGCAGTTCAGGATCACTACTGTATCTAACAATAAATGCTATTACGTTTTTGCATTTACTTCCCAAGATAAATGAACAGACAATATCTTCATTATGGCTGTGAAGCACTCTGCAACTGTTCGCAATCTCTGCCACATCAACTGGAATATGTTGCATAATGTATAAAGCAAACATTCTGTGTGAGGCTTACCCATCATCCTGCCATGCTGCATGATAACAATGTTGGAATTGAGCGAAGCTGGTGGAGGGTAAGCTGAAGAAGGGGAAAAAGGCCTTTGAAAGTGACTCACTGGGCTGGCAGCAGTGCCAGAGTTCCCATTCACTGTGATCTGAGCCTGGGAGAAACAAAACAATATCCCATTAAACGACACACAAAGCCCTCCGACTGCCATCCCAAACAAAGAGCGATGCAAGGCTGCAATCCACACAACAATTACCAGTTGTCAGGTACCTAGCCATAATGGCATCTGCATTCACCGAAACACAGCACTCATCATGAGGGGAGCAGAACGTGTCCCTTATCTACCTTGGACCTCCCCTCTTTTCTCCTTGTATGTGCTGTCTGTGCAGCATGCTAAAGTCATGGGAAGGTGAAAGAAAGATCACGGTCAAGGCAATGAAGATAGCACAAACAAGGTCTGCAGAGGTCCGAGAGCAATATAAAACGAAGACGGCAGTAAAAGTTCCTCTTGTTGTGTGACAAAGGCTGCCTGCCACAGACCACTTGCTCCAAGAGACACGTTCCCTTAATGCACATGCTCAAGCCCTACTGGTATTAATGGGAACTTCTGTGCAGACCAAAGGGAGAAGTGTCATGAAGATCAATCAAAGAGAGCAAGCCAAAGCTGCTTTAAAAAATGGAAGCCAGCTGGAGTGACTATGGGATGCTGATACGTAATCTATCACAATAAATAGCGACACTAAAAAAAACCACAACCACAAAACAACAGAACAAAATCAAATAAATAAAATGGGAAAGCTAAATAAACTGGCAGTATGGCAGGAGCACAAGCCATTGAGGCTTAGTCACGAGAGGTACTTCTGAAACCATCTGCTTCCCTGCCCCCAGGTTTAGAATCCCCCATATCTGGGCTGTAGAACTTTCATGCGGAGTATTGAAAGGATCAAAACAGAGATATTGAGAAAGCCTTGAATGAAATGAGAGGGTAGCGAATATTTCAGCAGAAAAAGGAGGGAAACTGTCCTTTTAATGCAGAACTCTTTTTTAAATCTGAACAAAATCAGAAGTGTTACAAACTTTGCTTGATTTCATATAACAAAAGAAAAGAACTAAACATGCTGTAAATGTAAAACATGAGCCTATTTGAAGCAGCAAAAAATACGTAAAAAACGTATTAAAAGGCATATTTTAACCTTATAAAATCAAATGGTTCATGACCTCTTGTATACATTTGTATTTTGGAGATTACTGATTTGATTTGAAATTTTTAATGTCTCGGCCTCCAACAGCTAGGACAGCAAAACAAATTCTGGCTCCTATGCAGACATCGTGTGAACTCCTAGATGGATTCAGGGGTTTCTTATATCACGGATGCCTTTTTTCAGAACTGAGCTGAAAAGTTTGTGTTGTAGTGACATCTCCATTAAAACTTGTGCGTTTAGATGTTTTCTCTCTCAGTAAAGTCAAGAACCAAAAACATAAACTAAGTTGGCTTTTCTCACACCATCCTCCCCTCCAAAAGAGCTTGGAGCTGTAAGAATACAAAAACTACATGAGCCCAATGACAGCATTTCAAGAGGTATGAAGCCATGCTTTCAGATGAGGTTCCCAGATGTGGCCAGCCATCTCTACCTGACTTCAGGGGTTCACCCCTTCTCTTTTCCTGCCTGTTGTCTTTTGGGGAAAGCTTGTTTCTAGGGAAGGCAGGGTGCAACTACGTCCAGAACCTTAGACCTTCTTACTCATTTATCATGGCTTTTGTTTTTCTGAAGAGAGGTCAGTTCTTTGTAGACTGGGAAGCTACTCCTATGAATTTCTGTAAGAAAAAATTAAGATACTCCTACGATGAGCTTTACCAAACAGCTAGGTTAGATGGTAAGGCTCTGACACTAAGTAGTACACAATACTATGAAAACAGGATCCACACAAGTAGCTGATGGACATCGGTCATAAATGTATATGTGGTGTGTCCATATATGACATTTTTGGGTTTGCTTCTAAAGGTTTAAGGGAGGCTATCAGCTCAGCCATAATTTCTTAGTTCCTAATGACTCTCTCTTTAAGGAAAGTTTCCATGAAGGTGCCTATTGCATTTGTTTATCTGACACATCTTGCACTGGTGAGAGGGTTAGCTGTAACAGTTAGTTTTGTGAATTTTCAAGTTCCAAAGGCCTTTCCTGCCCTTGGAATCATTTGAGAGCTATTCACATTTCAGTCTGAGAATGGGATGCTTTAGTTCCAGGTGACAGAGTTTGTTCCCACGTTTTACAAGGACGTGAAATCTTTAAGATGCCTATTCAGGAATCAGACCTTTTGCTTTCCTAGGTAATCTCCTTTGGGGGAAAATATGATGATACAGAAAATAACTATTTCACCCAAATGCACTTATTTCCCATCTTAATGGGAAGATAATCCTCATCTCTTTCATGCTGTTCACTTCCCTAGGCTCCTCCATTTATTTTTTTTCTCCAGTACACTTTACCTGTGCTCCACCACTAGCAGACCCACCTACTTCTGCTGCTAGGCA
Source organism: Opisthocomus hoazin (assembly GCF_030867145.1). Lineage (NCBI taxonomy): Eukaryota > Metazoa > Chordata > Aves > Opisthocomiformes > Opisthocomidae > Opisthocomus > Opisthocomus hoazin. The sequence continues at coordinate 79,067,260 of NC_134418.1, forward strand.
GTCAAACTCTTGTAAAGATTCCTCCCAGGTACCACATTTAACCCTCCTTTAATTTCCCTGAGCATCAGAAAGAGCAGCTCTCTGGACTTCCGAATCAGAGCAGAGAACAGCATCCATTCGGGACAGGAGCTGCTTTCTAACTGTCTCTCTGCTCAGGCAGGCAGCAAAGGGAAAGAGGGCCCCTTACCGATGGGCAGCAATGCTGCACAGCACACCTCAAGACATTGAATTGGGCTAAAATACTCAGGATCAATTCTTGAAGCTCAAGACAGTCCTGAAACTCGGGAAAAGGCAAAAATCTAATGTGTACTTTCATTTCCAAGTTTCCATTAGATTCTACAATTTAAACTGCATAAACAAAAAGAACCCATGAAAATTACTTTATAAGGGCAATGTTCATAATTGGAATAGAATCACAAAAAATAGTTTCCAAAACCAGATGTTCTCCAATTTTAAATCCAATTCTAAGCATAAGCCCAAATAAGAATTATAATTCTCATACTTCAGGTTTTCAAAAAAGCTGTAATCTGTCATGAAAAGTATGGCAAATTAACCACAGTTTTATGTTTAGCTCTGCCTTTTGCCTGGAATATTTTATAATTTTGTTGATTCAGCTCTTCCTGATACTGTTTCTTCTTCTCAGAAGATCCGCTGTAAAACCTTTTTGCCTACGTTCTCATTAAGGACCTCAAGAATAAACAAACATCTCCAATGTGGACATAATGTCTTTGATAGCACGGTTCCATCTTGTGCGGACACAGTGCTGGATGGCACAGTCCTATAATACTTTTATTCTTCTCTCAGTGGTTTTCATCCATGAAACCAACAGATTCTTCTCTGAGAGTGAAGATCAGTCCAGGAGCAGAGCCACCAGAAGCACACGTGTGTGTGCCACCAGATTCCCCAGCATTTTCTCATTTCACGGATACGTTTATAGTTACCTGGCCCTTCTCTACAGAGAATGGGAGATGAAAACTTTCCTACACTGCAGAGGTGGGTCTTGCTAGCAGTTTAATTTATGTGGGGCTCTTAGGACTGTTTGGGGATTTTTGCCCTTTGGTGGGAGACTCATCCTTTCTCTTTGTCCATTAATGGTGAACAACGGTTATGCTCATCCCTGCCACGTCTAAGAGAGAAGGCGGTGGTCAGACCTGACCATAACATACCCCTCTACAGGGAGACTACTTACAAAAGGAAAGAAGGAAGGACTGCTCACGTTAGCTTACAAAAATGGTGCTCAAAGAAAACAAATACAGTTAGGTCATTATTTTTAAAATAGGTTAGAAGAAAATATAAATGTTCCATGCTTCCCATAGCTAGTAAATGGTCACGTAGTGATTGTGCCGTATTTACATGTACCAGTCTATGTTGGTGGCAGTCTGTATCTTTGGTTACAACTCCTGGGCTGTATGCAGATTCACAGTACTGACTCTTTAGGGAAAAAAAACCCCACACATTTCAGAACTGTGTTACAAGAGTTAGGAATGACAGCTTTTACATGCTTATTATTATTTTTTTAACAGCATCCAGAGCACTGACAACAGATTGTTGCCTCTCCAGGTGACTATGTGCAAGTTTGGGCTCCAAATACTCTTTATAAAATATACAAGAAACTTTAAAAATATATACACTGTTTGTTCTTTTCAGACTTGAAAATGATAGCATGCTACAGTATTTGTACAAAGTCTGAACACTGTTGTGACCCAGTAAAACTTTGGTCTCAGAACATCTCTTTCGTAATTCAGCAACCAATTGCTCAATTTAAATGAAGGCTTTGTTCTGACTCATTTTAATCATGCAGATAATCTCAAAAGAAATCAGAAGTGATCTGGATTTGACCCAAATTCCATACCTTCTTTTGACCCATATATAAGCCTACTAAGGTACAGAAAAGTGAATGTACATATAAAATGTCTAATTGCATGCTGGTTTTTTCCATGACTTAACCAAGAGAAAAGTAACAGGACACTTGGGTACTACAAGATTATTTATGAAGTTCACTCCTGTAAGAAACTGTGCTTAGGAGAGGAAAAGGTTAGTTAGAGGAGAGAGAAAAGTTTCGTGCAGTCAGTGGCCATAGCTGGGGAAAAAGCTGCATTAAATAGTGCCAATATTTACTACGAATTTACAACTTATATTATTGAAATCTGTACCTCAGAAAAAACCAAAAATGGCGGTAGCCCAGAGGCTACAACCTCCACAAACCCGTACGTTGCTAACAATTTTTTAAACAAATCTCTTCAAACTCTACAGACCGCTTGCTTTTAATGTGTTTGGAACAGACGTTTATTGAATTTATTTCCATTCATTTTAAGCCAAGTGTTCGATAGACCTTAGCTGACCACACAACCGTGCAACAACTTTGCACCATCTTCCTATTGCCAAATCTCTTATGTCAATGATTTTGCTTTAAACAACTGTTGCAAAATGTCCTGTCACTGCAAACACAGAAAACTACTAACGGAATGCTTCTCTGCGTAACGGGATAATGGACAAGTCTGAATTCTTTTCCCCTTTGACAACCTGTTCAAACAAAATGGAGGAGGAAAAAAAGGAAGCATAATTACATGAGAAGTGGCAGCAGTGTTGGTTAAGGTGGTGCCATCTGACACAGCAGACATCTGGCTCAAGGTTGGGGAAGGTGTTTCAGAGCAGTCAGTAGTATCATAGCTACAAGTCTGCAGCTCATCTAGAATGGCTGTGGAGGACTCACTCACTGTGCGGGAGGAGCACTCACTCATGGCAGAATCTGTGCTTACAGAGGCCGTTTCGTTCCTGTGGATAACGCTTTCAGAAGCTAGGTATGGGCATTTATATGAAAACTGGGAAAGGGCTGGGGTTTTATAAAAGCGTGAAGGCAAAAAATCATCCAGCGTTGGCAAAGAATATGGTACTAGATGGGTGCCACTGTCTGGTGAGAAAGAGGCTCTGTTAACTGGTACCACAGGAGGAGGAAGAGGCAGTGGAGAAGCTTCTGTTGCTGTTTGTCTGTGTGTCTGTGAAGCATTTACCTCCATCACAGGGGCAGTTACTTTCTGGTTTCCAAGCTGAGATTTGAGGAAAAAAAAAAATAAGAAAAGAAACAGATTACCAAATGAATAAAAAACTTTTCCCTTTGCCTCTTGCTGTGTGTAGGAGAATTACAAAAGCGTAAGTTTTTCAGCAGCCCGAGGAAGTTCACATTCACATGGATTAGGAAACAAATCAACCACGCTCTATATTAAAGTAGGAAAACACGAAAGAAATGAATGCATCAAATACTAGTGGAAGCAATGCCAGAAACCATAGTGTGCTGGGGATGAATATTCATAATGTACTGCACATATTAATGACCTCAGTTGTGCATTGAGAAGGTTCATGCTATTTTATCCTTTACATAAATATGAGGCTAGAGAACATCATGTTCATTTCTATCGTAAAAGTAAAAAAGGATCTGCAAGTCTGATCTCCGTAAATGTTGCTCTCTCTTTTGTCAAAGGACAGGTATAATTTTGAAATTAACTGTGATATAAAGATGGGCAGGACTGCAAGCTAAATGGAAACACTAATATCAAATGTTCATATGACCTGCAAGCCATAGGTTGTGGAGTTTTTTGCCTCTTGTGACTGAATACATCTTCTCCACTGCCCCTCTAATAAAAATGTTTGGATGACCTTCGAATTTCCAAGCACCCTGGAAGCACCCTGTCAGCCCACTGGATAAGATGTACGCATGGGAGCCTTTTCAACATTAGAGGACACAAGGATTCTTAGGGTAACTGGTACAAATCTGAGGAACAACAAAGACTGGGAGCAGAACAACAAGACAGGGATGACTTCATACTGAAACAAAACATGCCAGCTGTTAGTCTTCAGTATAATTCCTTAAAAATATAAGGGAATGTCCTCATGAGAGTGCTTCTGAAAACTGCCACACCATGCATCAGCTTTATGTTCTGTTATTTCAAATCAGATACAGGACACTGCGTTTAAACTAGTCCTGAATCTGGCTTTTTGCATCTGCTACTTCTTTTTGAATGCAAGATACATAAAAAGCATGTTGGCATCCAATCTTTGTTAAACAGCTACACAAATCCTTCTACATGGCCTATCAGCCACAAGCTTTCAATCAGTTCCTGAAGTACATCAAAACACTGCCTACTTCAGCACCAATGGTTTCACTTTTGATAGGGCCGAGGAACTCTGGAATAGCTGCAGGGAAAGAGTGCTTGGGATTTAAAATTGACATAAAATAGAGGACAGTAAGATACCATATGCAGTAATTACTACTTAAAAAAGCCACATTTACTCACAGGTGTTACCAATGATATTATGGTTATTTCCTATGCTCAAAATAGGCAGATGTCTTTAACTCTAATCATTCAAAAAATGTTTCAAGCCATCAGATTAAAATGCCACTTTGGCATTTTAATCCAAAATCAGAAAATATCTTCTAAAGCCCTTATGGAAGACTTGGAACACAACCCAGATTGTGCTGCTTATGAGAGGTCACTGGGGGTCCAGTTCCATAATTCTTGCTGAGATCAACTAGAATTTAAACAAATAACCTTACTGAGGTCAATGGGACCGTCCCTATGAATAAGCATTTCAGAAAAGAATCTTAAAACATGTGAACAGATACCCGTCCCTTGTTCCAAATGGTTCGAAAGAACTCTTTGGCACTACTGGACATCTGGGGTACACAAAAATAGCCAGAAGCTGCTGTTAAAATTTGCAGCTAAAACAGTAAAGAAACTCGGTCAAACAGCTTAAAATCCAAATCTTATTCGCAGCAAAGTTTCAAATCTACGATTAAAAAACAAAAAAAATCTTTCCATGGGGTAAATCTGCACAGATTACTTCTTAATCAGAAAATCAATAATTCAGTGTATGACTATAAAAGGAGATATGATTCTTAGAGATAACTAATTTGCCAATGAAAAACTTTAAAAGAACAGTGAAATACTATTAAAATAATTTCATGAAAAGCAATCACATGCAGATGTGGAACAGCCGGTTACACAGCAGAGCATATCAGAGGTTTAAGATCTGTGCATTGTTGTACACATACAAGAAACAGTAATTTCACCTCACAGATACAGAGGGGCAGGACAGAACCACTATCCATGGTGAGTTTCATCATCCATGTCATAATTCAAGATCTCCAGCAAAAGACATGAACCAGGAGATCATAATGCAATTATGAGGCAGAGCCAATGTGAAGCTCTGAAGTTCTTGAGACCAAATACCCTCTCAGTTCCCCTAAAAGAAAAGTTATATACGACTGAGCCAAAATATGTAAACTGATCTCTAAATTCTTAAAAGAACAGGAAATTTTGGAGACTTGAGAAACTTAGTAAGCCTTCTCGCTTTGAACTGAGGAGGTTGCCTGCATGCTGGAGAAAAGAAGGGATGGACAACACAGGAACACATATTCAGGGTGCATCCAGAGAGCTAGTGAAATTGAGTTGTTAAAGAATTAAATTCACTGTGTTTGGCAAATAATAGCTGATTTCGTCGAACCAAATTCTTAAAAAGAACATAAAAGTTATCATTCTTACAACGTGTGTAGAAGGAATGCATCAATTCTAGGTACTGATTCCCAACATGAAGTTTTTCAGCTTTGTAGGGTAAAACTTGAATATTCTGCCTGGTTCTAGAATTCTGTCATAGGTACAACCAGCATTCTGAGAAAGAGTGGCCGAAATGGTGATTTAAAACAGCATTATTTTTGAAATCTGATTCCACCATTTAAAAAACATGGAGCGCTGGTAAACCCTAAACAGATGCGTTTGGCTACTACTGATCTATACATTTCATCAGTGTGAAAAACAGGAGAAGGACGAGGCTGAATGCATTCTAGAAAACTTTTAATACCAGCTCCATTCAGTGTGCTTCAGATTAGGTTTGTAATTGTTATAGTGCAAGAAATGCTAGCAGAAGTCAGGCAGATTAAATGCCAAACAAGTACTTAATAGATTAGAATGATGAAAAACTAGTTAGACTACGCATATAATTGTATCTTGGGTTGTGGAGCAATGCTTGAGAAATAAATGTCATTACAGCCCTGAAGTGAATTGAAGGTCTCAAGTGCAGCTTTCTGCTGGTCCTTAGAAATGATCACCTTCCATGAAACAGTAAAATATCAAGCCTGAAAAATACAGTTGCTACCCAATTCACATGAAGCAGACAGGTGACCCTAGTACAGGTTTCAAAACCAGTGATCTATCATTTTAATGCAAGATCTGTGGGGAGTGCTGTGAGATTGCAAATGACACCAAAGTGCTGGCCTTGCTTCAACAGTCAAGACACAGATAAAGAGACTCAGAGATAAGCGAATAAACTCATTTTGTTAATGCATAGCAGAGTTTAGTAGTCAACAATCAAATTACACCCACACGCTTGCACAAATGGGTAAAAATACCTCTATTTTTGTTAAAAGCTGATGTCAGAATCTCCAAACTGATGCTGCAAGTTCTACTCCCATGTCCATTTTTACTACCTAGCCCTGTAATTCTAAACTCCATATAAGCAGGTGGAATTCAGCCCTTGTGCAAAACCAAACTAGCGATACAGAAATTAAAATGAAAATTATGTGCTCTATCTTCTTTGCTGGCCGTCTGTCCCCAAAACACTGAAACCTGTCTTCTCTCCCTTCTACATCACTCAATGTATTGTCAATACCTAACAAACGGTAATGTATTAGATCAACTGATTCAGAAACAATTTTTTGAATTCCAGGCTTGTTTCCCTTGATTCACTTGTCTACAGCTGTAAGGCTGGCAAAAGAAACACTTTCATGAACATCAAGTACAGTAATTTTTCTTCCTCTAGGACACCAGGACTAGACCAAGTCTTCACTCCTCCGTGGCATTCAAACAGGGCAAATGTTTTGCATCCTCAGTTATAGAGATCAGTATCTATAAAAAGAGGACACTTATGAATCCAGGAACGAAATGAACACAAAAATACCAGGTGTTTATTTCAGAAGATGCAGATCAGAATTCTTCACCTGTTCAGAACTTTTTCTTATAAGAAATTTGGACAGCAGAATTTACCTCCATCAGTCTCATACTAACAAATACTAATTTCTCTGTTGAAATAGGTTATTTCTTCCACATCTGCAGTATGGTACAGAGCAGCAGCATCTCTTGAGACTGTAATAATGTAAACTAATGAAAATTAGTACTGAGTAACTTGAATGCTCCTCTTTTCATACATACTTTTAAGGGGTTTAACCTGTCTCAGTAGGAGTGTTTACAAAATGTTACTTGGTGAGTCACACCACACTTCTGCTTGCTCCTGAGGTTTCAGCAGATAAGCTCTGAAACAAAGTGCAAATAGGAGCACAAACATAAAAAGATACATTACAAAATACTGCAAAATTGTTGTGCATGAACTTGGACCATACAAGCTCTCTCGGCTGTGTTTTTCCACGCTTTGTGACATAACACAGTTGTACATGTTCCCTACACACATGGATACCCACACATGCACAGTATTTCTCATTCACCACCTCTGAAGGAGTGACAATTAGCCAATCTTACCTCATTCCCCTCCACATGCATAAACTGAGATTCAGAGTCGTTTGTTTTCACAGTGCCTTTCTAAATGTATTTGGTTTTTGAGAGTTTTTGTGGCAGCTTTGAACGTTGCTGGTGGCCCTAATCTACAGTCTGAGAGCATCCTTAGAGGATATAGCTTAACATAACAACCATGATCTGCATATACAAAAGTATTTTAAGTAGTATACAAAGTTCTGTAGAACTTGCAAGTCTAAAACAATTTTAAAAATAAAAGAACTATCTTGCATAGTATACTGAAAGTTAATTTGTCTATGTGAGAGAAATCATGAACTTTGCAAATACCATGAGATATAGCACTAAAGGGGATAAAAATTTTTGGCATTAGTTAGAACAGTTCCAACATTTCAACCAGAGATCTGAGTCCGAAAGAAATCTTTTTAGACATATAGCTATAGCCTTTATTTCTAATCGTTGCCCATGGCATCTTGGCTTTGGGACCTCCCCTGATGCAGAAGTTTACACCACCTCACAAGCTGATTTGTACTCTAGTTTTAGTTATGTATTTTAACACAGAGCTAGCAAAACCCACTGGCTCCATGACTCGATTATGATGCCTGATACACCTCTTCATCCTAATGTTTAGAATTTATTTGAAAGTTGAACATCAGGGAGGATGCCAGCTGAATTTTGCAGCCAAGACCAATAAATGGATGCAGTCTGAAAACCTGGCTACATTCCTTAATGGTTCTTGTAATCAACTGAAATTTTCATCATTTTGTTCAAAGAAACCTAGTTACCAAATTTCTGATCGTTCTTCCCACACACTGAAACCAAGGAGAAGGCAGAAAATAAGTGCAGAATTGCCAAACAAATCACAGCTACTTTTCTGACTTTTGTCAGCTTGTCGTGAAACTAAGATTCTAAAATAAATTCTAAAATGGGCTTTGACTTTTAAAATAAAAAAAAAAAGTAGCTAGAATTTTTAGTCATTCTGATTACAGTTTGAGTATTATTCTGGATACTAAAAAAAGGTATTTCTCCTAATTCTTGTTAGCTGTCATAAAACCACTTTCTGTTTGAGAGACACTTTGATTTATCTGGGTATATATAATGCATCATATTGCTAACAGGCTGGACAACTATTTTTAAGTAAAAATCAAACATAGATGCATAAGTTGTATTGGCCACACCTACACGTGTTCTACTGTGACCATATTCCTTGATGCTGATATTTAAAAGGCTTGCGAGCCTGCCTCTGCTAATCTTCATACCTACCCTATCTACCAGAAAAACCTCTTGCTCAGTCTTCGTTACTGTTTCCGACATGATTTCTTTTCTGTGGCTCTTGCTTCAACTGACTTGCTCTACTTGACAAAAATCACTGAGTTGCAAAATGGTTCTTATCAAGGGTAAAGCAACTTGTCTTTTTCAAAATGTGCTAAATTTTAGGTAGCCTAATAGAAGGGTTTAACATGATAGTTTTGTCTCTAATCTTCAGAAGGACGAATGTGATTACTTCTTCTGCCCTCCCATTTGTTAGTGCAGTGAATTCAAAAGGAGCACTGCAAATTGTTGCCACATAATTTCACAGAGCTTTGCTCTGATCAAAACTTTTACTTGGAGCTGACAGGGGGAACTGCCATTACAGCTCATAAAGCTATCCTATAGGTAACGCAGATACCTGTGGCTTCCAGAGTAAAGACCTGGTTGAACGGGATGCTCTGAAAGAACCACAGGCTGAAAGAGCAGATGTGTCACCACTATTGACAACAGGGCTCTCAATGGATTTTACGTGTGCAAGATTGTTCCGTATTTACTTCCGAGTAGCCCCATTGATTTCAGCAGAACTAGATGAACACATATCTGCCATGATGGGACCCTCGCTCAGACAAAGCTCTGAGGCACGTACGCCTAGACCTACAGCAATCCCTGCCTCCAACTGAAGGGCCTTCAAACTCAGATAAGCTGGTATATTGGTAGATATACTAGAATAATTAACTTTTAAAATAGAAAAATCTTAATGTGACTAGGTAAAGCAGAGTAGAAATTGCAACATTTACTGGGAGCTCTCCTTTTGCCTTGTATGTATTTGCCGCTCCTTTCTTGCTCCCAGGGTTATTTTATTTCACTCAGCAACTTTCTGAATGGCGATAAACCCTGCTCAGACTCCTCTGGTCCTATACTGTGTGCTTGTTCTCCTAGATGACATCAGTATAGTTAACAAAGAATTTTCATCTCAATAGGCACAGGGTATAGGGGAAACAGAGGGACTTAAAAGTTCAGTGCCTTGTGATGTGTCATGTAGAGTGGCTGACAAAAGATTTTATCAAAATGTCTTTAAAAAGAGCTATTGCCCAGGAGACATAGGAGACAGCAGTGACTCGCCTTGCAGCAAGCACCAACTGAGAAAATATATTTTTTGGTGGCCCTAGCAAACTGGCAGAACTAAATTTGTAGAACTCCCCCAACCCAACCCTTTTCTATCCATATTTGATCATTCCAGAACCTACGGCAGCATAAGGCTTTAATGCAACCCTCTCCAGGAAGAGTCACTTAAACAGATGCATTGTCTACAATTCACTAATCTCCTATTGTGCATTTGCACTTCATGGAGTGCTCACAGAGGAACAAAGAAGTCTACCTCCCATCTCAGCTGGGTTATTTATCATTTTTTTAAATACCCTTCCGAAAACTTCAGGTTTTGTTCAGTTCTGTTTTGATCCATGTGACAGGTAGTTTTACCCAGAAAACACAAGGTCTAACTTTGATAGTGTAAGTATAACTAAACAGAGGGTTAAAGTAATCCATGAATGATCTAAAATAAAAGATGGAAAAATTAAATATACCACATGGCATTCTGCAGCCTGTGAAGAAGGAAGAACTGTAGACTTTTGTCCCAAATCCTTTGAAGACATCTTTGAAGTGTCTGGAGAAATACTAGGTGGATGTTCTTGGATTTCAGGCTCTGCTTTACTGTCAGGGGTGGGAGCTATCTGAATGGAAAGAGATGCTGTGTGTATCTCAGGCACGGGGTTACAGGCAGGTGAGACAGGCCTTTGTGAAAACACCGGCACCTCAACAGGCTGGAGCTGCTGCTGTGCATTACAATGAACGCTACTCGCTGGGTCACGGGTCCGGGTTAATTTCAGGGTAGATACCCTACGTTTCTGAGACTGCTGCCTTTGGCCTTGATGGAGAGTAGTACTGATACCAGCTGCTGTGCTTGTGCCTGCACTGGAGATTGAGGTCAGTGGTTTAGTGATTTTTTGTGCATAGGACACACTGGTGTTAGATATTTGAGAAGACATTGCCTTTTGGACAGACTTCTCGTTAGTGTAATAGGCAGTATCTGTGGGAAGGTGTTTAGCTGGGCTGGTTGTTACTGCCTGGAGATTAATTTCATTTTTGTGGTTAGTTACTCTCGCTTTCTGAAAACTTTCTTTTCTAGGGGGTGGCAGAGGTGCCTTAGTTGCCAAAAGCATCCACACACAGCAAAATAACATTGAAGAAGAAACAGAAAGAAAGTAAACGTTAGCAGGAGATATAACTCAGTTCAACTTTCATCTTTAAGCAAAGGAACTAGCATCTTAAGAGGCTTCATCCCAACATTCCTCAATTCAATGGACAATTGAATTGGTCAGGTTCCCACCACCTTTTGCCGTGCAGGGCTGTACAGCCTGTGTTTAGAAAGCCAAGATGTTCCATTTGCTCTGAGTAATCCGGGATCAGAAGGGAGCCCACAATAGTCCATTTTCTTTTAAGAAAATAATTACCACACTGAATAAGAATTATTACTGTGAAATTGTTCAGATATGTAAGTAATTTCCAAAATGTACTCCATGATCTTAGATAACAAGCTATTCTTCACAGGTAACACAAATATATAAAACACACAAAGCCTCTTAAACCTTTGAATTAAAATAGTAACAGAGACAGTATTGACATTGGTATGTTGTTCTTTTTGGACAGACAAATAAGTTTCCAAGTTAAGTGCGTTTTTTTCAGTGTGCTCTAATTATATTGTCTGTAAAACAGGCAGAAACATTGTCTACCTTGTAATTAATAAACCTTTACCCTTAGATATTATTTTGATGACCGATGCATTTCTCCAAGTGTAAAATATCAATAAATACTCTTTGAAGTCTGGGAACACTCCTAGAAAGCTTTTATTTGTGTATGACCTACTTTTATTTAGCTGGCTGACTTGTTCATTGAAAGCAGTTTCTGGGAATGAACCTGCAGGCGTGCATCCTGTGTGGAGTATACTTTATCTATGCAGTAAAACAGTTTGTAACAACCCCTATCAGGTCGACCTGTAATGACCAATAGGTGATTCACACTATCTGAAAGACATCAGGACAATGTTCCATAGAGGTATCCCATCTATATATGCTATCCTCCAAGAATAACCCATACACAAATGCCAAAGCATGAAACTTTGTGTGTTCACTTTTACCTGAGTTGGTGATTTTTTATCCTGTAGATTTGGGCGTACGCTCCTAAAACCTTTTGCTGTAAGAGATGAACAGCTAGCATCTCCATTCAGCGTCTCTCTACTTCCATCATTGTAAGATCGCCAAGCTTTTGTGAGGAAAAAAGAATCAAACCATTTTTTTTGTGATTAGCAGATCTCTGTATTGCTGTCATCATAGCAACCCAGCTATTCAACAAACTGTGGAAAAGTTTAGCTACTACACAACCAACATTGATGCGGTTATCACCATGGAAGTTGTAAGAACAGGGCTAAAGCTGCCACTTTACAAAATATTTATCTTTAAAATTTAAAAAATTCAAGCACTGACAATACGGATGGCAGCAGTTTGATACTTCCCCACAACATTCATTTAGAATGCGGATTTTAACCTTGGGAGTCCTTCTGAGGTGTTGGCATTTCAGCCCCTGTATTAAGCAGGCTGAGGTACTTTCATCGATTAGGCTCTTGAACTTTACAGCTGCATTGGATTTTGAAAAACATGCCAGCTCACATAAAGTTAATTGGTCATAGCAGTTTCACCAAAATTCACCACAATATCTGATTACTTGTTCCAATAATGCAGCTTATTTCCAAATCTGAATAACACCTTGATTTTCCAACCAACCAACCGTGTTTTGTCTGTATCCTCAGAGCTGAAAAGCCCTCGAGGCATGGTCCAAACATAGAGGGAGATACTATCCTGCCTCAATAAGTTACAGATTTGAAGACAAAATATTGTAAGAGGCTGGGAAAAGTAACACATTATGTGAGCAGGCTGCTAAGTGGGGTGGGCAGAACTTGCAATCCTGAGTAAGGGACTAAAAATGAAACAGCAAGTGCCACTGAAGCTAAAGGTGGCAAATTAGCAGCCTGTATTCTCCCACACAATTCGTTTTCTGACAACAAATACTGTTAAAGGAAAAACTGCTTTCAAATGAGACCTGAATTTGAGGTCTTACCCACTTGCAATTATTATTACCATTTCAGTGGTGCTTTCCTTAAATAATGTGGATGGTATGGAGTAATCAAATCAAATAAATGGAAAATTGTTATAATTCACCCACTTCCATGGTATTACACTGATGCATAAATAACACAGTGTTTTAGTTACCTGAATCTGGAGACTGAGAATCCGACCCTGGAAAAGAAACATCCAATATTAACTTGTGTTAGAAATAAAAACATGATGACACAACTTGAAAAATATGTAGGAGTCTCTTTGTTCGGTCACCTAATTCCCTCCTGTTACCCAAGGACACCTCCGAATATTAGACCCTAGGTAACTGCGCAATGCTTATTGCACAAGTTCTACAGAAGGCTACAGTGTGCTGCAAGTTACTGTTATTTAATCACTGCTATTTCAGACAGCCAATAATAAACAAACATTTGCTGTGGATTTTTTTCCAGTAAATACTGTGATATACTGCCATCTGAAATCTAGATATCAAAAGAAATATGATTCCTTTAAGATGAGCTGGGAAGGTTTAATTCAAAACCAAGAAAGATGCCTACAGATTCTGTCAGGATTTTCTCTCCCCCTTCGCACCAGAATGTGTGATGCTTTCTTCATCGCTTCAAAGCAAAACACAGAAACTGATACATACACACTCCCAGCACAGAACAGATTTGAAATTCTGGTGTTTTTTCTGCATCACTTGTAGATATATTAGTGATTTTTCTCCTAACAAAACTAAAATTACACCATATCTAAAGAAATTAGAAATATTTTTAATGTACAATAATTATAGTACTAAGAGCATTCCTTATCACCAATTTTAAGTGCAACAAAGCAAGACATGAAGAGGCTTGTATTGAAGGCTTAAATGATAAAAATTTGTTAGAAGGGTTGCTAAGAAATAAGAACCCAATGTTTTCTTAAATTTACATACATAGAGTACTATCCTTACGAAGAGTAGCAATCAAATTTTTCACTTGCTTCATAATTTCTAACAGTTCTTATTTCTTTTCTTCTATTTGAAAAGATCTATAAAACAAAGACTTCATCTTGCAATATTTTCTGGCTCATTCTTTATTCAGCTTCCTGTATTATACTTGTTTGGTGTGAACACTGCATGTTCAGAGTGGTGTAAATTAGTCTACACCACTCAAGATTCTTTACTGATTTATACCTACAACTACTTAATTCACCAGTGAATCCGGGCAGCTGATACTCATTAAGATTTAATTTTGCAAAACCAGGCATGAGCATTGCTGAGAAGCACTTCTGCCTGTCTGCTGAATATTCTGCATTTTTTATTGTTTTAAACATTTTTAGGAAAACATGCCTGATAAATGTTTTTTAAAAAGGTAATCTGGCTTCTGACGATTGTTTTAGAACAACATTCAGATCCTTTTCCTTTGAGAACAGCTTTTAAAGCAAGTTGCAATAAACAAAGTTTGTAATAAACAAAAGCTACTTTTCATGCTGTGTTATCTTGAAAAAAAACCAGGGGATTTGAGACCCAAAATATGTATCGAGGGCAAAATTAATTTAGAAATAACTGATTTTTCCTACGCCTTCCTCATTTTTGTCATTAATGGCTACTAAGCATAGGCAGAGAGAAATTCAGACTACTTTTCAAAGAGCACTGCAGAGGTAACAGACCTGTCAGTGGAACAGAACATACGGTTACCCTTCTCCTCTTTGCCGAGTAACACAGCAGGAAGGCAGAACCCTAGAGAAAAGCCTTTGGGGAGCAGCGTCTCACTGGTTAGCGGTTATACCTGAGGCCAATAGGTTTGGAGAACTCTGAACTCTCTTCACAGCTGTTAATGTGACAGACATTGCAGCACGTTTGCGAGCACACCCACCGCTATCTGGAAGCACAAAACAACACAGACAGCAGCGCAGACAAAGGGAGCAAGCCCATGCAACGCGTCACGGTGTGAGATAACGCCAAACACACATGAAAATAAGCGTGCAGTTAGGGAACCGCTGCAGGCACGCCCACGTCTGCAAGTGTCGCAGATTAGCACAATACATAACATTTCACAAGCCTTAAACAACAAGAAACCTCACAGAAAATAAGAAAGCAATGTTTAATACTTAATCCACTAGGGAAATATATACATTCTGTTACCTGAAAGACTGCTTAATTATAGCTAATTAGTAAAACCAAACAAGTAATTAAGATGAAGGATTAAGCATTCCAGAGTAATATTAATCAATAATCTGCAGTGTAAAATCATTCCATTGTATGCATTAGAAAGACACCATTCATAAACTAAGCTTATGTTTGATCAGCTGACAGAGTGCTTTTTCTCAGTCTTTCAGATCCTTTAAGCTCAAGAAACAAAACTACTAAGGATGGCATAATTGTTTTGTTGTTCTGGTGGAACATCCTTGTTCTCCCTCCCCCTTCTTCTTTTTTATCTCACATAAGATTAAAAAAATGTATGGCTGGAACCCAGTAAGATCCTGACGGAATGACTAGAAATCCAAAATCACTCCAAACAACCAGGAATGGAAAAAAATCATTTTTCTGGATCTTGCATGACTCCTTTCTTTCCTCACTCTCTGCTCCTCTCTCCATTGGAGCTGTCATTCTCTTTTATAAATATTTTGTTATTATTAGACGGTAGCTTTCCACAACTTGGCTTTTTAGCAACTCTATCATAGTTGTAAAAGCAAGTTAATAAATATTCTTCCTGATTATATTTAACTAGAATATTTTTCTGCTCTTCAATATAATAATCATTTTAATGTTCATATTTGATATTACTGACATTTCATACAGGGCCCCACTGAAGTCAAGCAGAACTACTACTACAATAGAGGCCCTGACGCGTTTTGTGTCTGTGTCCTACAACAGGGAGTTCTATAAAAATATGCTTAAGAAAGACCTGCAACCTATCAGTAGAAAGGATTTCCTGTGATAGCAGTAATTCGAGCCACAGAGACATCTTCAACCCACGCCTGCAAGAAAAACGAGCTCCTGGTATTCCTTAGCTGGTTCCAACGCTCCCCAGAATAGCAGAGCCCCCTGGCCAGGTCTGGCAGGCTGCGCACTGAGGAGCTGGGAGCGCTGGTGAACATCAGAGCCGCTGCCCCGGGTGCAGGCGGCTCCACGGACTCGCTGCCAATGCCCCGTCCCACGGCAAGAGGCCAGGTCGAAAGCAATCCGTTACCTGCAACTACCTGCTGGTGTTGTACGTGTGAAACGAAGACAGTGGCTGTCCAACCTGCACATCTGTTTTAGTTTGCTGACATAAATAAGGAATGGCAACAGTAACTGAAATCACATTTTCCATCCCCATGCACCAGCAGTAATTCCAAGGAGATGTGATGACGTGTTGATATTGAGGTTCTGCTCTTATCCGAATACCGGCAGACTTTGATAGCATACTTTGTTTGATTAATGCAAGCTAACAGGCAAACAATTTTGTCACACTGTCACTTCTTCTATTCCAACAAAGTGATGCTTTATTTGTATTTTTTCAAGAGCTAACTTCCTGAATTTCAGGATAACAAAACTGAAGTGGGAGGAAAAGACGACGAGAAAACCAACTACAAATATTTCATCACTGTCACTTCACAAAATTCTGCTTCAAATTAATTTTTAATGTAACTGAACTGAGTCAGAGTTTTATACTTAGTCGACCCATTATCTAGCAAAGTGTTTGATGTGGCTTCACACAATATAGCTACAATAGACGTTGTGACTATATACATACACACATACAACATTTACCCCTATGTACAGAAGCCCATATGCCCGTCTGTACCTGCAATAACATTCTCAGTATCCGCACATAATAATGAGTGTCAATTAACACTCTGTTAAGACATAACCACACAAATATACTATGCTGAGTTGTGCAAGATTTCTAATACAATACTCATGATTGTGGGCAAGCGCATATTTATGCATGATGGACTCCATCTTCTGATCTTTGTTCCCATCAAGTCACGGGCATCATATCTGAACGGGGATCAGAAGCATCTGCATGTTGCCTGATAGGAGGCAGTTTTCAAACTGCTTCCCTTATCTGCACAACCTCAACTTCCAGGGGCTTATTCCAGCCTGTATTCCTTTTTCACGTTTGCCAGCAAATACTAACTATATGCACCCAGATTCTTGAAGTCCAAATAATACCAAAAAGCCCTAAGTCTAGTGAATAGAGAATTCAAAAATAGTAAGGGAGGGTGAGTTAATGATCAACCGCTCATTTCACTTGCAAACTATAAACAATTAATATTGCACAGTTGTTACTTAAGGAAAAAATGTGGATATGTGAAACAATCTATACGAAACGTATGCAAACGTACAAAAATGACAGGTGTGCAAATATGTATACACACATGCACAATTCTCTACGCTTTTGATGTGACAAATTCTTCAGGAGTGAGTGTCCCATCTTCCCAGGCATTGTTTTAACATTGGAGCAAAGCGGACCTGAATCAGCTAAGGTCTGCAGGCAATAATGGAATACAAAGTTGGGCAATAACAGCTGCCTAAAATGCAAGTCCAGCTCAAACCAGGACTTCGCATGGTTGGTGCCTAGCTATTCTTTTGCAAGCCCTACATCCTCTCATCAAATCAGGAAAAGACAAAAAACCCTTCTTAGCAGGTACTGCAGAAAATGAAGGAGAAAGGGGAGGTAAGGAGTAGCTGGTGTGACATGTTTCTGATATATCTTGCAGAGCGAGGGCCATACAGGGACGAACTCCTGAATGCCAGGATCAGTGCTGCAGACTTCTCTTTAAAAAGAGAGAAACAGCAAGAGTCAGACAGCGACTGGAAAAGACAGGCGAGGCGGTGGCTTGCCCTCCAGCTAGGAGGATGTGGGTATTTGCGGATGGATCCCAACGCTTGCTTCCTCTTGCTAGCTCACCATCCCGCTCCTCTCCTTTTGCCAGTTCCCCTCCTACAGTTTTTCTCTTCTGGCTTTCTCCATTCCTCACCTTTCCTCACTTCTTTCTCTCTCCCTCCCTTAATTCTGTTTCTCTCCACAAAAAAAGTGCTTTAACCCTTTCCCCCTAAATCTACAATCCCAACAACTGCTGCCACCACAGACAGCATCCCTAAGTGAGCTGTATCTCTATTTGACAAACAGCCTGTTGGTCAGGTCCCGCTCCAAAGCAGAATGGAGGCAATTCAAAACACCACTTTCATTTAGGAAAGTGGAGTGGTCTGTTTGTTTTTTTTTTTTTTTTCTTTTTTTTAAAGACTGTTTCAGAGAGTCAGTAAAAGCAATGGCGTAAACTAAATTGGCAAAGATGGAAGGATGGTGACCTCTTGTGAGGAGGTGAGAGAGAACAGACAGGGGCAGGAAATCTTTAATAAGCTCTTCCAGCTCAAAGAAAAGAACAATGGCACCCAAACATAATGTTTGCTGATCATTATTCTACCTATCGTACTTGTGCATCGTACGATTTTCCCCTTTGCACAGTGAGTTCAAATTTGGAACTCTTTAGACTTTAGGGATTCTTACCCCCTATTTGCATTCTGACCTTCTGAGGCAAATATATAGTGCTGGATCCAACCGGCCAAGACAGATGAAGCTGCTGCCTCTCCATGTCCCCAGGTCCAACCAGAAGTGGGCCTGGAGATGTGTTCCCAGCAGACACGTGCACAGGAGTACATGTACACACCACATGCGTGTACGTGGCTGGCCACACAGATCCCAGACACTCAGAGCACTCCCACTCACACAAACATGCACGGCACAATGGCCTCATCCCCCTCTCCTCTCTGGCTGCAGGACGACGGTCCACTAGTGAGAATATACACACACACACAAGTACAAGGTGGATCCCCCTCCAGTAACTGGGCTCAGACATTGAGGCTGCCATTCATTCCACACCTGGACTCCAGGGCTGATGCTCTCCTAGGACAGTCCTGGGAGAAGCCTGGCCAAGGGAGGCCCTTGTGCCTCCCTTTGTTCCTTGGGAGTCCTTAATTTGGGTTCCTGCCTGCTCTTCTGCCGCTGCACTCCTCATGGCTTGTGGAGATGGGCCTTTGATGGCTCCTGTGATGGGCCCGGGAGCAGCCTCACAGGGTAGGCTATTCTTTGGGCTTCCCCTCCTGCCACTCGGAGGTTCTCCGAGCTCCTCTGTGGCTGGGCGGATGAGCTTTCATCACATAACCCAACGCTGACTATGCAAGCGAACCTACTACTATTTGTTTCCTTGATGCTGCTAAAGTACCACAAGTAATGATTGAAAAGTAATTTTTTTGTAGAATGCCTGAAACACTCAAGCCTACCTAATTTGCTTTAGTGACCTAAAAGTGGCTTCACAATCTATTCACAGCTCTGCAGGGTGTCCTGGGTTTGGCCAGAACAGGGTTAATTTTCACCGGACTCCAGGAAGGGGCACAGCCGGGGGGTGGGGGCTGACCCCACCTGGCCAAACAGAGCCCAGTATTCCATACCATGTGACGTCACGCTGGGTTCCGGTGGGGGGGGCGGCGCGGCGGGAACGGACTCGCGGTTTGGGCGGGCGCAGCGCCGGTCCGGTTTCGGGAGAGCGGCTGTTGTACGGTTCGTGGTTGTGTTTTCTCCTTATTTGTATCGTTGTTGTTCCTGTTTTCCCTCTGTTTGCTGTTCTGTTAAACTGCCCTTATCCCGACCCACCAGTTTCTGCCTCTTTCTTTCCATTCTCCTCCGCACGCCGGCGGGGGGAGGGGCGGCCGCGTGGCGCTTTTGTTGCCGGCGGCAGCCGAAACCAAAACATTAAATTGGCGCCCAAGCGTGGGGCAGGGATAACGGCAGGGCTGAGCAGCGGGTGTTAAAACTGTTTTCTTAGATTTGCTTAAATTTTGTTATACGCATTTACTGTGTTAGTTAAAGTTTCCGGCAAAAATGTTTCTGACTTTGATCAAATATCTCTGCTACGTAAATCCTTACTTCCTGTATGTGTTTGTGGCCGTGCTGTTTGTTACCTCGGGAAAAAAGATCAGGATGATGATTTTGCTGTACTGTACGATATCGACTTATGATATGATAACATCACTGTGCATGAAATTAGTCTTGTATTTGCATGCGGCACTGCGGTCATTTCCGTACCTCGGATCCTATGTCTTAGATTTTGTTAATAATCAAACCCAGTCTGTGGGGAAAACCGAAGGGGATACCTTCCCCCACTCTTTCGCCCCCCCTCTCTCCCTCAGGCTGGTCCTAACGGCTTTTGAGAATTTCGAGTACCCGTGGGATGCTCAGGCCAGCACTCTCCTTTTGTTCTGCCTCCTGAATGGGTTTCAGCTTTTGTTTAGGGTTAAGCAAGTCGTTAAGAACATCGTGCAGAGACCTGCCCCGGGGCTGGATAGCTGTGAGTGGCTGGGTGTGTGGGACAGCATGGGCAAGTACCTAGGGCAGTGGGCACCTCCGGTGTTTTTTAAACTCACCCCTGAGGAAGTACAGGATCCGGACAAACTAGTAAAGTATCTGCAAAAAGTGTGCTGCCACCCTGGGAACTCCAGAGAGACACAGATCACCGCAACGTGCTGGGGTCTGGCCCATGCCTACCGAGCCCTGTTCAACACTGTTCAGTGCCTTAAGGGGGAAAGGGGGGGAAACGAAGCAGCAGGCACTGCAGCTGGCGCTGCCCCCCCAGTCGGCCCTGCAGCCCCTCCAGCCCAGCAGGCAGTCCCAGCCCCCCCGACCGGCACCACGGCTGCTGCAGCCACAGCTGCAGGGTCTGCCTCGGTTTCCCCAGCGGACACAGCAGCTGCTCCAGCTCCAGCCACAGGCACAGTGACCGAGCCCAATGACCAACCTGTGCAGGTAGCAGTCGCCCCCGTAAAACTAAAGAAAGACGCAAAGAGAGCAGATCGCTCCGGGAGGGATGATGATGAGCCAGGGTCATCACGGGAGATAGAGACAGAGATCATCACCCGGTCCCTGTCCCTGGGCGAGCTGCGAGACATGCGGAAAGATTTCAGCCGCCACCCAGGCGAGCACATTGCCACCTGGCTGCTGCGGTGCTGGGATAATGGGGCTAGCAGCTTGGAATTAGAGGGCAAGGAAGCCAAGCAGCTGGGATCCCTGGCCAGGGATGGGGGCATTGACAAGGCCATTGGGAAAAAGGAACAAGTCCTCAGCCTCTGGAGGAGACTTCTCTCAGGCGTGAGGGAGAGGTATCCCTTCAGTGACGATTTTGTATGCTATCCTGGCAAGTGGACCAATATGGAAAGGGGTATTCAGTACTTGAGGGAATTGGCTGTGCGGGAGCTGGTTTACTGTGACACAGACGATGAGCAGGTACCTACAGACCCAGATGAACTCCAGTGCTCACAATCCATGTGGAGGAAGTTTGTGCGGAGTGCACCCTCCTCGCATGCCAACTCACTGGCAGTTGTAAACTGGAAAGGTAAAGACACACCAACAGTGGACGAGGTGGCTGTCAGACTCCGCCAATATGAGGAAAGTCTCTCTTCCTCCCTTGTCTCAGCTGTGGAGAAACTGGCCCGGGAGGTGCGGCAAATCAAAGAGAACATGTCCTACTCGCCACCTGTACGGGCCAGTGTCTCAGCTATTAGGGGCAAGCGTTTCCCTGCTCAGGAGAGGGAATACAGAGGCTATACACCCCGAGGCACCCTGTGGTTTTACCTGCGTGACCACGGAGAGGACATGAGGAAGTGGGATGGAAAACCCACCTCAAGTCTAGAGGCCCGAGTACGTGAGTTGCGAGGTAAAACAATCACAAAAGGGGACTCTGTTAGGAAAAATGCCGCTCCAGTTTCCAAAAGCCAGCTCTCCAGACCAGGTAGACAGTTCGACCTTGATTCCGATCCTCTGGAGGGGACCTCCAAGTCATTTTTACAGCAGGTGAGCAGCAATTTCTCTGACGAGGATTAGAGGGGCCCTGCCTCCAGCCAGGTGGAGGAAAGGGACAACCGTGTCTATTGGACGGTGTGGATTCGGTGGCCTGGCACGTCAGATCCACAAGAGTATAAAGCTCTAGTGGACACTGGTGCACAGTGTACTTTAATGCCATCAGAGTTCAAAGGGTCAGAGTCCATTTGCATTTCGGGAGTGACAGGGGGGTCCCAAGAGCTGAGTCTACTGGAGGCTGAAGTGAGCCTCACTGGGCAGGACTGGCAGAAGCACCCCATTGTAACTGGCCCCGAGGCTCCGTGCATCCTTGGGATAGACTATCTTAGGAGAGGCTATTTCAAGGACCCAAAGGGGTATCGGTGGGCTTTTGGCATAGCTGCTGTGGAGACGGAAGAAATTAAACAGCTGTCCATTTTGCCTGGTCTCTCGGAGGATCCTTCCGTTGTGGGGTTGCTGAGGGTTGAAGAACAACAGGTACCCATCGCGACCACAACGGTGCACCGGCGACAGTATCGTACCAACCGAGACTCCCTTCTCCCCATTCATCAGCTGATCCGCCAGCTGGAGAGTCAAGGAGTGATCACCAAAACTCGCTCACCCTTTAATAGTCCCATATGGCCAGTGAGAAAATCTACTGGAGAGTGGAGACTGACAATAGACTACCGTGGCCTGAATGAAGTCACACCACCACTGAGTGCTGCCGTGCCAGACATGCTAGAACTTCAATATCAGCTGGAGTCAAAGGCAGCCAAGTGGTACGCTACAATTGACATCGCTAATGCATTCTTCTCCATCCCTTTGGCAGCAGAGTGCAGGCCACAGTTTGCTTTCACCTGGAGGGGCATCCAGTACACCTGGAATCGACTGCCCCAGGGGTGGAAACACAGTCCCACCATTTGCCATGGACTAATCCAGACTGCACTGGAAAAGGGTGAAGCCCCAGAACATCTGCAGTACATCGATGACATCATTATATGGGGCGACACAGCGGAGGAGGTTTTCGAGAAAGGGGAGAAAATAGTTCAGATCCTTCTGAAAGCCGGTTTCGCCATTAAGCGAAGTAAAGTCAAGGGACCTGCGCAAGAGATCCAGTTTTTGGGAATAAAATGGCAGGATGGGCGCCGTCAAATCCCAATGGATGTCATCAACAAAATAGCAGCTATGTCTCCACCAACCAGCAAAAAGGAAGCACAGGCCTTCCTGGGTGTTGTGGGTTTTTGGAGGATGCACATCCCAAATTATAGCCAGATTGTAAGTCCTCTGTACCACGTGACCCGGAAGAAGAATGATTTTGAATGGGGCCCTGAGCAACGACAGGCATTTGAACAGATTAAACGGGAGATAGTTCATGCCGTAGCCCTTGGTCCAGTCCGGTCAGGGCAAGATGTTAAAAACGTGCTCTACACCGCAGCCGGGGAGAATGGCCCAACCTGGAGTCTCTGGCAGAAAGCACCAGGGGAGACTCGAGGTCGACCCCTGGGGTTCTGGAGCCGGGGATACAAAGGATCCGAGGCCCGCTATACTCCCACTGAAAAAGAGATTCTGGCAGCATATGAAGGCGTTCGAGCTGCTTCAGAAGTGGTCGGCACTGAAGCACAGCTCCTCCTAGCACCACGATTGCCGGTCCTGGGCTGGATGTTCAAAGAGAGGGTCCCCTCTACGCATCATGCCACCGATGCTACGTGGAGTAAGTGGGTCGCTCTGATCACCCAGCGTGCTCGAATGGGAAACCCCAGTCGCCCAGGAATTCTGGAGGTAATCATGGACTGGCCAGAAGGCAAAGATTTTGGAGCATCGCCAGAGGAGGAGGTGACACGTGCTGAAGAGGCCCCACTGTATAACCAGCTGCCAGAAGATAAGAAACAGTATGCCCTGTTCACGGATGGGTCCTGTCGCATTGTGGGGAAGCAGCGGAGGTGGAAGGCTGCTGTATGGAGCCCTACACGACAAGTCGCGGAAACGGCCGAGGGAGAAGGTGAGTCCAGCCAGTTTGCAGAGGTGAAAGCCATCCAGCTGGCTTTAGACATTGCCAGTCGAGAGAAGTGGCCAGTGCTCTATCTTTACACTGACTCTTGGATGGTGGCCAATGCCTTGTGGGGGTGGCTGCAGCAATGGAAGAAGAACAACTGGCAGCGCAGAGGCAAACCTATCTGGGCTGCCCCATTGTGGCAAGATATTGCTGCCCGGCTAGAGCAGTTGCCTGTAAAAGTCCGTCACGTGGACGCCCACGTCCCTAAGAGTCGGGCCACTGAAGAACATCAAAACAACCACCAGGTAGATCAGGCTGCTAAGATTGAAGTGGCTCAGGTGGATCTGGACTGGCAACATAAGGGTGAACTGTTTATAGCTCGGTGGGCCCATGACACCTCGGGCCACCAAGGAAGAGACGCGACATACAGATGGGCTCGTGACCGAGGGGTGGACTTGACCATGGACACTATTGCACAGGTTATCCATGAATGTGAGACATGCGCTGCAATCAAGCAAGCTAAGCGGGTAAAGCCTCAGTGGTATGGAGGACGATGGCTAAAATATAAATATGGGGAGGCTTGGCAGATTGACTACATCACACTGCCACAAACCCGCCAAGGCAAGCGCTATGTGCTCACAATGGTGGAGGCCACCACCGGATGGCTGGAAACCTACCCTGTGCCCCATGCCACCGCCCGGAATACCATCCTGGGCCTGGAAAAACAAGTCCTGTGGCGACATGGCACTCCCGAAAGAATCGAGTCAGACAACGGGACTCACTTTCGCAACAGCCTCATAGACACCTGGGCCAAAGAACACGGTATTGAGTGGGTGTATCACATCCCCTACCATGCACCAGCCTCGGGAAAGATTGAACGTTACAATGGGCTGCTAAAAACCACTTTGAGGGCAATGGGGGGTGGGACTTTCAAAAATTGGGATACCCATTTAGCAAAGGCCACCTGGTTGGTTAACACCAGAGGGTCCACCAACCGGGCTGGTCCTGCCCAGTCAAAACCTCAGCGCCCCGTAGAAGGGGATAAAGTCCCTGTAGTGCACATGCGGAACATGTTAGGGAAGACGGTTTGGGTCAGTCCTGCCTCGGGCAAAGGCAAGCCCGTCCGCGGGATTGCTTTTGCTCAAGGACCTGGGTGTACCTGGTGGGTAATGCGGAAGGATGGGGAAGTCCGATGTGTACCTCATGGGGATTTAATTTTGGGCGAGAATAGTCCATAAATAAATTGTATAAAGTTAGTTGTTAAATAACCCTGTCACTGTCTGTTATCACTGTTATAATTGTTATATTTTGTACCAGTAGTAGCATAGTAAGAATCGTCCAGATTAAAGAAGGATGGACTTTTTCGATGAAAACCTAGCAGAGCACAGCGATGATGGAACTGGACCTGGTTTTCAACAACTGGCATCCAGCAACTTCATCAAGATCAACATCTCCTGCAGACTGTGGGCACGGGCCACACCAGATACATCAGCCGTGAGCTCCGGATGCAGCAAGTGACCACCCATCACCACACATCACCTCCCCTGCCACGGAAGACCATAACGACAGATGGAGCCTGAAGTCATGGATTAAATGAACTCAATGGACACTTTAGAGTGATGATCCATAGACTAAAGGAATGATATCTGGAGACAGGAGAAGTGGTGGTGATCAACCGGACAGTGGGGGACCTGGGCATGACGTAGATGGTATGGAATAAGGGGTGGATAATGTCCTGGGTTTGGCCAGAACAGGGTTAATTTTCACCGGACTCCAGGAAGGGGCACAGCCGGGGGGTGGGGGCTGACCCCACCTGGCCAAACAGAGCCCAGTATTCCATACCATGTGACGTCACGCTGGGTTCCGGTGGGGGGGGCGGCGCGGCGGGAACGGACTCGCGGTTTGGGCGGGCGCAGCGCCGGTCCGGTTTCGGGAGAGCGGCTGTTGTACGGTTCGTGGTTGTGTTTTCTCCTTATTTGTATCGTTGTTGTTCCTGTTTTCCCTCTGTTTGCTGTTCTGTTAAACTGCCCTTATCCCGACCCACCAGTTTCTGCCTCTTTCTTTCCATTCTCCTCCGCACGCCGGCGGGGGGAGGGGCGGCCGCGTGGCGCTTTTGTTGCCGGCGGCAGCCGAAACCAAAACACAGGGATCCAAGAATTTCTATTCTTGTCTCCCAGACAAAATGTAAGAGATCAGTCTGTGTGATGACTTCCATTAATAATTTTAACAAACACAAAATATTTGTAGTCTTCCAGAACTGCATACTTTTTCGCTCTTGGCTGCTCTTTATGTGCTTCACCTACTGCAAACAGCTAACTTGCTTAATAATTTTAAAATTAGATGCATTTACCAAGTATTATCTGTGTGAAACTCAGCCAAAATATTTACAGATGGACACTAAGAATCTGTTTTAGCATATTAGTGTGTATCCATTCATTATTCCTCAATGCAATTACCTCTCCTCCAACGTCAGTTATGCATGCACACATACAATATGAACAATAAGCACATTTATCCTATGTTTTAATCTGCTGTGAGCTTCATGGGTTGCTCAGGTTTTCTGTGATCTGGTTTCTCATCAAACCTGTAAAGTACTTGAAGACTTGTTGATGAAACGCTGTATGTATAGTTTAAAAATATTACTATTGGTGCTTGCTTGGTTTGGGTTTAAAAAGGCACACTTTCTGTTAGACTACTGTTTGTAAATTATGACAGCATTTGAACACCAAAAGGAACTATGAGCCAAAGTACCTCTGGTCCTCCTAAAAAGCTCCCCTACATCTTACACCTATTTCTTTGCTTTTGCAAACATATTTCACTGCCTTATGCCGTTCAATATTCCTTCCTAACATGTGGTACAGAATTAACCTCAAATGCCAAAAAATCCCTCCCATATATGGTAGAGTATTGAAAACCAAAGCTCTTCAAAACATTTTCTCTGTAGACAAAAATATCTTCCGCAGGGCTGGCCGAGACAGACTGCCAAGTCTGCAGCCACAGGGAACACTGGATTAGAGGAGCCCGCTCTAAGCAGCAGATTTACTTTTTCTTTTTAAAGCTGCATATATGCTAGCTTTGCGACTTCAGCAGTCACTGGTATCAAACTAGAGTGTTCATTTATCTGTAGAAGTAATTAATGAAATGTACATTTTTAAAACAAACTAGTGGCAAATCAGTAGTATCTGGGAACTTCCAATTATGTCATGCACAAATACGTGTTATGAAACAGTGAAATATATATATAAAAAAGAACTGCAGTAATCATTTTTGTTCAAAGACAACTTAGTGTAAAAAAAAAAAAAGAAGAAAAAAAAGAAAAACAAAACAACTAGACCAGAACACCACACAGAACAGCTTCCACCTCAGTCACTCTCTTCCTTAGTAAAGTGATGCTTTGTCAACAGATAGGTGCAAGATGTTCACTTTTACTCCCTACTCGCTGGATTTTTAAAAAAATTTTTTTTTTTTCAGTCAGGAAACAATCTACGTCAATAGAAGTCATAGGAAGTACCAGTTTTACACCCTACTCACTGGATTTTTTTTTACTTTTTTTTTTTTTTTTTAAATCAAGAAACAATCTACATCACTATATAGAACTGATAGGAAGTACCACATTTTTTATCAAAGGTACCACATTTTTTGTCAATACCTCCTTTTTAGTGCAGTGGGTAACATGCACATTAATATCAAGCATGCACAAGATGAAAAATGTTTTCGCTGTGTAAGTGCAGAGTACATTAAAGTTCAGCTTGCAATCATGATATTCTTAGGTAACTGGAAAGGATTTCAGGTGTGTTCAGGTATTTTAAGTCAGTTTTCAAGGCTCCTGTGTGATCAGAAGACTCCCAATCCCCAACAGAAGTCATTCAGCCACGTAGATAACTTAAATTTTATGTCTATTTCTCTCGAGAATTTCTAGCTTACATGAAAAATCACAGAGCAAAGTCATACTTCAGAGCCGCAGTAGCACAAACTGGCAATTTACTGCTCTGACACTATCCACATTTTTCAAAGTAGAAGCAATAAAATGACATCTATCATATGATTTTAGCTCATATGATTGCAATGCACAATGTAATCACAGTCAAATGTATGATGATTAGCTGAGTTACTTCTGAAATTACAGTTCCATGAAGCAAGCAGAATTTCAGTACTACCTTAAGTATACAGACTGACATGTTTAGGAAAGACGTCTTCACTAAAAATGCAAGAGGATAGGACAAATTTGAAATAGCATTTCCATAAATGAAAAACACCCCACCCCGGTTAGTGTCTGTAAGGTAATTAAGAACAACCAAAACTTTGGGGATAAAATCCACAAACTCAACTGAAAAATTTCATTTCTCCTGCTTATTATATTTACAAATGTAGTGCTTTCAAGCAAGCCAATATATTTTTCTATGATTCCACATTTTAACTCTGTATTAAAAAATCTATTCAAGAACGCAATCCTACTGAGTTCCAGTCATTGTCTGAGACAATGGGAAGCCCGATTCATACGCTGGTCTAGATAATGGCAGCCTATGTGATGGAAAAGCTAATCCCTTCGAGCATGCCGCTCAAACACCCAAACTGGCTTCAAAGGTAGTTCAGGTCCTCAGGTCCCACATAATACGTTTTGCTTATTTTAAGTTGCCACGTCAGTTGTCATGGTGCAGCACCACGGTCAATGATAAAACCAACTGGTTTGGAAGGGATGGATATGCCTCTCCTTGTGCCACAGTTAATCGGCAAACCAGACAGTTCACCTACGGAGTATAAAGAGTTGACTGCAACTGAAAATTTACACCTGACATGAGCGATGCCAGGATTTCACCAGTCTGCTTTCGAGAGGCCGATTCCCACTTCCAGCCAAAACAGCAGCACTACCGACGGACTTCAGTGATTCACGAGCAAATATCGGTACGTTGTCACAGAGCGTGAAGATAACTTCCAACAGAGCGCTTTGTTTGGGCAATACATCTGTCACAGCAACTTGCGAGAAAATACTAACCACTCTAAGTACAAAATAGTTATCCTCATGTGATCGTGCACGTGTAGCTAATGATACAGGGTAGTATTTATGTGCCCCTTGATTTAATGACAGTAGAGAATGAGAACAAAGCATTTTTATAGCATGTGCATTTTCACAGGGAAATGTGATGCTTTCACACCACTTTTCCATAGCTGTTCTGTCCTGATACTACATATTTTTGCACAAAACATACACATACAAAACTCATAACTTAAGCACAGAAAGCTACACATGCACGTATATTTCACATATCCATATATATATCCACACATAGAAAAACATGTATGTAAATTTTATATATGGACTAAAAATGCACATAAGCAGACATACTATGAAAATATCTTGCTTAATTTGAGTTCAGCACCAACTAAAGTACAATTTGTTCATGAAAATTTAAATAAATTTGGGACCTTCTCTGCTTACTAAACAACATGTAAGAGTAAAGAAAAAATCTCACAGAAGCAGCATACCTGTGTTCATTCTGACACTGGAGGATTTGCTACAAAAGTCTTCAGATTTCCTGTAGAAAATAAAACGATCTATTAATTTGCACAAGACAAGAATGCGTGGTACAAAATGGCAGCAGGACTTCTCGGCGGGGTGGGGAATCACTGTGATACAAATGACAGTCCTATTTTAACACAGCTTTAATTAAATTGGTACCGCTTGTCCTTCCAAAGTTAAAGATGAGCTGTCGCTTCCATTATAAGCTACTCTATTTTCAAGTGTTTAGTATCTCTGTGGTAAACATTTGCTCTAGGATAAAAATCTAGCGATTGATTTTTGGTTTTGAAACTATGAACTAAAAATTACTCCCGTAGATGAACGGGGAAATATTTTTAAAGGCTGCTTATAAGCTTTATTTACTCCTTTGTGCAAACTGAATAATATAAAGGGTAGGTCTCTCCAAATATGTGTTAAGCAGCCAAAGTTACCAGGTGTTTTTCAACAGTTTATAAGCAAATACTATGTAATAATATATATTATATACAAAATAATATAATATTATATATAATATATATAATACATAAGCGGAGATGTGGCTGTTCTTGTCCAGGATTTAACGTGTCTCTGCAGACAACATTGATGCTCTTAATGTTCTTCACTGTATTGCTCTGCACAGAATCAGAGCACGCGCCTTGGCACCCACAGGAATCCATTTCAAAACTCCCACAGGAGTCAGCAGGTAGGGAATCAGGTCACTATACATCAATGCACTTTTGAAAGGTAATAATTTGCAACAAAATGCTGTAAAATGCACACAAAAGTTGAATCTCTTTATTTAGATAACCCAGCTCTAT
Source organism: Opisthocomus hoazin (assembly GCF_030867145.1). Classification (NCBI taxonomy): domain Eukaryota; kingdom Metazoa; phylum Chordata; class Aves; order Opisthocomiformes; family Opisthocomidae; genus Opisthocomus; species Opisthocomus hoazin. The sequence goes on from NC_134418.1 coordinate 79,097,303, forward strand.
ACAGTAATTACAAACAAACAAACAAACAGTAAAACCTCACAAAACCAAACTACAAGTGTAGCAAAAGCATGGCAGCCGACATTAACAGGTGACTTGAACCTACTGTGGGTATGTCACAGGACAAGCAGACAGTATTTTCCACCTAATGCCAATTTATGTCACAGCTTTATCTTAGGATCAGGAGCTTTAATACCTCCTCAGGGTTTTCAGAGATAAAAAGCTAAATGCAGAAGAGATTTCCAATGGCATTCTGCATACTGGCCAGTCTCAGCTGTATCATTACATGTGCTGCCCACTATAATTTACTTCACTGACTGGGCAGACACACTGGAGGCCAAAATACTGAGGGCTAAAAAAAGTCATTCTCCCTCTGCACTGTTCCCACATCAAGTTTAGGACAAAACAAAGGGAAAGTAAGAATTTTTAATGTAATACAGATTCAAAAGGTAAACTAAAAATATAAACTGCCCGCCCACGATGGAGTAAGTTGGAAGGTATGCCTGAAGGACCCTTTATAATGGGAGACTCAAGATACTGATTAATACCAGTAAACAAAATATCGAAACAGGATTCCAGCTCCATTCAACAGGAACCCAGAATTAACCATACTTCTGAGGTAACATGTACATTGCTGAATTCTCTTCTATTCATAAGGAGGCCACGTTCTCTACTGCTTGAAAAACTTAGTTTTTCAGAAACTATGTGAACTCTGCTGCAAGTCACAGTCACAAATTTTTCAGTCAGTTTTGTGACAAAAATCCATACATGTTAAACTTCTTCAGAACTATGGAAATGGATATGTGGCAGTGAATAAAGTTTTATTGCGTTATTGTTATGCGGCAGCTATCCGCAAACTACCTCTGAGAATTTCTAAAAGATCTTTTAAAAATTAAAGCAAATTCTATTTTATTCATTTTTTGATAAATTGACTGAAATTTTGGACTTCTGTAACAGCTACAGAATATTCTTCAAGCCTCAAATTCTTACAGTGTTTTCAGGCTGCTAGAGGAGACACCATTTTCGAGCCTTCTTTTAGCTTGGAACTGAATCACTGATGGTACCACATGCAAGCTACGAAATGCAATATGTATTTACTTTCAGACCCAACAAGTACAGAACTCCTGGAACACTGCAGAGCCAAAATGATTTCTAGCAGGTGGCTTTGATATATTTACTTAAAGCGTGCTTAACTCTTACTCAAGTTTTAACAGACGACACTTAATTTTAGCACTACAGCTTTGTCCTCCTAAGAGTTTTTCTATCTGACCAGCTTAGGCTGCATTGCTGACACTCAGCGACGGATTGCACACACATCACTAACATTTCCACATCATTCTCATTTTGCTGAAGAATGGATTATTCTTGCATACCTGAAATCTATGTGTGTAAATCAGGAAATATAACTGGCACTCATGCAAACAGGAAACCTTCCATTTAATACAAAAATTATTTGGAATTCTCTGCTTCAAAGGAGCTAAAGTAGCATTTAAATACTCAATGGCAGTAGGATCCAAATGAATGCAATGAACTTAGTCATATGCCTGAAAGCAATTTACTCAGCATTGTTTCAAGCAGTCTTTAAGATCCTTCCTTCAAGAAAGTGGAGGGGAGCGGGGAGAAAAGGGCTTTGTTTGCTTTGTACTTCTGTTCCTACTTCACGGCCTCCTGCACATTGCTTTGTGAATGGATTTGTAAGGAGCTCTAATACAGACGCCTGACAGAAGTGAGATAAATGTTCCCCTGGAAGCATCAGACACTCCTCACTGCCAAAAAGGATGCCCAGCGATCAGCTAAGACACCCAGCTCACAGACAGCTAACACTGCGACGGAAGGAATGCCTGTCATCATTGTGCAGACACAAAGCGCTACTGGCATGCGTGAGTTTGCAAAATCTGAGACTGCTGCTCAGTTACCTAGATCAGGCAGGTTTTCTACTAAGCTCACTCCTGATCTTAGCTGCTGAGGTACAAGAACACTAAGTTTAATCACAGTAGAGTGCCTAACTTTTGCAGAGGGAGATCCAGGATTAATCTTGATGGCATTCTTCTATAGTTGGCTTCATCTGGCAGAGGTAATGCAGTAGGAAATGAATGACTGTGCTAACGCATAAAAAGGGATCTGTCAGGTTGAATACAGCTGCAGTTACCATTGCTATAGTTTCACCAATTTATCTTGCTGTGTTATTTCTTGGTAAGTCCCTCTATTTCTTGATAGCGCTACAAAGATTACCTCATCTCAGCACTGCTTTGCATTGAGAGCAGCTACTGAAAAGACGTGTGGGAATCTCACGGACACCTGCTCTGTTTTCTCCAAGAGACCCTGATAGCTAGTTGTGATCACTTCTTCTGTTCCTGCTAAGTTCTGAAGTGTGGGGGGCTGCAGGCAGCCATTCTGTCACCCCTTCTGTTCCACATTTATATGGAGCTATAAAAAGGGTTAGTGAGAAGTCAAGGAAGGTTTCCCCGCCCTCAGTTTATTCATGAATACAAGACGTGTGTCTTTACTGATAGAGGCTTAATTCCGTCATTGATCAGATGTTAGAGCACCTACAGCCGTAAGGTAGGAGCTCTAACATCCAACCAAACATCAGCTAAATAAATGTGAGCAAGTGCTTTGTGAATCAAGGCCTAAAGGAGTAGTAACATGCTACTACCTGCTTGTACCTCATTCAAAGAATTAAGTCAAACATTGTTGATAACCATAATCCATAACTACCTAAGGATCGAGACCATCAGAAGTCAGAACATCCTTTGCATGTAAAATTCTGAAAAGAACTGGGAGGCAGAGGAAAGGAGATTTTGGTTTTTTTCTGGAAGCACATATAGAAACTCCAAAAACTATTGTTACAGTTTTATTAGTAACTTAATATATTGCAAATCCCTAAATGCCACATAGGAGTATCAGATCAAAGGCATCCAAGCTCATGGATAACTTTCGGGGTCCTTCTAGCCCCTGCTCTGTAGCCATGGAGTCTAGAGCCCTTTGAAATCCCGGGCCTGCCAGCTGCGTAGCAAACCGGGGGCAAACTCCAGCATGCTGGTTGTCTGCTTGCTTACACGGGTTTTGAAAGGCTCTTGAAGAACAAGGTGGTAAGTTACCTTCTCTGGTATGTTTGGAATCAGAGCATACAAACTCTATTGCTGTTTCAAAACAAGCTGGCAGTTTCTACATAGATTGTGTCTGAAAATATTTTTGACCTATTCTACTTAATATAGTCAGAGTACGAAAGAGGCTCAAAGAGAAAATATTTCTTAGTACAAGCCCCTTTCCCACCAACAGCAGCCCCTACAGTTATATTACAGGCATTCTTGTTGCCATGTACTGCAGGGTAAACCAGGAGTCTGATTGACTTGAACCAACTAAATGTTTTCCTCCAAGGTATTCAAGACAACTTTTATTAGATGCAAGAGATCAACGAGACAGTGTTAATGGACTAACGACTTTTTTTTTTAACAGATTCCAAGTTACCTATTATTTACTCGTTTCCATTTCACAAGCAATATTATAAAAAGCAGGTTTAAAATGTAATTTTCTGATACAGTATTTATATTAATTTTAAAAGTAATTTTAGTATGTGCTCTTTATAGTTACCATCCTTTGTAATGAATTCTACCCCAAGGAGCTTTGGTGAGAGGAGCAACTGGTTTACAATACAGAGCGCAGATGGCTCAACAGCAGGATAGATGTGTGTGTGATCTGGCTGGAAAATGGTGGATTTTCACTGTCTTAGGTAGAGAGCAGTGCCCAGACATTGGGAGAGGATAGAAGCTTTCCAGATTTGTGTGAGAAGGAGTGTTAGACTTGCATTAATGGTGTTTGCCAGCTTCATGGTTTAAGGTAGAAGCAATAATCCACTTGAGACAATATCTGTAAAATTAAGGAGCCAAATCAGTCACTGATTTTACTCCAAGGATTGTTTATTCAGGCAGTTTAAACTTGGCAGGTTCTCTACAAACACTTATTTATTACCAGGCAGGATTCTATATCCTAATTTGCATCTGGTAGCAAATTCTTTTAACCCAAATCATTAAGACTCTGCAGAGCATTCCTACTCTCATCTCTGCAATAGGCCAACATACTTTATAAGTCAACTCATGGATTCAGTGAAGGAGGGGAAAAAAGGTATGAAGCATTGGTTCTGGAAAACAGTGAAGCTAACTATTTTATCTCTCTCAGCTTTTAAAAGAAATTGTTTCCGATGTTTAGCTGCAGCAGGACGACTATAGCAATGAGAATGCAATGAGAGCTTGACAGACTGCAGAATGTTTAGATTGTGGCAACAGTGACTCATATGCAGAAAAAAACCTGTCCCAAAGCTTCCTTGGGAGCAGAGGTCTCTCCTGCGGAGCCCCTAAGCAGAAGGAAGGTGTACATGCAAATGTATTGTTCACATGAAAAGACATTTGATGGAGCATAGCTAGATGGGGCTTATAATAAAAAATTGAGAAGGTACTGAAGAAGGTTCCACCATGTTTCAATTTCATTAACATGCAACGAGATGACAACAAAATGGCAGGAGACTGTACTAAGATCCAATCCAGTAAGGCATATGCTGAGCATATGCTTTATGTAGGCCCCACAGACCTATGTCCATCCTTAATGTTAAACATGAGCATAAATACTGTTTGCCCCAGACCATATTGCCTCACCCTATGAGGAGCTGAATACTCCTGTTCTAACAAAAGTGTTTTCAAATAGACAGGCACACAACTGCCACCATAGTTTCTGCAATTTTAACTTTTAAATTTTGCTTACGGGATTGCAAAGACATCCTCATGGTAAGTGCAGTGTCATCGTACACGTTACCTACGCAAATCACCTGCAAATGCACTGATCAAGTCAAACAATTGGGATGTCCGAGTAACTTGTACATGGCCAGCAACTTCTACTGGAAGGCAACAGATAGGCTGCATCGTGGTCAGCAGCAGTAAGTGCATGATCAGGGATATCTGTACAGACAAAAGCTCTGTTTACTGGATCATCTGGGGAGACACAAAATACTAGGAGACATGTCTGGGCTGCAAAGAGCATGAGCTGGTTTAACTGACGAGGAGAGGCTGAGCAGATCTGTGTCTGCAGAGATTTTTTCAGAAGTAGGAATGGGATGGGTAGTTACCCTGCTTTAGCTGTTGAGAAATTTTTGTTATGAGTGATATTTGAGTAGAAAACCGCTGATTTCTGAGCAGTGTGGAAAGGCAGCAGAACAGACATGGAATTGGGATTTATGATTTTTTGCTGTGTTTGTCAGGTTGTAATTAGGAATAAAAACTTGAAGATATTCCAACTGCCTACAGTATTATTAAGAAACTAACTTAGGTGGATATCTAACTTATGACACATCAGACTTATAAGCCTACTTCCCGTAGCAAATACAATACTAACAAGGCACTGGTAAGGTCTTGTTCTGAGAAAAATCACGAGTGGTTCTAGTTCCCATAAGCAAGAGTTCAAAGAGCATCAGGTACAGGAGAATCCATCACAGGAGTCTACGGCTGATCATTCTCTATAAAGACATGAAGAGATTGGACAAAAGTGGAGGAAGTAAAGGAACAGTGTTGGCACAAGAGCTATTATTAACCGTTTCATTCATCTAAAATGTAAGTTGAAAAATCGTAAGGTAGTTTCTATCCATGACAGTCATTAAGGTCTAGAGCACTTTCACCAGGAATGCTGTGGTCAAACTTAAGAGCCTGAACTTGACAAGCGTATGTGAAAAATGTGGCTCTTTGAAGGCAGGGGAATAAATCTGATGACACAGGAATTTCTTTCCAGACCTTGGATTCTTTTCCTAATGTCATTTTTCTGGGAATGCTATAAATGCAAGATTAAAAGAAACTGCTATTATGTCCTCCTTTCCCTCTGTTTCTACATGAACTGAGAAAATTAACTAAATATCTGACGAGAGAGAAGAGCAAAGACTACATGTTTCTAAACACAAGGCTCCTTACAGCAATCTGTGCTATTGCATACAGCATCAGTAGAAACAGTTCAAACATTTGTATTCCAATCGGTATCAACTTAAAAGTAAGCTTCTCTAGAGAAAAGACTTGCAGCCTAAAATTTCTCCTGTTATAGGATGATTTTTACTAGATATTTATTCTTTTGACTAGCTATGCACTGAAAAACAAACTTAAGTTAAACTTCTGCGCTTAGTTCTAAATAGATACTTGCTGTTACCTCAAAATACCTCTCTTACGCTTCAGTATCAGAACATTTTCCTAAAATGTAACTGCAAGTATAGAAGGATACCAAGAAAGCTGTTCAAGCTGACAACATTCTGTACATATTACTGGTTATTTTTACAGCTGCAAAAGAAAGGAGGAGGACAGACTGCTGCTTTTATGTTCTGCATCTCCTTAAAACTAAAGGAAATTTTATTAATAATTCCAGTCGTGCTTGTGGTGTTTGTGATTTTTTTCATTATTTTTATTGCTGAAGTATAAAGACAAAAAAAGTCCCCATAACTGCTGACTGTATTTCGAATTTCTTACCCTTTTCTCCAGGCATCTGCTATTGTATTTAATAACATAAAATTGTAAATTACTAGCCTTTAGTGGTAGTTATTTTTGCCCTCTGCTTTTGGCTTCCTCCTTTGCCGTTGCCTTACAAGAACTACGTTTGTTCAAAGTAAGCCATTCTGCAGGCTGGAAATGATTGACAATTACTGAGTGAGAGCATGTCACTGAAGCAGATACGCAGTAGTTCAGTGTCCACAGACATAATTACAAAAAACTCCACACTCAAGACAGAGTGCCTAAAATACATTATGCACCTTCTCAGTCCTCCTGGCAGTTCCCTAGCCGGGTGAACACAGGTGTTACAGGCGCACAAAGGAGCCCGTCGGGTGGCCAGAGCCCACACAGGGGACGGGTGCCTGTGGCACGCATTTACACGTTGCTTCGCCTTGGGATGGGTAGCAAGGCAGTTCTGCTCAGGCACAGACACCGGGGGAGAGATCTCAGCATCTCAGAAGACAGTGGCGTTCACTGTGCCCCTGGCTTAGTACTCAGGTATCCACAACCTGCCCAATTTTCTCCCTGGTGGAACAGGGAACTCCGGAGCACCACCAGTATAGCAGCTTTCTAGATCACCCTTTGGAAACGTAGAAACCAGTGACAGAAAAGAAGCCTGAAGAGGAAGCGCCAATCGTTTCACCATGATGAAGTATCTGTCTTTCAGTAAACACACTACTTAGCGTTGGTACCGAGAATTCATCTTACTGCCAATATTTTAGACATTCTTTAAAATTTTACCTCTCATTTTTATTTCCCAGAAGATCCAAATATTCCCAGAAGATCCAACTATTTCTCTATCTTTCTCAAGACATGAACCACAAGTATCATCAGAACTATGTTCCTGTTTAAAATACATCATTCAAAGGTTAAATTTGGGTTCATTAGCCTTCAGTAACTACTAAAGACATTAGGAACATAAGCAAGTTCTAGTTTCATCACTCATTTCCAGGACTTTGCAAACTACTGATCACTTGAATACTTCAAGTATTGCCAAATTTTCCATGTTTATACAGTATGACAAACAATGCATTCCTGCTTCTTTCTAGCAGGTATGTAATACGTACCAATTTGAGAATGAACATGCATAAGTCTCCACCTAAACAGAATTCCTTCCAATAGGTATTTTCTTTCATGAGTCAGTACCACTCCCATCAGAATCAGTGGGAATAGTGTTCATTCATGAAAGAAAAATTCTTTTCTGTTTCCTTCCATTGGTTTTGTCTTAAATACAAAAATATGCTTCCCTGAACTACAGTTAGGTAATGTTACATCTAGCTGACAGAGTCAGACCAATGTGTGGGGTGATAGAAGACTCCTTAATATAGTCTTAGTAAGAATGCTGAAGCAGCAGGATTTGGTTTCAACTTTTTGTAGCATGCTCATAAAGACAGAAAGAATCCCTATAACTTAAAAAATTAACCAAGAGGATATTCAATGGGATATTTTAATCCTTATTATTTTCTAAGATAGAAGTTTGATGGGATCACACAGGGAAACTGTCAGTACCCCTGCTAAGTACTTAGAACTTTCAGCCAATTTTGGCTGTTTGACAGAGATGCAGAGGTCTCGTAACATTGAAGGCTTACGAGTTTCATAAGGAATTCCCATGGAGAATACAGACCTTATTGAGGCCAAATGGGCAACATACCCTTAGTGTCATTAGATATAAGTGAATTCATACAGGAAGGAAGAGTTAGGAGCTATGTGTGGATAAATCCACAGACCTTACAACACCAGTCACAAAACTCCCCCACTCCTATCCCCCCAATTTAATTTGCCTTGTTAGGCACCAGGCAATCAACAAAAATAACCAAAAGGTTTCTGCTGTCTAAAAAGGTGCATACTGGAACCCAAGCTTTTCCCATTATGAAAGCATTCATGTCAAGCTCTGCATGGATTCGCTGATGACTAACACGGTTTGAACTCACAGAACAGCCTTGGTGTGATGCAGTTCCAAATGGTGTGACAACATTAACAAGTAGGAGCGACTTCCCACAGCAAAAGAGTAGGTGTTGATGCCTGACATCTGCAGCGGGGCTTGACTTCAGACCAGCTCTACTCCAGTCCTGCCAAATGGGTGCCTTTCAGCACAACAAGCATGTCAGCCACCTTGCCTGAGCCCACCTTCCCGTTTAGCTTTGTTGGTAGGTGTGCAGATCTACTCTGTGAACCCACAATGACATGAAACAAAGAGCAAAAAAATGGGGACTGACCAGAAGGTTTTAGTTCAGATTAAGGAGCATAGTTGTGCAGCAAAAGCTAGAGCAGATTTATTCACTGTTGATCTGAATAGAAGTAAGGTTTCTTCAGTTCTGCTGCTCAAGGAACTACTTGCAGTCTTTCAGTCTTCATACTGTCATGTATCGGACTTCAGTGACAGAAAGATCAAGAAACAGTTAAGGGACACTGTACTTAAAACACAAACCAGTAAGACTCATCACGAGTCACAAGCTGCCTTTTGGAAGAGTAAGTTCTTTCAGCTTCTGTTAATATTAAGACTTCAGATACCTAAATGACTTGGCACTTAAGAGGCCTCAAAGCAAGTCAAATGCTATAAACTTCCATCCTCCTGCCCTGCTGCAAAGCCTGCCTTACACCACGCTGTTCATCTCATTAACTCTTAGCACATTTTCCCACTTCTGAAGAATTGTAGCACTGCTGTACGTGACTGTAGTCCCATTAGAGACTTAACTGTTTACAGGAAAGAAAATATTTAGCAGCAGCAATACTATGTGCTCTCAAAACAAAGGAAAACTCCTTATGTACAAGACACGAAAAACAGAATAATCAGCTTTGCAAGCTTGCATTTGTATGTTTTGCTGATACTGTATTTTGCCCTTTGATCACCAATTTTCATTTCAAATAGCTTCACTCCCCTTCTCCATATAAAGCGCATCAAAATAATGCAGCTTCTACTCTTTACAGCTCCAGTATGCGCACTGTACTGTCACCTGGTTTCATACCTAATGAAGTCCAACATGCCTCAATGTTATATACAACAAAGTTACAATTTTTCCTAATATAAATAGTCAAAGAAATAACTACTGACCATTATAACTGGGAACACAGTTAAACTCATGTGATTAAGAACTGCTACCTCTACCTACTGAGTTTCAAAAGTTCTAGAGACTTGGTTAATTTTTCAAAGATTGGATGCTTATCTTTCTCCCTCTCATTTCTTAATTGTCCACCAGCACATTTAAGATTTCTGCTACTGAGCTCATCCTGTACTGATCCTAGAGCAAGTCAGACACAGTATAACATTAAAACTCACAAGAGTTAAGCAGAGTGGTATAGAAACAATTAGGAGAGAAAGCATACAGAAAAGCTCAGTCTTCAGAGAAACGTGGGAAGAAAACAAATAATTTTAAAATTGGGACAAACCTGGATTTGACAGAAACAGCTGGAATGAGAACAAGCAAGCACATAAGAAAGCGGAATGATACTCCCTGATGTCTGAGGGGCTGTCAAATGACTCAACAGCAAACGTGAATCTACAAAACAAACTCAGAACACACTTAAGAGCACGAAGGAAAAAATATAGTAGTTCTTTTCCACATGCCTTTCATGCCACTGCACCTTGAAAATATATTAAATTGTCAATGCGTTTTATTAAAATACATTGCAGAGATGTATACTACTGACAGGCAGTTATCAGGCAATCTTAATTCCAAAGGCAGACTGCTCTACCTTTCTTGGTTCTGATCATGAAGCAGGAGTCACTGAGATAATCTGGAAAACTTGAGGACCTTGAAAAGAAAACGTCAAGCTTTGAACGGGAAATGGAATCTGCCTATATAGTGGGAGAGAGACTATCAGGCCCTTGACTGATGGTTATCAAATCCTGCTGCTGAAAACCACTAATGGGAAAAGGTCCCACCTTCTCAGAGCTCTCCAATGATCCACTAAGCAAAAAAAAAAAAAAAAAGAAAAAAAAATCAGGAAAACAAAGGAAATTTATGCTTCCATTTGCTGCAAGTTAAGATCTGTTTGTGGAGGGGGTTTCATGAAATGGGTGCACTATTAAACCTATTAAAGTTACAGCCATTCTCATGACTTCAGATGCCAATTAAATCTACTCATCTACCTAAAAGAAAGAGCATTGGACTTGCTTATTTTCAAGAATTCTACCCATTTCCCTGCCATTTTAACTTCTCAGTGGCATTTCAAGGACAGAACTGAACTATTTTTTCACGTAGTCTTACATGCTCTGAGGCTTCTTTAGGCCAGGTGCCATATGGTATAGCGGATTATCCCCTCTAATAAGGCATTAACATGTGGTTTCTACACCTGGCTCCGCCACTGATTTTCAACAGATCATTTCACCTTTGCCAGCTCAGTTTCTCTCACCCTCCTTTGATGCTATTGCAGAGGGACTGGCTCCACTCAGCTGTTTCCACAGACACAGCAGGATGGGATCCCAGTCTCTGCTAAGGTGTCGCTCTTCCTCAGGGGCTGGAGGCTGCTTGGGACTATTGCCAATAAACACTGCTTCCTCGTATTTCAGTTGTTACCTTCCTCTGTTACTTTTTCATTTTAGACTATAAATTCTTGGGAAAGGAGACCAGTTTAGATCTGACTCTGTATGCCTTACAGAGTAACGGGATGCTGGTCCTTCATTAGAGGTCCTTATGTACTGTGATAGCATATATAATAAGGCACAGTAAAATATACCATAGCAATGTTAAGTTAGAAGATTTCAAAAGATCAGCCAAACCAAGAGAGATAGTTTAACCAGAGAACATGGGTTCCAGATATTTGCAATGGTGGTCAAGAAACTAACAAAGAAAATCAGTAAACTATAGAAAGATTTTTTTGAAAAATGTTGATCAAATACAAAGGAAATGTCAGAAGTTTCACTAACTATACCTGTTCATCGTTTTGATTACAGGATAAATAGTAGCTGCTAATGGCTACCAGCTGCTAAGAGAAGACATTCACGAGTTGATAATAAAATCACTGTAAAATTCTACAACTACAAAACTGTGCCAACACTACTGAAATAAAACTTTGTTTAAAACCAAGTTTTTAAAACTAATATTTCCCAAGATTATTACTATTACTGTTCTTTAGATAAGAATTCATCTAACCGTTACTTATAAAGTATACGGTTTCTACTACAAAAATTGATATCCATACACCCATACAACTGTTATCTGTTAGAACTTATAAAGATTGTATTTTCTGCCTGCAAGAAGTATTAATTTCTGTAAAGGCCAAATTTACAATTACCAGATTTAACTTCAGTAATCAGAGGACTAATTTTCCCCCTCTCAGTTTTCTCCAAGAATGACAGATAGTATATTCTTACTGATGGGGTAAAATATTAAATCACTCGGTTAAATACGTTAACCACTAATCATGCTATTTCATTACCCCTTGCTCAGTTCCTGCTTCTGTATGCACCTACCTGAGCATATTACTCCAACATCTGATTTTCCAGCATGGGGATAAAGTATTAGCATGTGACTCTCACTCTTGCTACTCTTCCTGCTCTTAAATGAGAAAGAAATCACTCAATACATTGGTTCAGCATTCCAGACAGTGAAGGTCAGAGACAAGATCATCCTGCCTCAACACAAGATTGCCTCTCCTCAGTTCGGACTGTATAATAACAATAGGCTGAATAATAGATAATTCTATGAGCCATATCATATATCCATAATAACCTCAAGAACATTTAAATGGAATTCTCATTCAGCTCAGAGAGGATGTAATTGCACTGACCACACACATTCTGCAAAATGAAAAGACTTGTCTCTAAGGAATACTTCTTTTTCTGAACCTAGTGTAACACTCCGTATTTCTTAGTGAGGAAATGGGCTCAGGGAAAACACGTACAGCCAGTGCCTGTACATGTACATACATATGCACATGCCTGCACCTTTCACCTGCAATCTACACATCTGCGTAACTTTGAATAATGTATAATTAAAGAATTTCAGTGGTGTATTTTGACTGCTTTAAAAAAGACCCACAATTAATTTGCCTGTGTACAGAAAGAATTCTTCCTGTAAGGAGCTATGCCATGTTTGACCACTATCCAGCACGCAGCCTTCAGCCTTACTTACAACTGCTAGTTTCTGCCAAGGTTTTACTTAAACATTGATCACTGCAATAGCTACGCATGTCAAACAAGCCACTGTACCCTCACTGAAGTGACAGACAGACTGAATATGAAGATCTCAGTAACTCTGGGTAACGGACATGAAGATACTTTGGGTCCAGCTGGTCAGAACACTCTGAATGTTAACAGTGCTAATCAAACCCACCCTTCACTGCAACTGCGGGGATGCGTGCTTAGCGCTTCCGCAGACCAGGCGTTGGTCCCAGGTGTGCAGCCAACACGGAAGGAAGTTAGGGAGCACCCGAGCGGTGGCCGGGCCCCTGCGCAGCACTGCCCAGCACGGCCACGCAGTGGGAGCCGAGCTGCCCACCGGCCAGGCACAGGTGGGAGCTTTCCGTGCTCCCCCACAGCGATGCGCAACACCTACTGCCACAGGAGCGAAGCAGCAGGGTCACAAACCAGGACGAGTAATCGGTCTCCTACTTCATCCCCTACTCCCAACACAAACTGGGTCAGCAAACAGAAGAAGGGTCCTAAAGAGTCCACAACTGACCCCGTTCCTTACCCAAACCTACTCCCACATCCCACGAGGAGATCCAGCCTGTGCTCTGGATGAGGCCACAGATTTGCAGAAACAAGTGGATATAAAACTATCGAAATGACTGCATCCACACAGAGGGAACAAACTGAAGCAGCAATGGTAGCTTTAACTGGCACTTCCTACCCGCAGCCTTCACAATGCTAATGTACATCTTTCTCAAGTCACCTTCTAGATTTTCTTTCCTTCTGAGCGGAAGGGGAAAAACTGGAGTCTCGTTTATCTGGCACCACAGGGACACCTGAATCACTTTTCTAGAGCCACTAAACAAATTTCCGCCTTTTCAGCCAGAAGTCAGGCCGCCGCAGGAAGCCTGCAGCTCTCAGCCCCGGATTCCTTCCTGGCCAGTCTTACCTTTATCTGTTTAACTTGCTGAAATCCCAGTTCTCCTGCCACTGCCCTCCAAACCAAACTCCCCCTTCCCCTGCCAGAGGCAATTTGTCACAGCCTACTGCTCTTATTCCCTCAGTCTTCAGGCCAAGCAGCTTTTTCCTCTTCAGTCTATAGTGGGTCTGAAAGAATAACAAACACCATCAGCTTATTTTCAGCTTGCTCTAGCGCTCACTGCAGTAACAATTACATGAATAGTTCCCTACACTACCCCCAGCACTCAGAAGTATTCAAGCACTCAATTCTAATTTTCTGTTTACGCGCAAGGGAAGGGATCTTCAGATATTCTGCTTTTGCCAAATCTCCGCTGAGCATCTACACACAGATTTCTCAGAGGCACACAATTTTGGTAACGGGAGGTAAAAGTCACACTCCTAACAAAGCTGGGTTAAAGCTGACGGCTGTATTCCTCACACCGAGCCCTAACCTTGCTGAACTAGAGATGACCAGAATTTTTAATGCGAACAAAACAATTACATTGTAGAATCATGGCCTCTAGCTTTTGACAAGAAACTTGAAAGAGGATCTGCAAACAGAGAATGACAAGTGACTTCATTAATAATAGGTACTATCAGTCCACACCAGCTAGTTTACAGGGTTTAATAACGCAGCTCTAAAGAAAATGCTTGAATATTTTGAAGTTTTGAGACGAGGTTTGTTTCATTAGCATCACGCCATGTTGCCTGTTTTGCTTTCTAAACCAGCTAGTGAAATTTTGCCAAGGGTACGTCCCCAGGAGCGCTGACGCCGACAGGATCCTTAATTGCCTGAGCGAGTTCAGTACCGGTCCCATCTGAAACGCTGCTTCGAGGTTACCAGATCAGTTTAAACGCACCTGCAGCAGGCACAGCGCTAACGCCGCCACGAGCGCGATTCAGGGCTCGTCGTTCTGCACTGCGAGCGTCGCTCAGCTAACTCACGGAGTGCCAGCACACGAGGTGCTCTCTGTTGCACGAAAACACGCAGATCAGTTACACACCGTGCTGTAATACCAGCGACTCAACCGCATCAAGTGCGGCGTGAGTAACAGAAAGAGGACAGGTAACCTAGCGGAGCATCACAGAGTATTTTCCTTCATGAACCACCGCTCAATTTACTTAATATATTTATTAAAACTATGTCCTCATCTTAACCTGGTGTATGTAATATTTTAATGCTATTTTTACAGCATTAGGCTTTAAAAAAAAAAAAAATTGCAGCAGTGTCATTCCCTTAGCAGATGTTCCCACACAATTATAGTTTCGTAACTGCAGTCACCTACCATACAGTGCACTGCATTGTGTCATTTTAGAAGTCTGTTACTTGTTCATTAAATTCCTCTATTATGTAGAGCGCAACTGATTTCAACTGTATGCCAGCCCACACTCATGTAACAAGGAGACAGGCTTCACCTTCAACACGTGTTTCACAGGAATGTACACATGCTACCACACGGATTTTGTTTAGGAATGTTCAGAAAAAGAAAATATCGTTAGGGTAAATGACGCTCCATGATTTTAATTCATACGCTGGTGGTTAAATGATATAACAAGTTACAGTAATTTTTCCTCTGAAAAGCTATTTCAAATAGCTTGGAAAATGGAAATCTAACTGTGAACACATTTCACTGTCATCAAACTAGAGGGACTGGGAACGATGGGTAAGGTTGTTACCTTTCTGTTGTTTTCACTCCCAACTGTATGAAAACCAGACATTTTAAACAGGATCCAGACCTTATACCGATCACTGATGGAATCAGTGTTGGCTTCAATACCGTCACAGCAGCCTGTCGCCTCCTCCTTTCAGCTCAGCCGTACGAAGAACCACGGGGTTTTGGTCAGGAAGAAGTGTCGGGGAGCTCTGGCAGCTCTCGGTTTGCACAGCAGATTTCTGGGGGGATTCTCAGCGCTCATAAATCCCAAAGGCTCTCACGCTGAAGCAGCAGCCCAGCGAGCCCCACAATGGAGTACAGCATCTGTAGTGTTACCATTTTCAGATTTTTCTGCAGACCGAAGAGTAATGCCAAGATCTGCAGAGGTAATTGGTAAATTTTTTATTATCTTGCAAATGGTGGTCCTATACAGGAGATTGGTGACTTTCTAAACGTCTTTTAAATATCATGAGGCTATAGGCAGGAAAATATGGTAACTGTGGGACTCGTCAGTAAGTTCTACTCCTGCTTTTTTATGATTTTTATACTGAACAGTCCAGCTTATAGCAACGTTATTTACAACTTTGTTATTTCACAGTCATTCAATTTCAAAAACACATTTTTGAACTTTATTTGCATTTAAAAATGCATAAATATTCACAGGAAACTGTAAGACAGATCTGTATGGCAGATGGATAGAGAAGCAAGCTTCTCCTTTCTTAAAGGACCAAACCAATCACTCAGCATTTAAAGGGCCAACATTAAATAAGATCTAAGGAATTTAGAGTTCTCAATATTTTACCTGAACTTTCTGAAGGAAAGGGAAAAGGGTTAAAAACCACACCGTACTTATTTTTAAAAATGTATCTTTTTCCTCCAGTAAAGAATTATGCTAACTAGCCTTGAAGTTTCCTGAATTCATGACATGGCTATCCGTGAAAAGCTGTCAAATTAATAAAGGTAATGAACTGAAAACACAATTGCTTTTTCATTTCTTGCAGCAGTTACTGGTGCTGCTTACTGAACACAGCATATAAGAATCCAGAAGCCTAAAAAAAAGGATTTTAAATGTAAAAAGCTATTTAAATATCCCCACAAAGCCGTCACCTTACAATTGGTCCTAGGTGATGTAAATACTTCATCTGAAGATCAGCAACATTCGAGGTAGTAAGATGTTCTTTCCCACATTTACATAAAATGGAATCAGAGTGCTTCCAATCAAAAACCAAGCTCATTCGGAAAGTCCGCACATAAGCAAAGCATAGAACATAGGAATTCATCTGCTTTTGAAAGGAAATTCTTGACCAAGACAGTCTAATGTTCTGATTTCTTTTTCAAATCATTAAAAATGAACTGATCTACTTCTTGAGAAACTAACAGCTTTAGAGAATAAATGATCTGTATTATCACTGCTGCATGCCTAGTTGTTTCTTTGTATTCCACATTCTTGCTGAAATTCTCTACTTCCCTTCTTTCAGTGCTATAATCCTTTTCGTACTCAGTTTTCACCAATGCCTCTAACCCCACTTTGTCTCACTTTCCCAACTTATCCTTATTTCTGAAGACTGATCTCAGATAAATTTGCTCATCTCCACTTGCTCTAAGTACCATCAACAGCTTGAGTAGACCAGTTCCTAAGTAAAGGCCTTCCATCTCAAAGGTATGGCTGTGAACTTCTGATACCTTTCTGATACTTTCTGATATCTCGGCTATAATGTCATCCCATTCACTCCTACCCCTTGGAAGCCACCCTTGCTTACTCAAAATCCCATTCTTCAGCACCACCTCTGTTGCTAAAGAATGGACACTTCTTGTTTGTAAGATTAGTGCTAATAAACATTATGCGTGTATCTCTCATAAACTTGATAAGGTCAGAATTATCATCCAAAACCAATGTTTTGTAGAAAAATGCTGTTTTACAGAAAAAGTAGTGTAAAAATAGTAGCAATTCTGGTAAACGGTTTTGCACATAAGTTGCAAAATTGTTGAGGGGTCCTGTTTTAACTTTCCTTTTTTTTTTTTTTTTTGCAAAATGACATTTTTTGGCCAGTCTAAGTTGATATTTAGAAGTAAGTTAGTTTACAGTAAATTGTCTCAAAAGAGCAACACAAACTAAGTGTTTGAAAAAATGATCTTCATCTGGTCTTTCCATTTGCAGAAAATTGACATTGGCATTCTGGTTTTGATTTGTTTCGGAAGTCAGGAAGACTTCCTGAAATTTCAAAACAATTCCTGTAAAGTAACGATTTCCCATGTAACCCCGCTCTGCTCTGTAGCTTTGCCCTGTGATTCACCTCAATTTAAATACCCATTTGGCAACAGCACCTTGCCTTCAAGCATGGTTTAACATAGCATTAGGTACCTTGCAGAAACCACAAGGCAAACACCAGGTTTAAGTGAAGATGAGCTTTGTGGTTTTCTCCTAGTCACTTCTGCTCTCTACCTCTTCTTTATAACAATTTCTACCTACTTGAAACTAGCTGCTGCAGATTGTTTTTTATGTTCATGCTTCATTTTTAAAGACCTTCTACACGGCTTCCACCTGTGGTAAATCATTTTGAATTTGGTATTTTTTGAAAGAGCTCAGTAATCTAATTTAACTCATTACTTGCTTGGGGAAGGGACGTCTGCTTTCTATGCACTTTCTAACTCATTTGTAAGTGTCTGTCACACTGTTTTGCAGTGTAATTATTTCACTGTTTCTTATTAAAGAGACACTTGTGCTCACCGCTTACAAAATAATGCAAAAACTGTCATCTCAACACAGCCACTACAATGAAAGGCAGTACAACAGATAAATCATTCTTGCTAGAAACGCTTGGTAAGCCAATGCTAATACCACAAAACTGAGTATTTTGAAAATCAACACTGTCACTCTGAACTAAATAGGAAAAAAAAAGGGGGGGGGGGGGAATACATGCATTCTTGGTTTGCTTTGACAACTGACATCAAATTTGATCCATTAGTCATGCCATAAAAGCAAATAACACTGCTGCATAAAATTCTTACTGTGGTGTTAAGCCTCGATATTTTAAAACATTTACTCCATCTTATTAAAGACATTAGAATATATGTCAGATAAAGAGAATTCTACTTCCACCTTTTGTAGTTGTTCAAAAACTTCTAATGGTGGTAAAGAAGTACATTGTACAACCAAATATATATTGTCAAACTTTTGTGATATACACAAACATTTTGTGTCCTAAATTGGGCCACAGAACCATAAAAAAATGAAAAGTGGATAAAAAAGACTTTATTCCAAATTTAAATAAACTGTAAGTAAGTACACATTTGAAAATGAAACCATCAGTAGCTATTAAAAATGACTGTCCAGACGCAAAACCTGCTGTAACACACTCCTAAGCTACTGGCAACTGGAAGTTCAGGGGAAATACTGGCGCAAGCATCACTTCAACCCTTACACCTACCTAAAACACGCGCTCCTAGACAGAGTCACAGACAAGGTACATGAGTAGATGGAATTGATCCAAAGCACCAGAATTCTTGTTTCACATACATCGATGCTTGTTTAGAGTTAAATCCTACACCTTCCTCGCAATGAAAGGGTGGAAAAGTTTGCATTTCCATTTCACCCTTCAGCATTCCAGGATGGCAACAAGCTGCTGCACTGCAGCGAAAGCAGATGATGAATTCGGTTTTATGCTTTTATTGGGGGTGGGGGAAGGGATGACTGTGGAAGCCATACAGAGTTCTCAAGTCTTTCTCAATGGTCTCCTTCTTCGTATTTTTGTTTTAAAGTTCTCTTGATCCTAGGTGAAATACAGCTGCAGGACAGATCCCCTCAACAGAGTAAGGAATTGATTCACATAGCTTCAGCAAAAGGATCACGTATATTGGATACACACATTGCCCTTGAAGAGCAGAGATCTGAGAAACTTAGAGTTCTCTCGTTTGCAGTAAGTAAACGAAAGCAATAACAGCCAAGACTCCCTAGAACCTATGCTAATGGGAAGCAGGTGCTCTAAGAACGACCGCTTCACAAAACGCTCTGTTAGTGATCAGGTCAGTGAACTTCTTGGACATCCTGAGCTTTCAGAAAGTGAGCCAGTCAGTCAATCAATTAAAAAAAGGGCACAAAATCAAGTTTCACATAAAATCGTTTTAGTGAAAAATGTCTTTATTTAAACAAATCTGTCCCCTTCCTAATGCTAGCATTTACTAAGCACCAGTTCAAGATGTTTGGATTTATTACTCACTCTCCCAGTAAGAAAACCTGCTATTTTCAAACAACAGTCACCTTCAGGAACACTCCATTACTAGACATGGTAGTAGGTGTGGTTTCCTTTGTGGGTGTCTAAGGAAAGCTATAAGCTGAACCTGTGCTCTAGTGCAGGACTGCTCCGTGCTGTCTTCAGCTGAGTGACATCCACATAAACAAAAAGTAGAGTGGAAGAGAAGGCCTAACAAGGGGATCATCAGTGAACTATCAACTAAGGCCATGCCATCCAAAAAACACTGAATTTTTATGAAGTGCACAAACTCTGAAACAGCAAATGCTTCCGAATATTAAGTGAACCACAACTGTAGGTTTCAAGAATGATTATCTGCTCCCTTGTGCCCTTGGCACTCCTGTTTTATATTGAACATCCTATTGTCTTGCATGGCCCCAGTGCTTGTTGTCAAGTACAATTCACCCTTCCGCTCCATCCAGCATCTTTCGAGATTGGATGATTTGATTCAGTTCAGCAGATTTTAGAAGTACTGATACCAGATGAAGCTATGACCCAGTAAATGAGCAAGAAAGACACAAATACGTACCTCAGTCATATACTCCATGACAATTAAGTGGCTGTAGAAGGCAGCTATTATGTACCCCATTTCTAGTGAATATCAGGCAAACATCTCCCAAATACCTGCACTTGGACAGAAGCTGCCCATGCATGCATAAAACCTCTTTATTTCCGTAAGCATATAGAAATAAATGCTACGTGCTAGATTCCTTGAAGGAGAAACCCTGCACTTAGTGTAAGCACGCAGCACCAAGTCCTCTGCTTTTCTGCTAAAAAAGTAAGGAGGCTGTGCTTAAACTTGATGGCCTCAGAAGTTTTGCACAAGAGTAGTGTAGCAGTCTCATTTAAATGGCACCCAATCAATGCTTAAATGAATTGAGAGTAAAAAGCGAGTCGGAGTTAATAAATGCCTATTTGGATAATAAGAAAGAGTCCTACCCAAACTAAAACTAACCATCTTCTTTAACACTCCTGTAAATTTTTCTGTTTATCCTCCAGTCACAGCTCTTATCTCTATACTGTAGTCTTAGAAATAGCGAAGAATACAAACATTTCCTGCTGTTTCCTCAGCTGCTATCAACCAGTGCAGTTCAGCTGAGGTCAATGCTGCCCCTTTACTCTAGTTTTGGATTCAACCCCTTAATCATCGCACATTAAAAAAATGCTTCAGACGAAAACAGCCCTGTGTAAATAGACACTATATGCTTATGACATTGAACATAATACAGGCTTTTACAGGCTTGCTTGTTTTTTTAATTTAAGCCTTAAGAGACTACAGAAATACAAACTACTCCTATGCATTAGTAAGTCACCTACGCGCAACCACTGAACTACATGGCTACCCTTAACGTTGTTGGGTAAATCAAAATTTGTAGTGGCCTGTCAACATTAATGGGGAACGATCTATACTGCTGTATTACCATGCAGCAAGTGGAGCGTGACAGAACAACTATTACGATACAAAAGGTCTACCTTTCTGCCTATAGACAGCAGATACAAGGTGTATGTGCAGTATTTTGAACACTGCCATATGAAGACTTGCTTCTTGAAGCACCACAAAGCAGACACAAGATGTTTGCTGGCTCTAAAATAATTATAAAATATATATAAATAAAAAAATATATATTATATATAAATAAAAATCAGATAATTCACAATTTTGTTTTGTGATAAATACCCTTATAACAAGGGACCAGCATTTGTCTTAAATTATCATACACAGAGCATGCTCAGTGATTTAATACAAGTTCTATACTCATTTTTATGCAAAAGTCTCCAGAATATCACCTTATTATGAAATTCAAGTGACCTATGCCAAAAATGCTGCAGCTATCAACCACTGCCAGAAAGCAATTTTGTCACCTTTTTTCCCTACGCATCAGTTAAGGTTTATAGTATGGTTTGCACGTGCAAAGCACATTGTACATATCAATGATTATCAAATCCACGCAAATGTCTTACGCTGGTTTAATCTTGTCCCATTACAAAAGTACTATTTCCACACCACCAAGTATATCTAATGGTTTCCTGACTTCACAACATGAACACAGCCTGATTCAGAGGCAAAGCATTTTTGTTTGTGCTATCTCCAAGCAACAAAACCTATCACTCATTTTTCCCCACTAAACATAATTCCACAGCTAAAGATTTATATTCTAAAAGAGCAAACGATGCAGTTTTTAACTGAATGTAGTGAGCGCAGCTGTAGACGTACCTGAAACAGATGAGCAAGGCTCCCGCATTGCTGCACTCTGTCGGCTTCTGTGCTCTGAAAACCTAACCATAGCAGCTTATTTTAAGAACTTCACTTGTACTTTTAATATACAAATCCACTCTCTTTAAGAGCTAACCATTATCAGCATATCTATAAATCTGAACCAGGTCTTGAGGACTTCACAATATTATTTTTATTTTAAATATTTATTTCACATTATAAATTATTATAGTATACTTAATAATAATTTAATATTATATTTATAATTATTACTATATTTATATTATTTTTATTATGTTTTTAAAATATTTTTTATATTTATTTTTTTAAAGGAACCAAGACTGTTCTTGTCACTTGTTACATAAAGATCACCACATACGCAAGTAAACAATACTGCTTTTTTTTCCAAGCCTTGTTCCAAGACACAGGAGGAGGAAAAGCCCTCCCTCCACTGATCTCAATCTTTTATCTGTGAGAATTTCTGCACTATACACGAGCTGATAAGCTTTATAAGAAAGTTGCTACGTTAAAAAGCCTCACAACATCTACCAAGCTAGAGGACTCTAGGAAATTTGAGATGCAGAGTCACAGAAAAGCAGTCCTACCTTTGCCAAAATGATACTCTCTAAATTTTTCTTATAAAAAGTTACGCACCACAGGACTTCAAGTTTGTAATTCATCCCCACAGTGGTGCGAAGGTTATCAAACCACTTGCTTCTTTCTCCAAAAATGCTAGGCTGGGTGAATACAAAGCTAAATTCTAATGAACTGCCACACTCCAGTGCCTCTCGGCTAACTATGTTTAGCACTATTTAATTCCACGCAGCTTTGCACGTGTGACTCCTACGTGAAGCGGATGGACATTAACAGCGACAGGTCATGCCGTCGGCAGCCGCTACTGCTGGGCTGCCGCAGCCCGCTTTGCAAGCCGCCGGCCCACACGGAGCCGATTTCCTTGCAGCCCGGCAGCAGGAAAGGAATCTGGGTGTAGCTGCGCAGCCACGCATTGTTCGAGCTTCCACTGAGTTAGCGAGTCGCCCAGGGGTCAGGGCCCTCGCTGCGTCCCACCAGCTGGGCACTGCTGCTCCGTCGTGTTTGATTCACCTCCGCGGCTCCAGGCAGAGGGACACGGGAAGCGCTTAACGCCAGGGAAGGCAGGCAGGGGTCTGTAACAGTCATTTTCTCTGCGTTGCTCTCGAGGAGACTTTTAGAAGGCGTCTGAGAGAAGGCTGGGAAATTCGTCCCAGGGGGAAAAAGTGGTAATTTTGAGACATGAACTAACTCACAGTAGCCACAAGGGACAATGTGGAGCACATGCTAATAAACTTTTCACTGTGTTAATTTAGACTGCTAAGGCTTCCTTTAAGCAAATTATCTATAAAAGGTCTCAGTGTAAATTAACCGTATGGTTTTAGGTACTGGACTGCACCTCAGGGTACCTGGACCCATTTCTCAATGTGAGAACAAAGAATCAATATGAACTCAGGCAAAGTGTCATTTTGTTAAATATATGAAACAAAATATTCTGCAAGGGAGCAAGACAAAATGCTTGCCAGAAATTCTGTATGGAACTTTCTGGAATCTCATCTAAGTTTGGCACAAAAAGACAGGTTACTAGTCTTATAGTTTGGCCCTTTATTAAAAAAAATAAATACTCCTTAAAATAAGTGTAGCTGGCTTTTCATGGGTCATTAGGCACCTTGGCAATAGTACCAAACAAATTCAAGTTCATGGAAGTGACCAGACTTTGGAAGCTCCTGTTACAGTGGAGGGACCCTTCAAACACCAGAGGAACAGGCTGACAGGAACCTCATGGAATCCAACAAACGCAAAGTCCTGCCCCAGGGATGGAATAACCCCATGCAGCACATCCAGCCTGCGCAGCAGCTCTGCAGAAAGGATCTGGGAACCATGGTGGACATCAAGGTGAACTGAGTTAGCTGCATGCCTTTAGAGCAATGAGGTTTACCCACGTACGAGCTACACTAGCAAGAGCATCAGAAGCAGGTCAAAGGAAGCAGTCATTTCCCTCACACCATGTCCTGGTGAGGCCACACCTGCAGTACTCCATCTAATTTTGACCACCCCCGTACTAGATGGATACTGAAAAACTGGAGAGAGTCCAGCAGAGCCTGCACTAACAAGCTGAGGGCATGAAGCACACAACACATGCAGAAAAGCTGAGGGAACCGTGGGTGTTCAGCCTGGAAAAGAGAATACCCAAGGGACCTAACTGGTGTCTTCGCTCACTTGAATAAAAGCTAGAGAGAACACAAGAGCCAGATTTCTTCTTGGAAAGGCCAGCGAAAGGACAAGGTGCAACAGACATGCTGCAACACAGGGGATTGTGAATCTCCAGCTTGGAAAAGTGAGCTTCACGAGAGTAGTCAAGCACCAGAACGGGGCCAGCCATGCAGTTCCATGCGTAGCGACAGCCAAAGCTCAGCCACGCAAAGTCTTGTGCAACCTGATCCAACTTATGTTGTACTTATGTTAGCACAATATGGAAATATTTTTGCTGTTGTTCTTACCTCAATTTAAGACGCACGATTATAAGAACATGAGCAAGTACCCCTGCTCTAAGTGTATAGGTCAGCTTCAGTTACACTTCAGCTCTCTTCACAGAGAAAACCCTTTTGAAAAAAACTTTGATTTCACCAGCCATTAAGTGAACTTTACTGTCATCTTCTGAGTAGTCTTTTGAAGTCATGGGGCTTGGGGAGATCAGCAATGAGACATACCAATAAAAGTTACAGATTGGGCCTGCATCCACATAGTAACTCTTCCGTACATTCTACCTCCGTGCTTTGGAAATACAGGTGGGCAGCCCGTCTGAGCTCGGGAACTTCCAGAGCTTCAGGTCTGAACAGCATTACTCCACATATCAAGAGAAAACAGGCAGTGTTAAAAACAAGGGGTTTTGCCCTTAAAAATAAAAAAAAAAAGACTGCAGGAGATGAGTGAATAGCACAAAATGACCTTGACACCTCACCAAGAAAATGGCAGTCAGAAATAAACGAGCTTGGGAAGAAGAATGGGTTTAGCCATTCCCTAGAGTGCATCCTGAGCAACTGCACTGTGTACCATCAGCGGAGCGAGAGTGAACGCTGCATAGATAAGGGAGAATTGAATTTTCTGTAGCTCAGCTTTAGAGTATAACTTCCAAGTTTCATCTACAATAAACTGTACTGGGATCTGTTTATAGCGCATTGACACAAAATGTTAATATGCACAAGCTCATTTTTGGCATGCGCTTAAGTCTACTGACGATGTTTTTTTCTTAGAGCTGTTTTTGCATTAGCCAACTAAAGTTCCTACAAAGATGTCCATAAAAAATCATGAAGCAAAAGAATCAAAATCTTTGATTACAGATTGGTTTTTTGACAAATGGCTATTGGCCTCTGCCACCACATACAACCCTACCTGGACCAATGTGAGCATTATAGGAATTTTAGTATTCCAGCCCTCCCGACAGAAAGGCCATACAGACATACCCAGTCAGAGTAAATTCAGAAAGATTCCCATTCTCCCCTGTAAAAGTACATAAATACATTGGCAAATAGCTTTTGAGACTCATGTTCAAGAGCTGTAGCTAATTTGTTACCTGCCAAAGCTACCACATCATGTAACCAGCTCACAGTGCAGGTGGTAACACAGGCAAATGGCCAGGGATACAACCGTCCTAGTTAGCTTTTCACTATACGCTTTCACTGGGCATTTGTGATGACAGGAGGTTGGTTGATTTTTGACAGTAACTATTTCCTCAATTTATTAATATAAGTAGCAAAACACCCAAAAAACCCCAAACCACCCACAAATTGGTAGCTGAAAACAGATGTAAGGCTTGAGTCAAGGCAAAACATGACTAAAACACAGGCCTGAAGTTGTTCTCTTCGTTTCCATAAACACATCTAAAGCACTTATTAATTATGAAGATAATTTTGTCTAGCTTTTGAAAGAGACCATGTTAAGCCTGTTTTTAATGGGGGGGGGGGATCACATTTTTTCAATCTGCTAAAACAATGTTTCATTTAAGACTAAGGGCAGACTAAACACATCACAGATTATCACATAGATTTGAAAGCAGCAAAGACAGAAATAGGTAGTTTAACTACATTTCCTTTTTCTCAGTAGAACTGTCAAACGCTTTAACTCACAGTTCCTCTACCCACCAGCTGGGATCAGTTTGCTCATTGATGTCTGATCAAATTTCTTTTTTTCATGGGACCTATTTGCTGCCACATGTTCAGCTTTTACATTTGCATTCTTCTGTTGCAACTAAGGTTTTCTCTTTTCTAAGAGAGAGAAGAATTAACATCCAAAGGCCATCCCAAATCTCCCTGACTTCTCTATTTTTACATCTATACTTAGCTATCTAAAAACTGGACGAAGAGCCAACTATTGCAAGGACTGCATTCCAAGATGTAAAAATGATACATACCTATATTAATTTGCTTCTTATGACTTAGGATTTTCCTGTGACTAGGATTTTCAAAAGCTCATAAACATTGACACGAATGGCAGCTAGAAGGATAGGCACCTTTTGAACATCCCATTGTGTGGCTATCTGCATCTTTAGCTAATCACATAACTTGAAATAGTAGTCCCCATGCACTCAGAATAAACCTTTGTGAAACCTCAAATATACCACCGGATGCTATCAGTAATTCTTCAAAGTTTTATTCTGGTTTTGGGCTGCCTTCTGAAGTGGTCTCCCTAACAAGCACGAGATCCTGCTCGACCGAGGTGCGCTGATGCGGGTGCAGGCTGTGCGCGGCAGGAAGCAGCAGCTGTCAGCCATCCCCTGGGCAAGGACCAGCACCTCCGCAGTCCAGAGACCGTCTTCCCCAACTTTAAAAGGCAGCCTAAGGGCAACAGTCCTATGACTGTACCTTGCCATTCATGTACTGGCTGGAGATGGGAAAATCATGTATCTCTGCTAGGTCCAACTTGCAACAACCGTTTGGCTGAGAACCCATACCGTACCGCATCCCATGTATTCTGTTTTTCTGTTCCAGTCCTTGCTAGGGCCTCGAGAAGTAAGTTTAGTTTCCATCCCACAATTCTGAACGCCATTTGAGATCCATTGTTGTTCCTCAATCTGGAGGTGCTTTCCCCATCAAAAATTAAAGCTACTATTTCAGTAACCATGCTACACACTCAGCAGAAAGGCAGTATAAACAGCCAAAGCATATTTCACACCACTCTTTCCAACTTCTCTCTTATTCCTGGTATTACCAGGTGCTGCCAATACCATCTCACAATCATGTGAGGCTTGTAACAGAACGTTTTCACCTGTGCACACTATCTTTCTCTCATTCCCTTCATAACTCAGCTACAGCTAAGTCTTTACATCTCATCCTTCAGAATACTGACGGAGAATAGCAGATTATTTCAACAGTCAAAATTCTCATAAGCAGCCTGTACCCCCTCCACTGAGCCCCACTGACTTTCCTGAAATTCACTATACCTCTTTTAGGTCCTATTTAAGTTTCATGGTAGAAGTACTCCAGTAATCACGCCTTCAGTTGCTCTCCAATCCTGGCTGAAAATGTGCAAATTCCTCTTTAACTCTACCCAGTTTTAGTAACTCACACTGATGTTACCAGTCAGGGTGATGACAACACTTTAATTCACTTAACAGCCTCTTTCACAGTAACTGATGTTTTATCTGTGCTGTTTTTTGGGTTTGATTGATTGATTGGTATTTTTTTTTGTAAACAGAGCAGGCTTTTCCCACCTCGCACACAAACCAGCCGTCTCTTCGGATCAGCTCCTGTTGAGGGGCACACCAGCACGGACAGTGTTCTCAGCCTTTGTCGTGTTTTCACACGGCTGAGCCCAACAGCGTGCCGGTGGAGAATTAAGATTCCCAGAAATCTCATCTTAAGGAAAATCATGTTTGGAACCTGCTGGTACTGGTAACATATAGCTAGCTACTGTAGTTATTAACTAACCAGATGTAGGTCTCTCATATTGCAATGCAAAATATGAAACAATTCATTAGTATATACCAAATGTTCAATTCTACCAGGATAATCAGATAACAAAACATGTCATAAAACTATAAGCAAAGCACCCCTGTTTTGAATTTTTCACAATTCCACAATCACTGCCAGCACGATCAGTTCTGCTACCCAGGACAGAAAACTTATTTTCTAGTTTCAGTCTTTTTAGATCTAGATCTCAGCATCTAATTAAAAACAAGAAAAATTTAGGCAAGCTTTTTAGCAAGGCCTTGTGCTAAGCAATTATCTTTTTAATGGAAAATTTTCAGCAGGGATCCCTTGTCTGTGGACTAGTCCTGTGAGTACTACAAATGCCTCCTGATACCATGCGTGTCTAATTAGATGACTGTGGGTCCTGTTCAGAAACATCCCCAGCCCGCATATGTGCAAATAGCTTTTTGTATGTAAACAACTGTTTCACGAAATTCATTAAACCCTTTCATTAAAACCTTGTCACCCTGCATGTTCTAAGAGGAAATGTTCAGACCGTACTTGAGAAAGGTGTATCAGAAAGTCCCAGCCTCGCACAATTTTAAAAGTGCACAAAAGCAGAGGAACATGTTTTGAATGTCTGCTTTCTCATGAAAGAAGGAATTTAGCAAATGCAGAGGAAGGCCACAAGGCACCAGAAGCAAGATTAGCAGCCATGCTAAGATAGGTATGCTTATTATTTCATAATTTGCTTTTTTTTCCAGAGTAAATACTGAATCAGAGAAAAGGTATTAAATTCCAAGTACTACAGAAACTCTACAGCGTCACCTGACTGTCTCAATAACGGAATAATTTACACTTATTATAGCAATTTCCAGGCTTTCTTGTTTCTTGGCATACAGTCACTTCACCAGACATTTTCCGTAGGCCAGCGTCGGCCAACAGCGCAGCGCTTCGACACGCCGGCCAGCGAGAGGTGAGCTGTCGGGAGGGCAGCAAGGCACTGCTCCTGCCTTGCCTGCAGTCGGCACGGCTCGCCAGCACAGTTCCTAGGCGGATTATCCCCCTGCAAAGGCATGGCAGCCCCAGCGGATCTCAGTGCTCTGACTGCAGGCATCTCCGCTGAAAATCCGTCCTCCCTTCCCCAGGACAGTTACAGAAAGGGTCCTGCACCTGGGGAGGAAAAACCCCATGCATCAGTACAGGCTTGGGGTGGACCTGCTGGAGAGCAGCTCTGCGGAGAGGGACCTGGGTGTCCTGGTAGATGACAGGTTGACCATGAGCCAGCAGTGTGCCCTGGCTGCCAAGAGGGCCAATGGGATCCTGGGGTGCATTAGGAGGAGTGTGGCCAGCAGGTCGAGGGAGGTTCTCCTTCCCCTCTACTCTGCCCTGGTGAGGCCTCATCTGGAGTACTGTGTCCTGTTCTGGGGTCCCCAGTTCAAGAAAGATGAGGAGCTACTGGAGAGAGTCCAGTGGAGGGCTATGAGGATGGTGAGGGGACTGGAACATCTCTCCTACGAGGAGAGGCTGAGGGAGCTGGGCTTGTTCAGCCTGAAGAAGAGAAGGCTGAGAGGGGACTTAGTATATACTTACAAATATCTGAAGGGTGGGTGTCAGGAGGATGGGGCCAAGCTCTTTTCAGTGGTGCCCAGCGACAGAACAAGGGGCAATGGGCACAAACTGAGGCACAGGAAGTTTCGTCTGAACATGAGGAAGAACTTCTTCCCTCTGAGGGTGACGGAGCCCTGGCACAGGCTGCCCAGGGAGGTGGTGGAGTCTCCTTCTCTGGAGATATTCAAGACCCGCCTGGATGCGGTCCTGTGCAGCCTGCTGTAGGTGACCCTGCTTCGGCAGGGGGGTTGGACTAGATGACTCACAGAGGTCCCTTCCAACCCCTACCATTCTGTGATTCTGTGATTCTGTGGAAAGAGTGTGCATGAGAGCTGGATAAAGGAAAAGCCTGAAGCAGGTTTCCTTCGCTGTCTTAAGACAGATGAGGCCATTACACATTTTAGAAGCCATACCTGAAGGATGCAAAGGTCCCAAAATAAACTCTGATTTCCACAGGTTCTCAAATGAGGCCACTGTAGCTTCAAGGCTTTGTGCTAATACTATGTCATGTTGCTGTGTTACGTTACGATGCCACAACATTACAGCAACGCCACAGCACCGAGGCCGCATCTGTTCTGAAGCAACCGCCGCAGAG
This sequence comes from Opisthocomus hoazin, assembly GCF_030867145.1. Taxonomy (NCBI): domain Eukaryota; kingdom Metazoa; phylum Chordata; class Aves; order Opisthocomiformes; family Opisthocomidae; genus Opisthocomus; species Opisthocomus hoazin. The sequence continues at coordinate 79,127,113 of NC_134418.1, forward strand.
CGCTGTCTGGGGCTCCGCGCACCCCCCGCCAGGCACCTTGTGCTCCCACCACTGTGCGGGCAGGGTACGTGGAATGTGGCACAGAATCCAGCGGCCACGGGTGAGCTTTGCTTCCAGAGTGGCAAATAGAATCAGCAGCCTAAGAACTGCCTACTTATCAATTTTAGCCTGATTAAAAAAGCTTAGAGTGAAATAAGAATAACTGTTCCATATGACAACAGTTTGCTAACGTAAGACAACCTGCAAGAAGTTAAGAAATTAGGAAAATCAAAGCAAAGAACCCCTACTGCTTTCAGATAACTTTTTTTTTTCTATTAACAACTGTGTTGATGTATTCCCCGTTCCAGACATTGTTATGGCGTATTTTGTAGACACGGATGCTGTGCATACTGTGGAGGAATTCAGTTTTCTGATTCAAATATCTGAAGCTGTAATACTGGCTAATACCAGACCTGCAGCAGGTTTCCACTCTTCGCTTTCTCATTAAAAACATTAGGGCTCTGATTCAAAGTCCTTAATATATGCTCATAACATCTGTGGTCTGTGAGATATAAGCACATGCTTTTCTGTATAAGGATGGGATTATTCCCAAACTAAAAGTAAACACGCGCTGTAGAGATCTGCTAGATTTAGGCCTAAGGAAAAAACCTCCCGTTAAACAGATTTTCAGCACTGATTTTGCATGTTAGAAAGCAGACATTTTCTGCTTGCACACTGTTAACTGAGCACAGTGACCTTATCTTAAAAGGAGCCTAAACAATTTTCTGGCTACCGTAGGAACTGGAAAAGCAGTTTTAACTCTGCAGTTTTGCAATGGAGCAAGTTCAGGGATATTTTTATACTTTCTGCTTTGTCAAGCATTTTATACACACTATTTCTTTTCTTTAATTCCTTCCACAAATGTCCACTCCAAATATTTTCACCATATCTAGCCACAAGATGTTGTTTCTTTTCTAAGAATAAACAATATTTCAGTTTACAAAAATGTCAGTCAAACTCCTTGACGTGAACATATCTTTATATAGTAAAAACATCCAAAAGCCTTCTTGTCTGGTATGTGGTTACAAAGGGGCAGCCCTAGTAGGTGGGAACCTATAAAGTCAGATTTCCCTACATACCTGATGGGTCATACTTCCAGAAATTCCTAGTGGAAGCCACAAGATTATTTTTCCTTTGCTTCTTTGCTCTTTTTTCCTCCTTGCATTAAACAAGAACTCATTTATATCTTTGACCGCTAATACACTGAATATGGTTGCTTATGCAAAAAAATCCTTTCGATACCATGTCAAATTTGCATTTCCAGCTGGAGTCAGAGGATTCAGCCACCAGAAAATTAAAAGTTGTAGCATCACATGAGGTGGGGGGAAGGGGCTTGCAAATTAGCTGTCAAGTTGAATAAAAAGAATAATAATTTAAGGAGCTTGCAGTTAGCATTTGATACTGCATTACTGATCATGCCTTATGGTAAAGATTACATTATGTTAATATTGAAAAACTGCTTGCATCTATTGCAATACAGAAGCAATTAAAAAACCTAAAACAAGTCTAATGCACCTCTGAAGTTAGAAAGGTGCAACGGTCTTCCTCTCAGAGTAATAAAAATGTTATGCATTAAAAAGTTAGCCATTTATTTTAATGCTATTAAACATTTGGCACATGGCACAGCCTAATAGATGGTTTCTGAAGCCAGGCATCATGCATATTGTGGGCTATTTACGTGCTTATAGCTATGCTCTGCTGACAAACTACTACTAGTAGTTTTAGAAAAGAAGCATTTAACGTATACAGGAAAATAAAGGAAAATTATACCAAATACTATGTAGATTCTTTTATTGGTATATTTTTGCCCAAAGGCTCTCAAACACAAAAACCTTTGCTACTGCTTTACATGGTTCTGTCTCACTTCTGTCTTTATAAAGTACATTAAAGGTTGTATTTATGGTAATAGGAAAAGAAGACAGCAGATGTAGATGAGGGTGTCTGGCTCATTTGAAGAGCTGACAAAAAAATAATTTTCTTCAGACCCTCCCCCCACCTTATTTCACACATAAAGTATCTGCAACACCAAGAAACTCACAACATCCATGACAAAATGACAAAACCTCAGAGCTGAACAGGGATGGCTTGCTAAGATTTAATATTCTCTGCCTTTGATAAATTCCAAATGCCAGATTTTGTTGATACATTCACTTTTATCCAGCCTCTTAATTTATCCTTCCTATCTTACATGCAAGAATTGCTCATTATACATTTAAATGCCATGCTCTGTAGACACTTTACTGTATGTTTCAAATTAAAAAAATGTTAGCAGTATACATTTCATGAGATGAGCAAGCATCCTGATGGCTGCAAGAAGAAACACCACCCCCACCTCCCCTCTACCCTCTGCAATGGGTTAAGTAACAACACTTATAAAATATAGATGACAGAAAACTCAAGCCCTTGAGAGAACAAGATGATGGCATCATGTGCAGCTTACACTGTTTGCGGGAAAAATGCACATAAACGCAGTTCATTCTGTACATTTAGTATTTTTGTATCGCATAAAAATATTTCACTAGCTGCTCAAAGAAGAGAAATAAAAAAGGGTTGTTCATTTTAAAAAAGAAAAACAAATAGTTATCTATAAAGTTAAGCATTGGGATAATTTCTTGCGTGTCAGTTATGGGGGGGAGCTGGAGCTGTTAGATACCTTCTTTTTAGAATGCTTTCTGTAACTGATCAACGTCACAAATATCAGATACGCTTGCGAGAGAAACCAAGGGGCATAAATACACAGACCACTGAAAAAGTCTTGCTGAATAAAATCAAATTCAGAACACAACAGCCAACAAGAGTAAACAAATATTTGACTAAACTTTTAATAATAGTAACAGAGATACAGTGCTGTCTGTTAATGAGACAGAGCACACAGCAGGAAATTCTCTTTAACAAGAGATGTATGTGTGAGCCAACACCTGCTATCCAATTTCTTGCAGGATTCCCAGGGAGGCCAGGCACCTAAGTACAGAAACAACAGAACTGGGATACAACCTTTAGACTGGGATTCCAAGTCACCTGAAGAACCCAGACACATAATAACTGAACTGCTGAGTTTAGCGTGTCCAGCTTTCCAAGCGTACGTTTGTAACATGCAATTGCCACGGCGCAGAAACCTCCAGCTGGCATCACTCTGAACTCTCAGGTTTCTAACGCACACTACAACACAAAATATAATTTAATCCTAAGAGTAGCATAGCTCCAACATTTTGCCCATGCACATCTTGCAAGCTCAGGCACGGTGCCATGTCTACATGTTGTCTGTTCTAGAATAGTTCCGTGCTGCTTGTTCAGGTATCTGAATCCTCATTGCACATATGCTTTTATTCCATGGGCCCTAAAGGAAGTTCAGAAATTTCAAGCTCACTGTCCCGTCTCGGTTCCCTATAGCATACAGCAGAGGCTGGATTTCTAAACTGAAGTAAATTATGGCAGCAGCAACTTGGACCCTGGCTCTGTAACATTTTGGAAGCAGCTTGGCCCAAGTCATGCAGTGAAGAGTGTTTCTCTACCCTGAACAGTCAGAGCGGTCTCAGGAAAAAGCATGCAAATGCGTCACAGCTAAATTGTAGAGCTCCTTTTGCTCTTTATTTACATTTTTCGCTAAGGCTAAAGATGCAGATGTTCTAGCCAAATTCTTTAATAAGATTATAGAATCAAAGGGAAAGCTATGAGTTTGGACAAGCATTTTTAAAATAAACAAAATCCGCAGGTCACCCATCTTCTTGCACTGCACAACTTTGTGAAGCCAGGGAAAATTACACATCTCCTTGCACACGGCAGAAACACCAAAATGTCCAGGAATGTCAACAAACATGGACGATTCCATGGATTCATAACAGTGAGATTTCACCTTAGGGTTTTGAATTTGGACTCCTTACAAAGTAAAAAGGAAACTAGTTTGTGTTTAACAACTATATGCAATATTCAGTGTAGTTAGCCTTGCTGAGTCTCAATAGGGTCCTGCACTTGGGTCACACCAACCCCACGCAATGCTACAGGCTTGGGGAGGAGTGGCTGGAGAGCTGCCTGGTGGAAAAAGACCTGGGGGTGCTTGTCGACAGCCGGCTGAACATGAGCCAGCAGTGTGCCCAGGTGGCCAAGGCGGCCAACGGCATCCTGGCTTGGATCAGGAATGGTGTAGACAGCAGGAGCAGGGAGGGGATTGTGCCCCTGTACTCGGCACTGGTGAGACCCCACCTGGAGTACTGTGTTCAGCTTTGGGCCCCTCACTACAAGCAGGACATTGAGGGGCTGGAGCATGTCCAGAGAAGAGCAATGAGGCTGGTGAGGGATCTGGAGAACAAGTCTGATAAGGAACAGCTGAGGGAGCTGGGGTTGTTCAGTCTGGAGAAGAGGAGGCTGAGGGGAGACCTTATTGCTCTCTACAGCTACCTGAAAGGAGGGTGTAGTGAGGTGGGTGTCACCACATAATAAAGCTATAGCACAAGAGGAATGGCCTCAGGTTGCACCAGGGGAGGTTTAGATTGGACATTAACAAAAATTTCTTCACTGAAAGGGTTGTCAAGCACTGGAACAGGCTGCCCAGGGAAGTGGTGGAGTCACCATCCTTCGAGGTACTTAAAAGATGTGTAGATGTGGTGTTCAGGGACATTGTGGACTTGTTGGTGTTAGGTTAACAGTTAGACTTGATGATCTTAAATGTCCTTTCCAACCTAAATGATTCTGTGGTTCTATATGACTACAGTATCTACATGCACCCTGTAACTCGAAGCATATAAACCATTTACAAACATTTTCCACGGAAAACATGCATATAAGCAGTATAGTAAATCTATATGCAGCATACCAACATCAGACTTGCCTGAAGGACCAGGACCACAGTCATGATTTACCTATTATAACGCACATGGTATTTTTATCCAGAAGACAAAGCCTCATTTAGCATAGTATTGGAGAAAAAAACCTAAAACTCCCCAGTCATCTTAGGGAAATCTCTGGATACAATTCTAAACTCTAATTGAGGTTTTAACACTGTTACAGCACGGAACGAGTTAACATGTCACATATGTTCCAGGCCAGGGCCAACACACAATCACTACCACTTGATAGCTCCCACTCAGGGGAGGGCAATCAAATCTCACAGGATGGTTAAGCTCAGGATTAACCTCTCTTCTGACTCTAAACTGCTGAGAGATGAAAGTGGTGAAAAATGCCAAAGTAATAGGTCACCTAGTGCACAGGTGAACAGAGCAACTCAGAATTGTTTTCAGTTGCTTTTTTAGAAAAAAGATCTCAGAATGAGGAGGAGGAGTAAAGTTTGCTAAAGAGTGAAAGACATCACGAATCAGAAAAGCCAGACTCAAGCCTTATCTAAGACAAAACGAAGACTGAGGAAAGAGCTGATGAAGACACCTGTAGGCATTTTGGCAAGATCTGTATATTCTCGGGCTAGCTCTGCATCCTATTAAGACCAGGAGACATTTAAGAGCATATTTAACTTCACATAATGGGATAGAAGTATGGTAGTATAATACGAGCCTTAGTAGAGCTCTGCTGCTGTAGCACTCTCTGGGAAAGTAACAGAACCCTACACACACTCAACAGTGCCTATGGCAGGGGTTTGGACTAGATGATCTGTAAGATCCCTTCCAACCCAAACCATTCTGTGATTCTATGAACAGTTTTCCCTGACAGCTCTTCAAATGCATCCAGTTAGGCAAAAGAGTTAAAGCTGATGTCTGCCAAGCAAACGCACAGACCTAAAGTCGTCACCCAGAAGGCAGTGAGAAATACACTTAAAACAGCAGCAAAAACCAGACATTAGCTATTGCTATAATAAATGCAAAGATCTCAACTAACAGCACGGCTAAGGTAAAAATACACGTTCAGTTCTGAAATAGAGACAAGAAACACAGAACCACAGAATGGTAGCAGTTGGAATGGACCTCTGTGGGTCACCCAGTACAACCCTCCTGCCAAAGCAGGGTCACCTACAGCAGGCTGCACAGGACTGCGTCCAGGCAGGGTTTGAATATCTCCAGAGAAGGAGACTCCACAACCTCCCTGGGCAGCCTGTGCCAGGGCTCCGTCACCCTCAGAGGGAAGAAGTTCTTCCTCATGTTCAGCTGGAAATTCCTCTGCTTCAGTTTGTGCCCATTGCCCCTTGTCCTGTCACTGGGCACCACTGAAAAGAGTCTGGCCCCGTCCTCCTGACACCCACCCTTCAGATATTTATAAGCATTTATAAGGTCCCCTCTCAGCCTTCTCTTCTTCAGGCTGAACAAGCCCAGCTCCCTCAGCCTCTCCTCGTAGGAGAGATGCTCCAGTCCTCTCATCATCCTCGTAGGCCTCCACTGGACTCTCTCCAGTACCTCCCGATCTTTCCTGAACTGGGGAGCCCAGAACTGGACACAGTACTCGAGATGGGGCCTCACCAGGGCAGAGCAGAGGGGGAGGAGAATCTCCCTCGACCTGCTGGCCACACTCTTCTTAATGAACCTGAAGATAACACTGGTCTTCTTGGCAGTGAGGGCACACTGCTGGCTCATGGAGAAAGATTTCACCTCTGGATTTTTTTTTCTTGGTTTTGACTGATCTTCTAGTTTGGAAAGGAGATTAAGAATCAAAACCATTGACACAAATTGGAGGGAGGCATGTAAACAGAGGCAAGTTTTTAAAAAAGTCTATTGTCTTTATCTTCTTGACCTATATAACTTTTGAGTGCTAAGAATTCAAACTTAATTCAGCTATAAACCATACTGTGGTGTCAAGAATTTTGTTTAAAATTACCTATTTCCATCACAACTAATGTACTACCCTGTCATTCTAGGAACAGAGGCACACTTAAAAAGATCAATATATTCTATTTCAAAACTATCCATATGATTTGCAAAAGTATCTCAGAACTGAACTTGTAAAAAGACTATTTCAAACAATAAGATTTACAATGAGTCAGCAATTTCCCAGGAAAAACAGAAATGAAAAGTTAATGCACTACTCCAGGGTTGCTCTCATTGTTTATTGTAAGTTATGAGCAAAATCAGGACAGATACAGGCCTCAATTTTTAACATCAATTGCTCTTTTCCCCAAATTTTGAAGCAACCTCCTTCGAGGAGAACAGGAAATTATCCCACAAAGGTAAAAGGCATTTCAAACGAACTGTGTCTTGTCAGAATCAAGTTTTTCTAGAATATCTAGCATACACTTGCATCCATGCCATTAATCACTTGAAAGGATTGTCCAATCATCTCAATTTATAGGTAACTTGCCAACAAAGGGTGTTTTGTACAGTAGTAAACGGAAATTTACCGTTTACTTGGACATATTAAGAGTGGTAAGTCACTTTACTCTTCAGCTTTTATTTCGCTTTGTGTTTGGGAACATAATGCCTCTGTGACTATACAGGATTGCAAACAGTCGTCATTTCCTATTGACAAGCTCATTGTGCAGCTCAGAGCATGTCAAGGTCATATTTTTATGCCAAGCCATAGCCCTGAAGGTAGCACGCAGTGCTTCATTAGCCACATTGAGTTGTACAGAATATTACCAATACCTAGTTGACAAATCTGCTTTAAATCAATGCAGTACCTGAGATACTTTTTCTGGAATGCACAAGAACTGAGAAAAAGAATAATTTAAAACGTTATGGTTTGGCTATGCGAAATATTTTGTCTAATAATTTTTTTCATAACCAAAACATATACCCTTATCAAGTTGTAATAACTGGGTATGATTTTGAGACAACCTTGACCCAGCCCGTAGATGAGCACAGCCTGGAACAAACAACGGCCCCTCGCTGTGTTTCGGATGATTGCGTGAAAGCCACAAAATTTGCATACGCACAAAGAAAAGTCATATATAAATTGCACACTTGGGTAAACATGAGAACCAGCATGCCAGAAATTATGTATGCAATTAGTATCACATACATGAAATGGTGCGTATAATTATAGGCCATGTTTGAAAATGCATCCTCTGCCTTGACAGGCATTCTGTGTGCTTCTGTGCTCCCTCTCTGCTCACCAGGACCTCAAGTGCCGGTCCTCGCAGAACACTGAGCGTCACTTTACACCCACTGCTCCAGCTGTCGCGAGCTTTGCCTTCCAGCTATCATTCTCCGATACTCATCAGACACGCTTATTCCAATTTAGTCTACGGAGTGTGAGCGGTTCAGCTGCTGTCCTCAGTGTGGAGCTTTTAAGCAGCAGCAGCTGTTAGAGCAGTGATGATATTAAATCTATATTTCTAAAGAAAAAATTGACAAGTATGCTTTGTTTTACAAAGGTCTCAGTTCTCACATTTTTCTGGTCCTAAGGCTGCAATGTCAGAAACTTTCACACAGACTTTTCTCACACAGAAGAGGGAAAAGTATGTTCACAAATGTGGAGAAGACAATTTCCTCTTAATTTTACACCAGCGTACAGTATCTGACATACTGTGTGATTCCAGTACGTTTTGCTTTTTTTTTTAAACAGTGAAATAAGACTATAACTATTATCTACTAAAGAGTACTTTCACCATAACACCAATCTCAATGTTAAATTTACCTGTACATAATTCTATTTAAAAGTTCTTTTTGGACAGTGTTTTGTATGTTTTTTTCTCCTTGGTAAAAACTGTCGATCTTGAACTTAAATTCTCTTTAGAGGTCAATACAGTATGGCATCTTGTAACCCAGCTTTAAAAATAAGCGTCTAAGCTCTGTAACTAAGCCTCCCTCAGAATTACCATCCTGAACTGCGCTCTTGCTGATCACAGCAATCTGAAGTTTGCTATAAACAGAAGTTTCAATTGAAAGGTTAATTAGAAATGAACTTTCTCCAAAATCACTGAGAGAACTGGAGGTCTCATAACCAAATGTTAGTAAGAAGAAATTAGGAAATCAATAGCAAGCACGCTCCACAGAGAAAGTCTCCCATGAGATTCACTTTGGTAAACAGTGAAAGGGAAGGGAATACGGTTGTATACAGCATTAGGCAACCAACACCACCAAAATGAGTAGCTTCCAGTTAGACACCAGAAATTCTCAGATTTGAGGCATCTCCTAAATGGGCTCTTCATCCCCAGACTGAAGATGGTAGAGAAGCCACAGGAAACTTCACATTTCTGTGCCTGTCTTGCCAGGCCCACAGTACCCCAGTAAATGAAATTCTTGCGATTACTAGTAAAAAGCAACAAGCTTTGCATTGACCTGTTCAACTGAACTTAAAACATCAACAGACTAACAATATGGGCTGCATCCCCAGCAGCGTGGCCAGCAGGGCGATGGGGCGGATTCTGCCCCTCTGCTCTGCTCTGGTGAGACCCCCCCAGGAGTCCTGCGTCCAGCTCTGGAGCCCTCAGCGCAGGGCAGACATGGACCTGTTGGAGCGGGGCCAGAGGAGGCCACAGCAATGATCAGAGGGCTGGAACCCCACTGCTGTGAGGAAAGGCTGAGAGAGTTGGGGCTGTTCAGCCTCCAGAAGAGAAGGCTCCCCGGAGACCTTATTGCGGCCTTTCAGTCCTTACAGGGGGCTTACAAGTAAGATGGGGAGAGACTTTTTAGTAGGGTCTGTAGTGACAGGACAAGGGATAATGATTTTAAACTAAAGGAGGGTAAATTAGAATAGATATAAGGAAGAAATTTTTTACAGTGAGGGTGGTGAAACACTGGAACATGTTGACTGGAGAGGTGGTCAATGCCCCATCCCTGGAAACATTCAAGGCCAGGTTGGATGGGGCTCTGAGCAACCTGATCTAGTGGAAGATGTCCCTGCCCATGGCAAGAGGGTTGGGCTAGATGACCTTCCAACTCAAACCTGTGATTCTATGAACAAATTCCTGTTTCTGCACCTTTTGTCTGAGAAAGTAAATCGTAAGTATGACACCAGGAACCATGAAATATTTGCCTAGGTTGGTAAGAGGTGGCAAGCTTCTGAGTAACTGCTGTTTTGTATTATCCAAATACTGTCCCCAGATATAATGAAAATTTCCACACACAAATCTCTACCCCTGCTACCAGCACTCATGTAGCTTCTGCATTTTAATAGTTTATCTCCTAGACAAACTCCGAAACTCCATATTGAGTGGCATCACTACTAAGTTACAAAGTAGGTATCTGCTGTATCTCAGGTACAGTTTTCCAAGTAGAATAAAATTTGTATAAAAACAAAAATGTTCTCGTACTGTGACAACTTTTTGGAAACATCCTTCCCTCAACAGCCACAAAAAATTTCCCATGCACATTTTTTCTTAGAGCAATTACCTTATTTTACCTGGTTTTGTTCTGAGGAGGTCTTAACGTCACTAACCTAGTGCACTAGGAGAAAGTTAATACAATTAACTGGAAAGCACTCAGGAATCAGACTCAACAGGATGAAAAGCACTACACAAAAACTTGGGGCGGGGTTTCTTGAGCATCTGGGAACACCTAGCTAACATTAAGAATTCTCAGTGACTTAACACCGCCAAGCACTTCTGTTCTGGCTTCTTTACAAACACCTTGGGCTAATATTATGCCTATCCTTGTGCTAAATTAGTTACCAAATTGCATGCATTTGGGGGCTCTGAATGCAAACAGCTAGGCTGCATTCACAAATAGATCACACAAATCATTTACCCAGAGAGAAAACATCTATGGGTTTGTATGCACTGGTCCATCCAAAGATAGCACTTACATTACAGTGCCTTTACTAAACCTGAAAAACTGCAGTCTCTTCTCACTTGTTACTTCAGTGCTGAACAGGGTGGCTGTTGGGATCACAAGCGCTATTCACCGTGGGTTGTTGACAAACACAGATTTTACCCAGAGAAGAACTTAACAGCTAGTACTTCAGTGTCTTTTATGTGGACCCTCTAGTTTTTGAACTCATCACTTTACTAGCAGGGATGAAACTACCCCATTACCTTTTTAAGGATGATTAGGAGACTGAAACTGAAATGTCATCAACATGCTACACTCACAGCCATCAGGCCACTCTCAGAGAGCTTTCTCCTTCCACTATTCCTCAACAATTTTAGAGGGACAGAAACAACTGCTTTCTATAGCTTCAGTAGTATACCAAGCACCACTAGAAAAATATAGCCAGAAAATAGTTGACCCAATTCCAACCCTTCCATTTACATTTAAAGCTTTGAAGGGGGTGCCACAGGCTACAATGCTTAATTTTATCTTCATGAGTTTGCAAAGATAATTTCTTTGGGGTTTGGAGACTAAGCACAGAAACCAACTCCCTTTAAGCAGTGCTTCTTGGTTTTTCGAAACAGACAGCCCTAATCTTGAAATATCTTCTTAAAAAGAATTCAGATTGCCCTATGATCACTGCTCGTTGGTACAAATCTAGAGATCTGTCCCGAAACCAAAACAAGATCCTATTCTAGAACTAAGACTTGACAAAAAATTGATTGCAACTCTTCCTTCTAAATCCTGTGACATAGGTAAAGCTTTGGCATCCATCTAGAGAATGTTAAACAGCTGATGAGTAAGTCTGGACCACTGCTGGCTGAAGCATTTCCTCCGTTCAGCTTATCCACACCATCTTGTTCCTTTATACTTGATTTTATCTGTTTATCTCTACCGAAGATGCAATAAAGCACTGCAGCTTGAAAATGAGACAATTCTGAACTAGAGTGATAGTTCCAGCCCTCAGTAAGAAGAAAAGAACAGTGTTTGTTTAAAACATTGAAGGTCACATCTTGCAGCTATACAACAAAGTTTTATTCTCAATAGTGACTGACTTCCAGTAAATCAACAAGAAACATGTCTTAAAAACAAGGGACAGAATTTAGCCAATAGGCTATAACACAAAAAGCCTAGGCTATAATTCATATTTAGTTTTCTTACCTGGGTTCTTAGATGTTTCTTGTTTGGTTCAGCACACAAGCTCTTCATGGGTTAACCACTTTCTCATCATCTCACTTACCAATTTCCCCATACTTGCATTTACTACAGATGAAAAACAATACTTAAGAATGTATGAGGAGATACAATACCCTTAAACACCCTAATCTATCAATTTAACTAGACAGTCTTCAAAAAAATTTTTGATGCAGGTATCTGAGAACGATGGAAAAATGATACACTATGTAAATCAAACTTTTACTCTAGCTGAAAAATGATCCACAAGGTAAAAAACTCCGTGCAGATTTATTCAGTCATGCATGCCTCATATGTTACTACTACAGCACATTACCCACAAACAATTTCTCTATTACTGAATACACTCATCTATCAGTACTTAATAAATACTTGATCCTAATTAAACCTAATGAATTTCTCCACTCCCGAGATGCTGCTACAGATCAAAAAGAGACTTTTTTTAGCACAAGCCTTGATTTAAAAGCAAAATTCTGAGAATATGGTGTGAATTCTGTTTAAAGATAAGTCAATATGTAAAAAGTGTGTTTTGTCTATCAAAAGATTCTAAAAGTGGAAAATTAGTTATGCAAAGGTGTTGCTTTTCAGAAGACTGCATTAGATACATCCCTGCCACCAAAAAAACTGTAACTGACAATCAAAAGCCACTCAGCACCCTTGGGCCACTAAGTCTTCATACATAAAATAATTTCTCAACATATTCTATACTTGATTACAGATTTATAACCAGAGATAGCTTGTTACTTTGATCTGTTTTGCCAAGTTATTTCTTTAATTAAGGAAGAGATTTTGGATTTTGCATGTTTATTTCAGCATCCACTCGCATTTTTCTATGTTCTGTTGGATCAGAAAATTAAGGATGTTTCCTTTTTAAAGACGTCTGCCATTGCATAAAGAGGATTCTTGCATTTTCCTTAAAAACAGAACATTCCACAACATTTTTTTAAATTAAAATCTTTGTTCCAGTTTTGTGAAAATTCATCTGCTTCCCTCAGGAATTGAAAGGTTACCATCAGGACCAGAAAGTTCATTCCACCAAGCCAGGCACACAGGATTTAGGGTGGCCAGCACTGCTTGGTGGAGGTAGCAGTAGGGAAAGAAATTCTCTCGTCTATCAAAAGAAATGTTAACATATTGCTTTGAACACTTCCCAGGGATGGCTCTGCCATCCTGAAGTCAAATACGTTGCAACAAGTAAAATACTGTCATATTTTAAGCTAATTTCACAGCTGTTCCTTTGCTGTTATTTCACACCTCACACTCAGGTTCAGAATCTTTCCTTCTGAGCAATTACTGACACCTTCCCCATTTTACAAAAAACCTCACAACTTCTCATACTGTGGAATGGATTTGTTTGTACATGGCTTATTTCCTAGCTATCAAAAAGAGAATCATCATCTTAACTGGCACTGATTGGTGGCCCCAGCACAGATGGGATTTGCATGCTTGCTTAGATAGAGAGCTTCCCCCGAGACACGCTCCATAGAGGTGTCATGCCAAGGGAGAAGCATCCTGTGCTTCTGCGACTTCTGCTGCTGCCTCAGAGAACTTATATTTTGGGGACTCGATCCTTTACCCTTCCAAGAGGGGACATTTCACACATTATCCTCCAGCCTATCAAGGAAGAAAGTCAGATGATTTGTGAAGTCAATATATGGAGCCACTTTAATGTTTAACAAACATGTTAGGGTATAGCAATTTGAGATGCACCCATTTTGGGTAAGCAATTCCAAAAAGTCGACATAAGCTATGGATATTTTACTTTCTAGGAACACTCTTGATTTTTAAAGCTCCAGTGCAAAACTATCAAAACAGTATTTTGGATCTGTTTGTTTTTGCTGCACAGTAAAATTTAATTTGAAGTTTGAAATTCACTGCTATCTCTATTTTTTTAATTTTATATTGAACACATTCTGCTTTTTAGGGCATGGTAGCGTGGGGTTTTTTTTAAGAAAACAATGGCTAACCTATTATTGCATTAGTAAGTTATATATCAATAAACTATACAGCTAAACACTGGTTTTGCATAACTATTATATGATTTGACACAAAAGCTGGCTAAAACTATGTTTTTAAGGAAGCAGCATAACAACGACCACATTTATGACTAAATAGCAGCCTTGTAACCAGCCCAGTATATGAAGTAGTACAATTGCCTTGACAGAAGAGTAAATGGGTACTTATCTCTGCTCAGGGAACTGGGAAAGCTGACAATCATCTGTTATCTAGTGTGATGAATATCCCGTTGCTTACCACATGTCTACTAATTTTTAATGTGCAGTGATGTAAAATGACTGTCTAGACCAGCTTTTCTTCCATCGTATTAGTTCACTCAGAGTTCACCTGAGCAGCTTGAAGAAGGCACTGCATAGTAAAAATCTCTTTGATCACTTTCAATTCACAATTACAGCAGAAAAAACAGGGCACTTTAATAATGTGTGAAGATGTGGTTTCTTTGGGGGACTTCTCTGTGTACTCCAGGGTGCTTCTGTTGACTTTCTGTAATCCTGTACCTCGTGACTGCTTTTATCTGAGCACTGCTCTCCTGCTGCCTGTGCTGAAACAGAGAAAGGAGTTGAGCTGGCAATTTCATTGATGTGAAGGTCAAGCAGTAGAGGTCATCATACCCAACTAGATCCCACTGAAGAGAACAAATGAATAAAAGCACCCTATATAAAACCAATTTACTCCATATTTCTTCAAATACAATCCTTCGGGAAAAAAATTATCCCAGCAGAAGAAAAAAAAGATAGAGTTAAATAATGGACTCGTTTTGGCAGAAGAGCTATTGAAGAGCTGTCTGCCTTCCCTGTCAGTCCAATCCCAGTGCTAGAGTTCATCACCTTCTTGACTGGTGTAGCATAACTTTTTACGAAATAAGTTACAAACATCACTGATACGAGCTGCATTCAAAGTACCGCACAAGCAGTTACATGGTGCAAAACCAGCTTGTACTGACAAAACTTTAACAGCATTAAGAATTACTACTTTTGAAACATAAGAGCGAAAAATTTGGAGGAAAGGGGAAGATTCAGATACAGCTTTGGCAGTAGAGAAAAATAAAATATAACCTTATAACTGTCTTTTTTCTTATTTTTTTAAAAAACAAAACCCTAACAAACAACAAAATGAAACCAAACTCAACACTCTGGGACTAATTGAGAGTCATTAATGACTTCAGGTGAGAGGGATTCCATAGCTCAAGAAAAGCAAAGAGCTTGTCTCCAAGTTCCTGTGTCTCTAACTACAGCACAGGGCATATTCGCCATGGTACACCCTGGTCCCCAGGTCATCCAGACACGTGCAGATGGTGGGACAAGGCAAGTCCCACCACTAGACTGCAGTTCCATGTGCCAGCCATGAAGCATCTCATGCAGTACCCTGCCCCACCATGCAGAAAAAGCCTCTCAGGTGGAAGATGTCCAAGTAGTAAAGATGTCCAGATAGTAAAACATACAAGAAAACTTGCACTTAGGTGCAAGGAGGTTTCATATTGCGTATTTTAAATTCACACGGTTGCTTGGGCTCAGGCAAATGTATTTTCTGCCTGACAGTCATGGTAGCATATACTACATAACAGTGATTTCTTTGAATCTTTAAGTCATCTGTTCTTCCTGAGGTAAAGGGAAAAGCAGGTTTGTGTGGGCCATGCCGTGGCACGAAGGGAAATAACTCAGGCTAACTTCTGGTGAGGACAGCTAGTTTCCCCAGGTTTCTTCCCTGTCTGTGGAAAGAGACTCAGCAAAGCCTTCTACAGAGGGCAACCACAGACAAACATCAGAACCTGCCTGGTCCTTTGACAGCCCTACTCTTTCACACATTAAAGCAGCCACCTGGGGAGAATGGCCCAAGTAGGATAGAGTTCTTATTTCTTAACACCACCCTTTTCTTCTGCTGTAACAATTAATGGTATGAAGTATTCAAAAAATACTATTGGAATCTAATTCTTACTCCTCAGGATGCAGACTCTGTCAAACTGTACATCTCTGCGGATTCTTACAATAACACTCCGTGGTGTATACATATGGTTAAGATTACTCATCTGAAACTACCAGGGCATATTAGGTCTGAAGGCTGTGAACAAAAAAAGTCATTTTTATGTTTCCTACAAAGGCTACCGAGGACAAGTTCTCCAGTTCTAAAGATGGTTCAACTCAGTCTAGGACCATGCCTTCACCACAGGAAAGGTGCATCTCCTTTCCCTGTCCCTTCTGCTTCTCCTGTGACAGATCTACTAATTACTCGATACGGAGTTGAGTTGGACTCCAAATATGCTCCAAATATGAACTCATCCTGCAACTAAGATTAAAAACTAACACCTGTTTTTGCATATACATTTTCAGTTAGGTAAGTATTAAACTGACTTAAAACTGATAGTGCACACGCAGGACTAGTTGGCCTGCAGTTCATATGGACTTCATATATGCAAGCTGGTCATTTACAAAGACTAAGAGTTCACTACTTCTCTAGCCTAATGTGCATAATTACACCACTGAAAAAAAGGAACTACTCAGACAGCAGACCTTGTCTGAGACCTTGGTGTCAGCCATCAACCTAGAATTTCTGTCTAGGTCAGGACTTCTTCATTCCAAAGAGTCAGCAAGCCAAGGAAGCCTAGGAAGGACAACTGAGTAGCCACATAAGTTGCTTCATACAGTGATACAGCACTGAAAATTTTTCAAAGGCAGTTTTCCTTAATGTTACAAATGATACCATCTCCTGTAAGAATGTTGTAATAATTTTTTTTTTCTAATGTAACACACTGTAGCCTGCAGCTTCAAGCAAATAGTAATAAAAAAGGTGACAAAAGCCTACTATCACCTGCTATTTACAGAGTATCAGAAAGTAATAAGCTGGTTCTGCAACTGAAGATCATCTTAAGCAGACCTGAGTCATCTGGATAGTTCATTTTCTGCACACCTGCTGTAATGGTGCAGTGAAACACTACCACATAAAACATTACAATTCACAAAATACTGTTCCAGAAATAAAACTGTAATATTTTTACACGTTATACCAATTTCAAATTAAGGATTCCAGTAAGCTAAAGCCTACTTTCCCGTCACCACTAGAACTAAAACCTACTTTGGTATAAAAGCACAACAATGAGACTACCAAGATCAGCCCAGTGTAATTTCTGTCATTCTTCCCTCAGATTTACACATTCGCCAATTCAATCAGTGGACTCCTTTCGAAAGAAAAGTATTCTCAGTATGAAAACTGCAGAACTGGACAGTATTTTGTTTCAGAAGGTATAAAGTGAATGAAGTTTATTAACATGCATGGATGACCACCTTCTCCCAGTGTGAGAAAACACAGTTTTTGCTATTGTTTCTACAGCTTCCTTACCTTTAACCACACAGACGTGTTACGAGCAAGTAATTTGGAAAAGAAACAGAAATGTAACTAGGAAGACATCTGCACTATTTGCTACAAGGGCTATTGAATTTAATAATGATTCGTGGCAGAGGAATGTCACAAAATTGCAATTATCATGGGCAATTTATACACATATTTAGACAAACTGATAACATTCCCATAGTAAAGCCAGGATACCACTCCCAGAATGTAAGAACTTTCCTTTCCTGGATTATGTTGAATTTTTTAAGCAGGATCAAGAAACTGCATAAAGCAACATGCAGGGATGGGAGGAATAGTTTTTTAGTGTCTTTAGCAATTTATCATAATAATGTTCAACTCATCCCTGGTCTTATTCTGCTCTTAGCTATACAGCCTTTATGCTGCTCTAGACATCGATTTCAATAATATTCCTACTGCTCTGTAACAGCAAAAGGAGGAGGCTGGGAAATGGGCACAAAAGTGAATAAAGGTATTTAAATAAATTCTGACATTAGGAACAGGGACAAACTACATTACTCAGCCATACTCAGAAGAAAAATCCACCTCATGCTTCCAAAGGAGAATGGTCTGTGCATTTATTACAAATACTATGCTCTGTGTGGAAAGGGCAGTACAAAGCCCAAAATAGTACTAGTTTTAAAAACAGTTTTCATCATTGGTATTGACAGAAGATACATCATTGCTGCATTAAAGCTACTCCCAATCTCTAAAATACAGCAACAAGAAACCTAACAACTTGCCAAATAAGGTCCAGTTTAAAAGGTAACTTGAAACTAAGTTACAGAGTTAGCAGTAAGAAATAAGTTCTAGTATCCTGCCTGGTCAAAACAAATTCCCCACAAAGACTGTTTTAATTCCCACTATGAAGTATCTGTCGATGTGAAAGAATACTCTTGAAAAATAAATATTGACTAACATAGGGTCAGTTTTTCTAGACTATCAAGGTGCCCACAGCACAACACACAAACATGGCAGCAAATTGGAATCCTGCACCTGCAAGAATCAAGCAATTGAAAGCTTTAACTGACAAAGTCTACTTCGCAACTGTTTCTGTTCATCCAGGTATCCCTGAAGTATCTGACAAATTCCTTCAGAGATCAGATACCATGTCCACTGTAAGGTTAAAATCCCCTTAATTTCAACCAAGATTAAACCTGGTCATCGGTGCTTCAGCCATGGGGGCGGAAGGGAGGAGGAAATTAAAAACATAAAAATCACACTGTATCAATACTGCGAGAATCTCTCTGGCTTATGCAAAGGCTTGTGTTCACACATATACGTAAATGTCCATTTGACAAATGCTGAAATCCCTGCACTGTTAAAAAGTCTGAGACAATTTCCCACTTCCTTCCTTCCTTCCTTTCAATTACGCTTTCCCCACACTTTACAAACTTTACCGCTTAGATACTGACGGCTGCTGCAGGACTTGCGATGAGTCTCACTGCAAGGTTCCCTCTGAGGACGTGCTTGTATCCCGAGGCACCACAGCTGCCGAGGCAGCGGCCCGCTCCTCGCCTCTGCAAAGCAAAGCAGCTTGTCGCGTCCCAGCGTTCTCCCAGGCGCAGCTCCCGAAAGCCACTCTGAAGCTTCCGAGATGACAGACTGAACATCAGTACAGAAAAACAGATGACCATACCAAAGGTTTTAATGAAGCTAATGAAGTTCTCCATCTTTCAGGCAATGAACTTTCATATTTGATGGTACCACCACAGTGTAGTTTAGTCTTTCCTAGGACAGGCTTCCATTACAGAAACAATGGATTATCTCAAAATTAAAGATGACTTAGCCTAAAAACTCTAATTGTCTAAGATACAGAAACATCCTCTGCCACAAAAGCAGCCAAAGTTCTTACAGTCATGATAAACATTTGTCCTACTTCATAACCTTATCGGTATCAATCAAGTCTGTCAAATCACACTGAAGTACAGGACAGTTGTTCTCAAGACTGACTCAATTTTTAATCCAGATTTAACAGTTCTTATAGGACTCTCTTGTTACAAATACGCATATTTCAAGAGTCTTTATTTTGATAACAAGTACATGTAATTTTAGCATGTTTAAGCAAAAAGCAAATTTTTGCACTTGTGCATTTTCCTTCACAAACAGAATGACATGCACGTATCAGATGAACAAAAAGAGCAGACACAGTTTCTAAAAAATGATCTGCTAATAAGCAGTCTCATTGTCAGCTTTCTTCATTCTCCAGTTCAAGCATTAGAGATAACGCACAATTAGACAACTTGACCTACAACAGGTTAAGTTTATTGTCCTTCCTACCACCTCTCTAGTGACAATCCAACACCGGTAGAAATGAACTACTAGCTAAGCATACCATTGCCGAACGAAAGGTTTGGGATCCAGCTCCCTACCTGCCTGGTTCTGCAGCACTCTACCAATTCAAATAAAGCAGCTAGCAGTAACATCTCTGGTAAAATGCTTTCTCAGAACAGTGCATTTCTCTTGGTTACAAGAAAACTGTTTCTCTCTAGAATCTTGGTAGGCAGGCACAGCAGACATGAAAGTGAAGGAAACCCTTTAAATGATCAAAAGAATGCTAAACACATTCTCACTGGGAGCTGAATTGTGAAAAGCCAATTATTAACAAGCTAAGATCTGTGGTAGGCTTTCTGGGCAGGTAGTGTACTTGTAACCCAAGGACTGAAACTGTTCCTGAACACTGACCAATAATGGTAGTGTTGACAGAAAATGATGAAGTCAGCGCCAGAGTTAGGGCACTGACTTGCCTCTAGACTGGAAAATCGAGAGACCTAGTTTGATGTCTCATAGCTCTCAGGAAGAACACAGACAAAGTATGAACATTGCAATATGCACCTGCAATACAGATGAGAAAATGCAGCATGCGTTTGAGTAACAATATTTTAATAGTCGAAACAGTCCTCAAATTCATCAGTAGCTAGAAAAAAAAATTATTTAGGGAAGATTTTTTTAGTTTTCTGTTTCACTCTCATGACTGATTTTCTATTTCCTCTATTTGTCTAGCTATCACATCCACAGAATGATAAACACCGTCCAAACAGCTGAGCCTTCACTGCATGCCCTCAAATAATTCTGTCTTGTTATGGCTCCAGCTAGTCAAGTTATTTTCAGCAAAGGTCATCAAGTTCTGGAGTCCATTAGAAAGCAAGAAAAACAAAAAATCCCAGTATGTCAGTTTTGTATCTATTGCAGCTGTCAAGGCACAATTATTCTAAAAAGATATTTGATGAGCAGTCTGAATTGAAGTGTTGAGATAAGCCCATTCTTTTGGAGAAACAGATTTTTGTTGTTGTTATAGCTTGTTGTCCTTTTCTCTTCCCATAAATCTACATCCACAGCTAAACCTATGACCTAACTCAGAAATCAGATAATTCTCATGCAAGTCATTATGGTCAGAAACACAACTATTTAACAAAAATCCAAAGACATCTGGTTCAAAAGGAGGTCTTTATGTCGCAAATTTTGAGGTATGACACATCAGGTTAGTTCTCCCTACTCTGACTGTACCTACACTTCTTCCAATTGAGTGCAACTCTAGTGTGAAGCTTTACTCAATCACAATTAGTCTAACGTGCCTTCCTGTGAATATGCACTTGGATTTTGGAATGTAATTATGCCTCATACATTGCCTAGAAAAAAAATTAAGTGCTGTATTTTTTCCACATAAAATATCTGGAATGAATAGTAAAAACAAAACCATCCTAGCTTCACTTGATAAATATACCTTGGGCTGACCCCGTAGGGACAGAGAGATAGAGTAGTTTAAATTCCTTTCTTATTCCAGACACAGAAGAAAGAGGTCACGGCCAGACTGGAACACCATGAGGTCTCATCTCAGGAGATACTGCTTTGCCAGCAGAGAAGTAGCTGCGTCAAATAGACTAAAGCATTTAACTGACTTCACATAGACCAAATTGCTGCGCTACCGTAAACAGTGCGCGAGCATTACTTTCCTAGATTAGACTGAAACTAGCAACCTAGGCCTATACAGGCTATTATCTATTTTTTTGGCCTGATTACTTCCCCATACATTGTTTGCAGTCAAAACTTTTATTAGTTAAAATGCAGCAATCTATGGTTAGTAATTCCTTTAGTCTCTAGTTCAGAGTAACATGATTTGTCATACCTTGCTTCTATGTGGAATAGAACAATTTTACTAGACAGTACATGCAAACATTATACAGAAGATAATCACACTGCGACTTTTATCAGTGTCCATGTGAAAGGCAGTGACACTTAGCCAATAACAGCATAAAATGGAAGAAGCTGTCGAAGAACTGACTGAAAAACGAAGGTTTGACATGTCACAGTTCCTGTCAGTAGCACAGCTACATCTGAAGGGCCAAGCCAGCTACTATGGTCTAAACTGAATGGTCTTACACTGAACTTTGAGCTTGTTTTCTTTATTTGTCCACTTGCCCAAAGCAGGACAGTGATTTGCATGGTTACGCTAGCAGTCTTGGTATTAATTATTAGAACTAGTAGCTCTCAGTGCCAGGGCTGCCATCACTGGACAGCACCAAGTCTAATGAAGCAAACAAGAGCATACCAGTTTTCTTTGTTCGTCACCTTTACAGCAGTGACAGATAGGGTGGACTTGTCCTTAATTTTGTATTATTGCAGATTTCCAGGAATAATATCTGTTTCATATAAGGGATAGGAAAATTTCTGTATCATTTGGCTAACTATACCAGAATCAATGCATTTCCATTGACTTAGAAGTGCATTTAGGAGATATGATCACAAATGCTCATTCCACAATTTAATGAAAAGTTAGCCCATGCAATCATCATCTTTTTCTCACTTGAGGAAGACAGTTACTGCTGCGATTTTTCAGAAAAGAATATACAAGTGCTAAGCATCAGAGCGTGTAACTCATGCAACAGAATATGAAAGTTATTTGCAAAAATTATAAAATAACACAGGGTAACAACAGAGAAAGAACTATACATCAAACATGTCTGCTTAAGATACTGTAGTTACAAAGGCAAATGAAAACAGGAAGGTTTACACATGGAAAGGTTATTGCCAGAAAAATCAGTGAATAGATCAGGTGCACGCACTCCACGCAGGATGTTGCGGTTTTAATTCTGTTGAGATTTCCTGTTTTGTTCGCCACAGAACACAGCCTGCTGCTACTGTGCATGGTAACGCACTGGGATGTAACAGCTTTCATGCAATTCAGATGGATGCACCAGAGCACCAAGTGCGAAACTGAAAGGGGGAGGAAACGAAAAAAAACTGAGTATGAGAACAAAACACAAAGTATCAGTCAGTGCCTACTCTGCCAGAATCAGAGGGGTTACTTACGAAGGATCCAGGTTTTTAAATGTATTAAGTGGTTCATTCCAATATTATTACGGTTGTATAACAGATGGCAAAGATGTTCTCTTTGCAGAAAGAGATACTGATTTTAAAACCTGCCTCATCTCTATTTGGTGAGGAGTATGTGATCAAGGAAAGCACATATGATCGCAGAAACAAAAATAATCCTGAAACCTCAAAAGAAAAACAAATTTAGAATTTCTTAATCAGCCTAAACTTTTTTCTCAATCTAAATGAGACAATTTATGCAAAGGCCTACAGACAGTAGTTTGGGTTCATACTCAACAAGGGAGTAACATTTAAAATAACTTAAAAGACTTACACTACCTATCACTTAGTGTGATTCCCAACAAACATTTTGTCCATGTCCTTTTGATTTTGTCAGCGTTTGTTCATCCTCAAAGATCAGACTAAACATCAGGTCGTGTAATTTGTGACCAGACAGGTAGCCAGTTTGTAGCACTGAATACTCAAGTATTCTGCAAGGGAGTAGTAGCAGCTGTTTGTGACAGTCCAGTGGGCCCAGGCACATACATGAACCTTGTAGAGCCTTAAGAGTAAGAACAAGCTTTGTCCAGGTCACTCTGCTTTGCCAGATAATTGACAGAAAAGCTATTAAATTCAATGAATAAACATTTTGTAATAAGTAGTTCAACCAGCTGACTCAGAGGTCTTACAAACTTGTACTGTTGTGTTTGCTGGCCTGTAAAGGACTTCACTCAAAGGAGCCCAGATGTCCACTGGAAATGGTTCTCCAGCTCTACATTAACATTTTGGTCAAGCATATACTATTGCTAAGAGTGGAACTAACTTCAAAATTTAGAGCTTTATTTTGATTACTGCTTTTTATTTCACTTGGGCCCGAGGAACACAAAGATCTGAAAGTTTAACAAAAGCATGCTCGTTACCAATGTCACATAATAGTATTTTCAATCTGAAATAAGTAGACAAGTTTTATTCAAATTCTGATTAGAAGTCAGCTCTTGGTTCATTTCAGCTGTTCTACCCATTCCTTATTACTACTATATATATTTTAACACATATCTAGACAGACACAAACATTTCTTGACCAATCATTTGGTTTTACAAGCAAGTATTTGGCACATCTCACTACAGAAATCTAGGCACTGGAAGTCACTTGGATGAGACTTCCAAGACCACAGGAAGATAGATCAACACCATGCTGACCTGCCGCCTGTCACTTAAGCGTTTTGCTAGGAAACCACCATGCAGTCAGCTGCTACAAAGCAAGAAACCACACAATTATTTCCAAGTCAGTGGATTTACGTTTATCCTATTTACATAGAGGAGGGAAATCCAATAAGTGCGGGGAGGCCAGCGTACAGCAACCCTTGCCCCTAGCATATACAAACTTCACAAGACATCAGGTTCTGGAGTTCAAAGTAATTCAGTACGGCCCCTTTGCAGTATAGCTATACACTCCAGAAATTCTGACATGTTTGCCTAGTTCCATTTTTTGAGCCTTTGAAGTCCAAGTTATTTTTTTTTTTTAATTAAATGGGCAGCTGATGATGGTGCTTTTCAGAGGCATCATCCTTAAGACAAAATTAAATTCCAGTTCAAACAGTAGATTAAACTGTACATCTGCTCAATTTTAATAAATCATCCTTCGTTTCATGCAAAGACATGACTGTAAAACACTTTGTGTCAATGTATTACTGTTAGCTACTCCAAGAGGTATCAGTGTGAAGAGGTGATCTAGCTTTAAGCATGCAGAACTTAGATTGCGGGTAGGCTTCCAGGAACCTGCCTGCAGATACAGTTGGGACACACATTAAAGGAAAATTCTTTGAAAGCTTTCAGTATTAGCTTAGTTCTCTTCCAGAAGTCTAAGGTAAGTTTTAATCACTGTTTCTGTCACAGGCAAAAGCAGAGTCTTTAAGTACATCGCAATGTTCCCAGACTTTAAGTGACAGCATCTAAGTTTTTTGTTTAACACACACATTTCATATCCTCACTTTTAAAAAAGTGTTACAGAAGTTTTATTCTCACTTTTAAACTGTTACTTTGGGCTTGAGCTGTAAAATTCAAAAAAATCAGCCATCAGCTTCCCTTTTCAGCACTGGAAAGCTTTGTGCCGGACCCGGAGGGAAAGTAGAAACAAAAAGGTCATATTACACCATTTGGAGATCCAGTGGACCTCTCACAGCAAGTTCCAATTGCCTTTATTTGGCAAACCATCACTGTGGAAAGATTGACTAGCTAATTCTATATATTGAAGGCTATGAAAACGATTGAAAAATTCCTTCTACTGATAAGAACTTAACTGAAAAACTAAGAGTTATCAAGACTGAGGAACTGGCTCTCCAAATCAACTGTCCCTTCACATGAGGAACACAGGTATCTTCCCATTCTTGCCTCCTCCGCTTCCTTCCCTCCCAGGAAGTAAATAAGATAATAGTATCTTATTAGATACACACTATTTATCTCCGCTGTTCTCACTTCTACTTCCTTTTATTTTGCAGAATAAATCCGCTGCTTTCCAGAAGATCCAGAGACCTGACAGAGATTCAGGGTCGCACATACAGTTCTGCTGCAGCCAGCTGCACCACACCTCTTAGTTCACATAGATCTATTGAGATGAATCACTTGGGTGAGTGAATCCTACACAGGTGCCTCGTGGAGCACTTCCCAAGGTTGAGAACCTTCTTGCACACAGGAACTTGTTGCTCGGGCATACTTTTAACTTCATAAAGATGGAGCCACTAATACATTTGTTGTTTTTGCACAGGCTAGGGAAGATATACATGTTAAGAGTCTCCTTTGCACCAGGTTATTCCTTTTTAAATGCCTTTTGTATTAGATTATTTTTTTATAGGGAACAAAAAACCTTTCTGTGGGACAAGTCATTAGCAGTCTCAAGTGTGGAAGCAGCCCAAACGCTGAAGTTGCCTCCGAGAGTAAAGACAACACACCCTTCTGAACAGCATTAAGCATTTAGGGACATAAGTCACTAATTAAACATACTAATTCTTAAGCCACTAATATATGCAGACAAATACAGTCTTACACACAAACATAAGCAGGTAATGCCTTATGTGATTCAAAATGTAGATGTATGGTTAAGTGCTTACTTAGGAAGAGACAGTGCATGAGCACACTTCTCTCTTTAAAGTACAAGCACACAGGTGACTAAACAGGAAAATTCTCTACTATATATTATGCAACTTTATTACCAAGTAAGTATTTTTCAAACACAAGTTAGAGTCAAATGAAACTCAAAAATTGAGGCAGAAGTAAAAATTAATCTACTCCTGTATGTTTCATATGCAAAAAATACCTGTCAACTTTTTTTTAAATGGAAAATTAATAGTTCTGAGGTTGCAGAATCTGAAAAACTTCTGTCTTAAAAGACAGCGGGTTTTTTTAGAAAGGTTAAGCAACTAAAAGCTTGGACATTACAGTTAAAACTAGTAACCTTACAGTCAAAACTAGTAATCCTGACAGAAGATGCTCATTGCTATACCTAATTATTAATGAAGTGATTAATTTCACCCTCTTCCCCAAACTGCAGGTCAATGATGACGAGCAAAGGCTACTGTGAGAATCTGGGAATCCCACCAGTTCCTAGTTCATTTGGATCTATCAGAAGGTCAGAGCACAGCCTAAGCCCCGGAGCCGATAAAGAGGCATTGCCACCTTTCGTTACTGCAGACAGAAGCTAAGCAGGATGCCATAAAAAACTGCACCCCGTCACACACAGAATCACATCATAAACTTTTTCCAGAGCTATCTGCTGCCATTTGAGAACAGCACATGGCCAGGTAAGTCCAGTGCAGACACAGCTCATGGGCCTCACATAAGAATACACACACTCTCAGCACCTCCACTTCGGGGTATCCCCAGTTTGAGGCTAACGCAAGGAAGAGGCACCTGCATGATGGCCTTCCACTCAGATTAATTTCCTCTATCACCAGGTCTTACTCTTCAGTTTTCAAAACACCTTTTTATTCTCTGCATTGTCACATATTAAACCCACACAGTTTCAACATATTACTATGATCTGCTGATATAATCCTGTCACTTTGGAATTCTGCTCATGGATGAGAATCCCATACAGAACCAATACCATAAAACCCTGCTGCCATCAATAAGCGAACTGAACTTAGACCACACAGTGGAAGCAACACGGACACATTGTGACTAAACAGCATAGTAATTTAAGATCTTTATCAGTATGATAAAGCTCATTATGATCAGCTCTTACTTGACAAGAAATCCAAGCTATCACGACCTGTTGTTTCTCAAAGTAACAGTTCAGTAACATTATACATTGCTTGGAAAACACTTCTACCGGCCAGAAGTAAACAGTTGCTGAGACACTGATCAAATAATTCCATCATAAAATGCTTATAGATACACTTTCCTCCCACCCCTCTATCTGAGCTCGCAAAGGCAATAAGGAGGGAGCACATTTATTTATGTAACCTGAATCATTCCAAGTGAGCCTTTATTCTTCACATCCAAAGAATTACAAACAACAGTGTTAGGCCATTCCAGACTTCACGGGTTCCCTGGGACCATATCACTAAGTAAAATGAAAAATCCAAATAAGAAAGTTTATTTTTTTCAATGTATTTGACACCACCTTTGGGAAGTGAACAAAGACGCACTGTGGAAAGCAGAAACCTGCACAAAATGTCACTGTTTGTTCCCCGTGAATGCAGAGGTATACTTACTCCAAGAAAGAAATTCCACCACTCTCCGGAGATTTCCTCCCTTTAGTTGAATCTAGTGCCAAGTTCACTCGGCTAAAGTTTGAGTTGTGTTAGCACGCCAGATACCAGTTCCTGTAAGTCAGGTCTGTTACTCAGCCAAAAACTAAGTGCCAAGCAAAAACTTGGTCTTACAATGTCACTTCAACGTTACATGAACTAAAAAATGACCAGTAACAGACCATCCTTGGCCCTTACTTCACACAATTCAGGCACTGCTTTTAACTGAAAATACTTGGTAAATATTTTATCTATTATGCAGCCTGATTTTTGTAATTTCTCCTCCAGCTATGTCTTTTGGACATGTTAAGGGAACACAAATTTCTGCATTGCTCAAGCAGTAACTACAGTATGGCTGCTGAAGTGTCTAAAGTTCCTTCAGAGGCTTCAGCTTCTTCTGAAGTCAGTCTCAGGTGACAAATTCTTGTTATACGAAAGCCATCAGTGTAAGACAAGTATTCATTAAAGTGTGGTCAAAAGAACTTAGGAAGTACAAGGACAGGGTGACTGATCTGCAGTCAGGAGGGAAGCAGCTACGTATGTGACAGCAAGAGAGGAACAGGGAAGATCTTAAACCAAAAGCAATACAATTTAATTAAAAATGAGAGGCAAAAAGAACAAATTAATTTGAAACAAAGTACGCCTGGCACCGAAAATCTCATGGTTTCAAGAGGATACATACATTACACTATCAGCATCTGCTATTGTAAGGAAGAACAAGCAGACTCAGATCCATGATTCTCAAATATCAGAATAAAACACCACTGCAAACATTACAACTGAACCAGACTTGGTTTTACTTTTTCTGAAAAACTGTTAAAGAAAATTCTTGATTTTTACACAAAATTTTTTAACAAAAAGATCTGCTATACGAAATGTATACATAGACTTCAGATCTTGTCTCTTTAACCAAAAATAAGGTGGAAAGTTTCCTACTAAAATATCAACGAATTGGAAAGATCCCAAGCAGCTTTTATGTAAAAGCACTGATCTGTTTTTTTTCCCCTACGAAAATATAATGCATAACTACTGCTTTACATTAAATGTACAACTACTTTTAAATCGGACATGAGTTTTCAATATATTTTTAAAATAAACGAACGTTAAGGCAAAGACTGCAGAATGAACTATGCAGAAGTAGGGCACGCAGTACATAAGTACACAGTAATTGTGGTAAGGCAAAGCACCACAGCATACGTGATCAGATGGAGCAGGTATATATAGGCTGCCACTTAGTGCTAGCCAATTGCTTAGAAAAGCAACACCACTGAGTAAAAATCTTTTGCTCTTCATAGATTCTCTTGATTTGAATCACAATAAAGAATAAAAATAGAAGGTAGAGGACAAAACTTTCTTTTGTTTTGGTTGTACTCAGTTAACGCTTCATATTCAAAGAAAAAGGATTTGTTTGAAGCAGTGCAATCACAACCTGAAAAAACTCTGTAGGCCACATATATCTTTAATAGATCTGTTACAGAATTATATTGTCGAATGAAAGACTACTGACAAGCATTCTTACTGTCCTATGAAACAGGCACATCAACAAGAAAGATACACCACTGCATCAATAACATGAACCTCTTTTAGCTATGCAAGACGAAACCAGCAAGCAATGAGACATGAATGAATTGCTGGCTGAGTTTATTTTTAAACTCTGACTTGACACAGAATATACTTTGCAATAAAAAGTCTGAAGTTAATTCATTAAAAACTGCAAGACAGAACAATCACCAGTTTTGCTTTAAAACATTTAATGATTTCATTACAGCAAACAGAATAAACTACTAGATAAACAATTAAAACCCCATTTATACCAAAGTATCAGATAGAATCATAGGTACTATTTTGAAGTTTGCAAAAGCAGCACATTAATGCCTTTGCCGATTCGTCTTCATACTTCATGCAGAGTACGCAGCAGAACTACTAGCAAACAGAAGCTGCTTTTCTCTGAACACTGATTAGAAACTCAAGAATGCAAGTCATAAGGGAAGGAAGAAAGGCAAATCCTTAAGAAAAATACGGCTTACCAGACAGACGAGTTTAGCTGTGTCACAAGTGCAGAAGAACAACTTTCTGTGTATGTAGAACTTGTTTATTTAGCCCTTTATGAAAGTTTCTCTCAAGAAATTAATTTAAATCACATGCAGGAGTCTGCAAAAGAGAAAGAGAAAGAATCTGAGCTGCTGAGCTGCTGGTTTTTGTTCTAAGTACATTCGAGCTATTTTCAGCAGCAATGGGCTTGCCTACAATCAAAATGAAAATGCAATACAGAATAACCAGCCTCCCAACTCCAGCTCAAAAAAAAAAAAAAAAAAAGAAAAAAAAATCAGGAAATCCATAGCAAAAAAAAGACAAACCTTGTTCATTGTCCAAATTTTTATTTAAAGAAACAGAAAGAGCAGGGAACAAGCACTGTGGATGATGAATGAGAATCCTGTTAAAAGGAAATCTGGGACCTTGAAGCCTATTACCTGTATCTCAGGAAATGAACCACCACAGATGCTTTGCCTTCTTCACACAAGGACTCATTTGGGATGGAATTTGCATTATATTTGCATATAAGTGCATCATACCTGGCTGATATACACATCTGAGGACCGGACAAACCAATTTACCACGACAGAAGCCAGTAGTCTGTTTCTAGCTTGCATTTTAAGTTTCCAGTTTCAGCACCAGTGCTATTCTGGAAGCTTAGTGACCTGACGCTGCTGGCACTCCCTTTTTTCTACCAGGGCCATTCAGTGACATGATGAAGATCTCACTCTGTTCCGCCACATCCCCGACAGCCAGCTTACCCTGCCCACAATGTAAAAATACTGGGAAACATAAAACACCAATACAAATTATGACTATAGGAAAAGACCCCAAAACATCTTGATGGGTACACAAAAGCTAATTACTTTGAAGTTTCAGACAACACAGGTGAGTTAAGTCAGTGGAAAGCTGCCTTTGTTATTCAACTTCTTGCAGCTTCTGCTGGTAGAGGAAGAAGCTTCCAAGATGTCCCTCTATGTATCTCAGCAATTCTGACAGACATAACTTTGCTTCACCAGAACAACTTTTCATATACGTCCACACTGTTAGGCACTGCCACTGCAAAACTTGTTACTTTTGTTCAAGGAAAAATTATGACATTTGAAGTTACTCTCTACTCAAAACCTTGAACAGGCTGGTGTGGTGAAATTACAAAATCTTTCAATATCTATTAAATTTCCAATCATGTCTACTTAAGCACAGTCATTTGAAAATGTTTTAGAACATCATGGGTCACCTTAATTTCTGATTTATTTGTGAACAGTAACTATTTGAAAGTTGTACTGACACATAAAACAGGATGCCAGACACACAAGCTTTTTCGTAAACTATTCAAATAGTAAAGCAATGCTCATTGTTAAAAACAAACACAAAAAGCATATTTGTTCCTGAAGACTCCTATAAAACTCATTAGCTATAATACACTTATAACAATAATGAAAAAGCTGCCAAGTGTGAAAATACAGCACAAATTCTTTCTGCATCAGCTCAAAGTCATCCATTTCTTTTGATCCCAACTATTTTTACTAGTTATTTAGTGTTACTGTAGTTAAAAGCAGCTACAACAAAAAACACCACCACACAAACTCTACATACTATCATTAAATGCACTTGGCATTCTAGCCAGGTTACTTCTTAACACATCCTGATCCCCTATGGCATCATGCATACCTCAGCCTCATGTAGTGGCAGTAGCTTAAGAATTGTGACATTAGAATAACAGCACATGACTACAAATACACATGCATTTTTCTTTAGTTGGATATGTATAAAAAGGTATTTAGGAAATTTTCTAGACCATCATCTGAAAAAGAAGAACTCCTGAAAAACCTTCAGCATTAAAAAACTCACATAAACAACATATCCTGAATTTCAGTCTCTGCCACAGTTTCATTTGAGCTACACATTGAAGGTGGATCATCTATTGAAAAACAAGTTGACTCATGCTTTCAGAACACAGGATTCAACATTGCAGGAAAGAACATGTAGGCAGCCAAGTTACTGTGATAGTTACATCTGACATTTCTAAGAAGCTAAGTTACCTCAGTGAACTACCCATGGTGACAATGTTAAAATACTTCAAAAATTCTCCCAGCGTGGCTACGAAGCACGTCTTGCTCTTACATACATATCTGTCCCAGCACGCATGGCAACAGACTCTTTGATCAAGACATTTCAAGAAGTGGGAAATTACCTACATCCCTCAGGGACAATGAATTGCAACCTGTGTGGATAGTACAGAAGTGACACACGTAGCATTTCTCACTGCTTTGTGGCTTCATAATCCCCACACTGAAGCTCTGGTTAGAGAACTCTCATCTTTAACAAAACTTTCAAAGGAGAGTGAAGTTTGTTGAATTACATGCAACAGAATTTTTTTTTTTTTAGTTGCTCTGTTGGCACGTTGGTTTCACACATAAGCAATTCTGTTCTGCAGTATCTCAGTATATCCTAATTAAGCTCTCCACATTAAAAAAGCAGAGCACTCCACCCCAACTAAAGAGTTTTCCCCATCATTTCCTTCAAACAATCAATGGTGGATGGGCCACCTCACTAATAATATTAGGTAATAATAAAGTAGCTAAACTTTTCTCTCCAGGTTTGGTATAACAGCGTTTCACCCCTAAATAACTCATTAGAAAAACTTGGAAACTGGGAAGGAAGACCAAAGAGAGGAAGCCTGGAATTGTGGGGTTTTTGGCTTGTGTTCCTCAGAAAGCACTCAAGAGCCAGCCAAAAGCTATCAGGCAATCTCTGATCCAGCAGAGTATCCACGAAGCCTTCTGAATTTGTTACAGAAGCACTTTATTGATAACTCACACATTTGATAGACAAGACATCAAGTATGAAGAATCATGCTCTCACTTCTTTAACACCAACTGATGTTTGTGCAAAATGGCAGATGTTTGAGGAAGAGATGCCTCTGCTGTTGTTCTTTCGAACAGCAGATCTGTGTTCTCTTTTAAAAGACACCATTTGTCGTTAGCTATATTCAGTTCTCATTTTTGATTTTGGAATTTATTAAGTCTATTCCTTTCCTCCCTCTCGCTCCCCCAGTTATAATAAAATTTTGTCTGGTGATAAAAAGAAATTATGTAAGACTAAAACCCATAGCCAGATTTTTGTAGAAGAAGTTTTGTAAATAAGCAGTTCTGCTATCACAGTAAATTGAGTTTACCATACAACTTAAAATGTGCTTTTCAGGAATCCTGATATATATGAGAACTTTCACAAAAGCTACAAAGTGTCACTGTCTTCATCAGTTAGATGTTTCTGAAGATGTACAAGGCTTTGACAGAGAGTCAGCATCTATGAATTTGTGACCTTCTTTATGCTTGAGATCTAATATATTAAACCCCAAACAATCCAAGATGCTTATCAAGACAATACATCTCTGGAAAATCAATCTGTTCTCTAAACAGAAGTTGGAAATGGCTAGCTCCAGATTCTCTGCCAGTCATCTTCGGCAAAAACGGACTGAATTTCACTGCTGCAGACTTAGTTTGATATCTACGGACTCAAAACCAACGTTTTGTCGGTCATTGAAATGGTTATAATTTTTAATACGCTTAATACCAGCATTATATAATATAGACTCCTTAAAAATTACAGTATCTTTGACCACCAAATAAATACATTAAAACACAAGGAGACTCTCAAGCCTGAAGTGAAATCATGTGCATTAAAACCCCCAACTACTAAAAGCATATTATCTAAAGATTTAAAGCCTCTCGGTCATCTGTTGTAACCAATTCCAATACTTACACCAATTTCCTATAACTGGCAGCAAACCCTATAACTGGTCTCCTCATGGTGTGAAAAGTGACTACAGTCACTGCAGCTATCACAGTGAAACCGGACCAAGAGAATGATCTGCTTGCTAAGAGCGCTATTTTGCTAGTAAAACTAACTTCCTCTGTTCCAAGAGTCAACAGTTAAAAAAGTATGGGGAAATAAATACGAAAAGGCCTTTTCAGGAAATGGAGAACAGAAGCATATTGTTTATCTTGCTCTTGATACACAATGCTAGTCCATTGTTTCAAGAACTTTGTACAAGGTTATTTGTCTTTCAGACTAATTTTCTGCTAGAATGTGTTGAACTACTGTGTAAGACCAGGGGGATTTTTTGGGAGGCTGCTGGGGGCATCAGGGAGCTGGGTTTCCCTGAAGGCCTAAACTTCGGACATGTAAACAAGCCAGGACTCTAAATCTGCATGCTCATTGTGACTTACCAACTCAAATGACTGGGTTTGTTGAACTAGCTGCTCAAAAGCATTTCTGAGCCCAAATCCAAAGCGTCAATCTTGAAAATACCCATTTTACATATACTCAAATTCCTAAGCATCTGTATAACTTTTAACAGTAAAGTTCCCAGTTATCAAAAATTCTCCTGATGGACCAATTAAGTGGTGTCTCATCTCGATGAAACCACTTTGGTGACTGCTGTCATGTACCATCTTGTGTTTTATAAACCTTCCGTCTGAGGCACAAACATCCATAACATGTTCTTGGGTTACTTTCACTCTTCACAAAAACTGTGAAAGATGGTGTTACCCCACCACATATGATTTTTAAAAAGAAACACCTTACTGATGGTCATTAAAACATTTGCCACAGACACTGAAAAGCTGGATTAAATTTCCGGAAGGATTTACAGTCACATCTCCCACTTTGCTGACAAAGAACACTAAGCATCAAGCT
Organism: Opisthocomus hoazin; assembly: GCF_030867145.1. Lineage (NCBI taxonomy): Eukaryota > Metazoa > Chordata > Aves > Opisthocomiformes > Opisthocomidae > Opisthocomus > Opisthocomus hoazin. Next base: position 79,161,125 of record NC_134418.1, read on the forward strand.
ACTGTCTGGTCTTTTGAGGACACTGGCCCATCTTTCAGGTTAATTACAGACTTCATGCGGCTCACAGAGCAAGAGCCTAACTCTCTCTCTGTAGCTTAATAAAGAGAAAAATTTGAGTTACTCCTCCAGTTCCTCTGAAATATTACCACCCGAACAACATACAATATTAACATCTTCAGGCAGTTGGCCATGGATAGGACTCCGTCCCCTTCCCAGGGGAGAACTGCCATTGCTAGGCTCTAAGGCCATGCACGCTCCTGTGCACAGCTGCCCCTCAGTCTCAAGCTAGCCGGTCCATGCAAAGCAAAAGAAATTCATAGAAGAAACACAAATCCCATTTCCCTCCTCTCATTTCACGAAGATTAATGTTACAGAGCACACAAGGCCTAATGCCATTCTGTTCTGTCTTAAACCACCAGATTTTGGCCAGGCCAGCTTTACACCTCCACACTCCGCATTCAGTCTCTGTTCCAATTACCAGGAGTAAATCCACACAGGAATTCAGGCTTCTCAATAATTAACACAATGGTGTTCAGCCAATTTGCTAAGCTGCCAATTTAGTAAAGAAAAAATAAGATGCTTATATGAAAAACAGTTCTTAGCTTTACCAATCCAGTAATTTTAACATGTTCTGCTACTCACACCACAGAAGGTAGGGAACAGCAGACCTACGGCAACTGAGGCTTTCAGGCACTGAACACCAGGGTGAAGAGAATGATACTTGTCACCTCAACTGAGTACAAAACCTCTCATTAGAAGTCAAACAGGTAAAAGCAGTGTAGAGAACTGTATTTCCTTAAATTTTCCTTTAGTCAGTTTATCCATTTTGCTGCTATAATCCACTTCACTGAAAACACAACCTAAAGACATAAGCAACTGTGCAAAGCTTTGAAGGCTTCCAGCTATGGGTACATAACACTTCAGCATTACAGAATACAAGCTAATACTGACAGTCTGATATTTTTCTATCTTTTTTTTTTTTTTTTTTCCAAGAGACTGAGCTCACAGGCAATGTCTGGTTTTCAGCAAAACCCAACATTTGCATTTGGGTTTCCTACCTCTAATTGCAGCATAGGCTATTAACATCATAAAAAAAAGCTAAAGCCAGCCAAAGCTCATTGAGATATGATTGCCTCACCAACTCTCAGTTTGCTGCTCACATTTTCACACAATCATGACAGTTATTAACCCTCCAGGCTGCAAAGAAGGTAGTTATTTCAAGAGCTCAGGTACGTGCCCCCACTGGACTCAAGCCATTTGCAGCTACACTGCCTCCACCTTTGCTCACTACCATGTTGCTTATTGGTGAGAGAAGGTGCTGCCAAAATGCCTGAGCCTATCAAGCCAGCTCCTGCTCCCAGCAAGGACTCCAAGCATGCTGCCACCAAAACCTGAAAGAAGGGCTACAAGCAGCATAAGAATAGCAGAAAGAAGAGTTACCGCATCCATCAGTACAAGGTGCTGAAGAAGATCCATCCTGATACCGGTAATCTAACCAAGGCCATGGGCATCAGGAACTCCTTTGTCAATGACGCTATTAAATGTATCATGCTGAAAGCATGTCGTCTGGCACATCACAAGGAATTCTTGACCATCAGTTCCTCAGAGGTGGAATCTGAGCCATCAGTGTGCACTCGCAGCCCAGAGGGCCAACTGTATCCTGAGCTGCATCCCCAGCAGCGTGGCCAGCAGGGCGAGGGAGGGGATTCTGCTTCTCTGTCCCGCTCTGGTGAGACCCCACTGGGAGTCCTGCATCCAGCTCTGGAGCCCCCAGCACAGGGCAGACATGGACCTGTTGGAGCGGGGCCAGAGGAGGCCACAGCAATGATCAGAGGGCTGGAGCACCTCTACTGTGAGGAAAGGCTGAGAGAGTTGGGGCTGTTCAGCCTGGAGAAGAGAAGGCTGCAGGGAGACCTGATTGCAGCCTTTCCGTATTTAAAGGGGGCTTATAAGAAAGATGACAGACTTTTTAGTAGGGCCTGTAGTGATAGCACAAGGGATAATGGTTTTAAACCAAAAGAGGGCAGATTTAGACCAGATCTAAGCAAGCAATTTTTTTACAGTGAGGGTGGTGAAACCCTGGCCCAGGTTGCCCAGACAGGTGGTGGATGCCCCATCCCTGGAAACATTCAAGCCCAGGTTGGACGGGGCTCTGAGCACCCTGGTCCAGCTGAAGATGTCCTGCTCATTGCAGGGGGGCTGGACTAGATGACCTTTAAAGGTCCCTTCCAACCCAAAGTATTCTATGATTCTGTCTGCATGACATTCTGGCAGAACCTGAAATCAACCTGAACTGTCCTTATGACCACATTCTTTCACCCCAAACCACACATTCTTATGCCTTCGCATGAGTTGTTTCTATAGACTGATTCTGAAGGGATTTTTGCTGGGATAGCAGCGACAGGCTGGTTATTCACGAAGGGTGTGAAAACAAATCTGGCTACAAACCAAGCCATGTCAGCTTACAGGAAATCACAACCCATTCTGACTTTGGGCAATATCAGAAGCAGCAGACTGAATTTGAGTCAGTTCTCCTATGGTCCCTCCCAGCATCAAAGAGAAGGGATCTTCAGGTCATCTTGTCCATCTGCTTCATAACAGCAAAACTGACAGTAAGTGTGTCATTCCCCAGACTTCTGATCAGCCTGTTTCAGAGGGCTTCCAGCAAGAAAGATATCCCGACTTCTTTAGGCACTCCAGTACTTCATCATCCTTGGCACATTTTCCCTAGCTCTAACCAAAGTGTCCTTTCCTGTAATTTAAGCTTGAAATATAGCAGTTCAGGTGATTCAAGCTCAAATTCCAAACATGCACAAGTGTATGCCCAAGAGCTTCACAATTGTCAGCCTACACCTTCTTCATATTGCATGGCACACAGACAGCACAGCAAGTCTGAGGGCCTGCAGAGTAGCCACAGATATCAGTGAGGCTCACCCAACAGATAACACTAAAGGAAGTAATATGACTTAAAGAAAATACTACGTTAGATAGGGACCCAGCTCAAAATCTCTTACAGATGTAGAAATTACCTTATTCAAGAGTAGAGCTGAATCACTGCTTTCTTTAAAGGTGGCATGAACCCCCTTTATAATCAGCTCAGTAGGCCTGTACAGTAAAGCTGTTTCTCACCCTTCCACTTCTAATAAGCTAGAACTGGCCTGTCAAGCTTGTGGCTTCATGGTATTGGCAGGCACAGACTTAATTTATGAAGCTAGGCCTACAGAATAAAGGCAATAGATAAATTATACACAGCATGAACTCCGATTCCTGCAGAAGTTCAAAAGCTCTAGGGCTGCAAGAGCCACAATGGAAAGCCCAGGGCATCAGAGTGTGATCAGTATCAGCGTACCTCGTATGTAGAAACATCAAGGCTCTCATCAAGGCCTTATAAAATTGAGCATGACCCCAAAAATAGGCTTTAACATGTATCAAATTGATGGTGATTCCCAGAGAGATGCAGACAGTAGCTGCATCATGTTTTCTTTCCCACTCACACACCAGTAGATAAATGTCAGGACTGAACACGTCAGTTCATCTCTGTCGTGGTTTAGGCTGGCTGGACACCAGGTGCCCACCAAAGCTGCTCTATCACTCCCCCTCCTCAGCTGCACAGGGGAGATAAAACAGAATGAAAGGCTCAGGGGTTGAGACAAGGACAGGGAGAGATCACTCAGCCATTACCGTCAGAGGCAAAACAGACTTGACTTGGAGAAATTAGTTTAATTTATTGCCAATCAAATCAGAGTAGGGTAATGAGAAATAAAACCAAATCCTCAAAACATTTTCCCCCCTCCCTTCTTCCCGGGCCTGACTTCACTCCCGAATTCTCTCCCTCCTCCCATCGGGCAGCGCAGGGGGACGGGGAATGGGGGTTATGGTCAGTTCATCACACGTTGGCTCTGCCACTCCTTCCTCCTCAGGGGAGGACTCCTCACCCTCTGCCCCTGCTCCAGTGTGGGGTCCCACCCACGGCAGACAGTTCCCCACAAACTTCTCCAGCATGAGTCCTTCCCACGGGCTGCAGTTCTTCACAAACTGCTCCAGCGTGGGTCCCTTCCACAGGGTGCAGTCCTTCAGGTACAGGCTGCTCCAGTGTGGGACCCCCAAGGGGTCACAAGCCCTGCGAGAAAACCTCCTCTCCCCACGGGGCCACAGGTCCTGGCAGGTGTCTGCTCCAGCACAGGCTCCCCATGGGGTCACAGACTCCTTCAGGCATCCACCTGCTCCAGTGTGGGGTCCTACCTGGGCTGCAGGTGGGAATCTGCTACACCATGGACCTCCATGGGCTGCAGGGGCACAGCCTGCCTCACCACAGTCTGCTCCACAGGCTGCAGGGGAACCTCTGCTCTGGCGCCTGGAGCACCTCCTCCCCTCCTTCTGCACTGACCTTGGTGGCTGCAGAGTTGTTGCTCTCACATACTCTCACTCCTCCATCCTTATGGATGATGGAGATGGGCTCGGTCTTGGCCAGCAGTGGGTCCATCTTGGAGCCTGGTGGTACTGGCTCTATTGGACATGGGGGAAGCTTCCAGCAGCTTCTCACAGAAGCCACCCTTGTAGCGCTCCCACTACCAGAACCTTGCCACGCAAACCCAGTACAGCCTGCACCTGATCAGAGCAGTATCATCAGTGGATGTGTACAGCTGGGTGTTTTACACAGCAACATGCTCATACTGTCTTGAAAGGCCAAAGCTACAATCTTGTTAACTGCACACATTTGGCTCAGAATTCTACAAGAAAGTCTCATGCCCTGGAGAACTGGCACCTGATTTTTTGGATTTGAAAATCTTGACAACCCCAATTACAGTATTATTGAAACTCATGCTTTCCAGACTATCCAAATAGAGACTGTTGTAACTTTGAGGACAGATAAGTTAGAGAAGTATGTTAGAGAAGGGGAATGATATAGCAGCAAGAAGCTGCTAAATGATGTTTCTTTTTTCAGTGATGGCAAATCAGCTGGGCAATCTCCTCTTCTGCAGTATGATGCATCGTGATTGGCAGGAAGCCCCTAAAGCAGAAAACTGATCTCTTTCTGTTCAAAGGTCTCTGTTCCTGAAGATCACTTCTCTAGATTTGCCAGTTCCTCACACTAATATCCTGGAGGGAATGGAGGACTTGGTTTCTAGAAAGTTCTTCAGCTTCCAAAGGTGAAGTTTTAGCACAATGCCAACATCCCCCAGAGGATACTCCATATCCAAATTAGCCCTAGCCCATGGGGGGCATGGCTCAGGAAATCAGTGCTGAGTTTTGTTTGTTTTGCCTTCTTGTTAACAGAAGCACATTAGTATGTAGTCATTTATCATGTATCGCTTCAGCTAAGAGAAAATGAGAGATGTTCTACAGTTTTGTTTGCTATTTGTGTTCTCTGTGGTACCATTAATTGCAGAACAGGCTATTAGTTTGAAACACTCGTTTGAGATATATTCATGCTTTTCCCAGCTGCGGAAAGACAAGCTGATGTTTGCTGTGTTTAAGGCAACACCAGATGTTACACCTGTATTGCCAGTCAGTTGTTCAATGTTGAATTCTTTGCGGGCCAGAACTAATTTTTCACCTAACAGATCTAGACCCTCGTTTAAGTGGCAGGGCAGAAGTTGTTGTTGGTGATGTTACTTAGAGGATTTTTAGCAATTTCCTAATTCTCCTCCCTCAGTACACTTTCATTGCTGATCAGTGGACATCATTAATTAATAAAGAATCTACAACTGCAGACGTTTTCCACCAAAGGTTTTCTCCCTGCGTAGAAAAATTCCTCCACATGCAAGACAGTCTACAGGCACAATTCTAAAATAACACTTCCTTGCTATCTGCATTTTTGGTAGCCAATATGACAAATGCTGAAGGGCTACACACACTTTTCAAGAGATGCAGGGTATGCTTCTTATGAAAATCAGGCCTTTTAAGACATCCCAGTTCATATAACAAAGGCCAGTGCCAACTAGGAAGGTCAAGACAAAAGTCCTCAAAAATATTCTCAACAGCAACAAACTGACAGTTGGAACAACACGACTGTATGTATTTTGCACTTTGGGTAAACAAAGCAGCACCTGTGTCCATACCATAAACCAAAATCCACGGCAGTTGAAGTTCTACAGAAGGCAGCCCAAAGAGCAGAAACGAAAACATCACAATCACATTCAGGCAGCCCTTAAGCTACGTGAGAACTGGAAGTCAAAGGTAATATAATTTGAAGTAGCTATTTTTTATACCTGAAGTGTTACACTTATTAGGTAATTTCCTATTTTGGAAAAGAAAACATATGGAAAGGCGGATTTCCCTTCCTAGAAATTGTTTTACTTCCTCAGAACTTTAACATCCTCTGTTTTTCAGAGTCATCCATCTATTAATATACAAAGCTCAAAAGACCCTTTTTTGCCTCAAGGTTTTTCAATTTTTCATGAGCTCGGTCTGGTTCAAATTCTAACCCTTAGACAAAGATCACTACAAGCAACAATGGACTAATGAATGTTTGCACTCGAGAAAATCAAAGGATGAAGTCAGCGACTTCTGCTATCCTCTGCTTCTAAAATGGCTTGAAAGCTTTACATACATGGAAAAGCAAAATTGAGAAGTTAAAAGGTAAATTTTCTCTACTATATTTATACCCGATGGTTAATCATCCCAGTTTTCTACCTTACCTCCTGAAAGAGAATGTAGAGATAAAAAAAGTTGTCAAATTACAATGGTGTACATAAAAAGCATTAAAAATACAGACATATATTAGAAATATAATTATTACAAATGCAGTGTCCTGAACACATTAAGCTCCTTACCTTTCCTTGTCTTCTACTATGCACTTCTTGACTTGCAACTTAAGCTCACAGACATTTGATTCCTACAGCAATTACACTAATTGCTCATAAGGCAAACAGCAGAAAAGCATTTCACATTAATTTTTTAGCCTTTGCATTTGATCAGCAAGGTGAAAAGAAATGACGTGATCGACAGTTATCTGAAGGCTATAGTTTGAAACCAGAGTACAACAAAAGAGTGGGGGAAATCACTAATAGTTTTACGTGTATCTGTACAGTTTTTGGTTATTTATAACAAAATCAGCTTACGACAGACTGATAGCATGAACCAGAAACGTGAGTCGAGATCAAAGTCTAAAGTGTCCCTAAGTTGAGTACTTCGAACCGTTTTTATAGTACTTTTTAAAATACAAATAGCAATGAAATATAAACAGACCAAGACTCTCTGCTAACAACTATTATGTGATCTGTACCTAAAGAAGTCAACATATGAAATCTTTCTATGATACATATTCAAATATTGCTGCCTTTGTAATGACAATAAGCTATCTCTATATCCTGATTCATCCTCTTCAGGAAACTAAGTTGACTCCTTACCTTGATTTAGATGGTGACATTTCAAACTTTCAGGTGTGTCTGATACAGACAGCAGAGAAAGTTAAGCATGATAACCCACCAAAACTACACTGACCTCAGTTTTCAAGTCTGGTTAGCCTTTGTAGGATCCCAGTTTGAAATGCACAATGTAATTTGAAAGCAACTTCTGATGTTCATCAAGTTTAAGAGTCATAACTATGTATCTACCTTGACATCCAAAAAACACGATAAAATTTGTGTGTATACACATGTAAAGTCACTTCCAGTAATAAATATACTATAAATAAGGCTAGTAGATTCATTCAGATGGTGCCAATCTTTTCAGCACAGATCTTACCAATGATAATAAGACTTAAATGACTATGCGAATTAAACCCCCCACCCATTATTTCAAGTAACAGAAATAGGCACAAGTGCAACACTTTTCATCTTTTATTTAAATCTTCCCAGTATTCTCCAAGAGGCATTTACTAGGCACTTTGAGCTGAACGTAAAACTAGAATGGTAAAAAGCGGGATACTAGCTTTTTCAGTGGGATTTTAAAAGCATACAAATTTCCTGTAACTATTTTTATTGACAGGGAGGACTTCCCTCATTCCCTTCAAAGGGAGAGCTGCTGAAAATACTATAGCAATCATTTCATTTGTAAGCTTTATTTTGCTAAACTTCTATCTGTCCTTTTCAAATAAGCAAATATTTAAATAAAATCTAAGTTCCTTGTTTAGAATGCGTCCTTGGAAAGAATACCATACACGCCCAGGTTTGAGGTAAGTCACAGAAGAATGACTACCTTGAAGTCATGACCTTGCTTTTAAGAGTCTTACTCAGACTAGATTCTTACAAGCCTAGACTTGAATTTTAATTTCGGCACTTACAGCAGGAGATACTAATTTAGGATTATGAGAAACAGGAAATAAGATTTCACAGTTTTGCAAATCTAAGGGTACAAATTTTACAGTCGGATACTGTACCCACCAAAAGGAGGTAGGGGCCTCAGAGTATAGTTCCAAACCTATCCCTAAGGAAGTTCATAAACAAAACTATTTGCTTTTGGGCACTGATAAGCTAAAAATCCTTCTAGCTCTTTAAAAAAGTCCTCAGCAGAAACTATCCACACGCCAACACTAGAGAAAATAAGTCCAATAACAAAAGGATTGGCTTCTTTTAAGACGATTTAATTGACACACATGATTAGAATGCTTTTATTAGAATCTTTTGGGTATTGAATGTGAAGCTTTCACAGCATTATCTGCAATTAGTTCAGAAAAAAACCACACTTTTAATGAATGTAAAGAGAAACTGTTCCTAAACATGTTGGAAGATAAAGTCCATAGAAGTCTAACTAAAATTTACACAATACTAAAGATGACAGCAGAGTTACACAGATTTCCGAGAGGACTACACACAAGAAAGCTTGCTACATAATTATTCTTTTAAGCCATGTCTGAACTCATGCCACCTTCAAACTTCCAGCTCAGCTGATAATTTGAAAACCAGGTATGTGCACTGGACACCTTCAATAAAGAATTTGCAGTCCTAATACACAGGTCTGAAAAGCAAAACACACAAGATCTCCCACTAACATTCTAACCATTTGCCCCAGTTAAAATAACTCGGTACAAAACCAATGGACAGGAATAAGAATGGAGGATTGTCCGCAGAGATACAGAGCAGAAGGAGCAGACAGCTCAGAGTGTAAATAGCTGGTTTCATAGTTGTTTTGGGGTACTGATTTCAGAACCAGAGAATCAAGATCCCTCTTCTACAGCGGCCAGCTAAACTGAGAACCACAGCAACTTCTTTCGTGAAGTGGCCTCCGCGTTACTCCATTGCTGGTGGAGGACAGCTAGAGAGAACCCTGTTCCCATAATCGATATTCACATATCTATTTGAAAACATGGGTCAACCTTCTAATGCTTCATACAAAATACTCAAAAACAACAAAAACTTCACCATGTGGGTCGCCCAAGAACAAAACTGAACATAAAGAATAAAACCACAGAAAGGAATCCATGTGTACATATGAACAGTAAACACAATTAGAAAAACATCTGTGGGAAGTCCTGACACACTGTGTATAGGTTAGAAATTAGACTAGAATGCAAATACAATTACTTTTTTTTTTTTTTTTAAAGACTGCAAGAGACCTTGGATACTCAACCATGTGAATTCCTCAAGGACCTGGCTCATTTTTCCTCACACCTGCTTCCCCTTCGCTCTCCTAAGCAGTGTGTTGTAGCTTTTCCCAAGAGGCCTGATTTCTCCATGGCATTTTTGAAATCGGATTTTTTTTTTTTTTTAATGTTCCCCATCAGGAATGCTATTGTTTGGGCCTCCATCATCACACAATTTAACTACAGTATCTGAGCCTGCATATTTTTAGGTAATGCTTTCTGATCTATGTAAGATGCACCCCATGAGACCAGTCTAGTGTTTTGGTTTTTTTTTTTCCTTTGAAGCCATCATACCTGTCCAAGCCTCAGAACAGTGGGCACATACAGCTGGCTCCTTGTCTTCTCAATGCCACAGTTATATCTTTCTCCTCTTCCCTTTCAAGCTCTTTCATAATTATCTTCTTGTCTCCTTTTGCAACTCCCAAAAACTCTCATCACAATTTTGGACAATATCTGCTCAGATTTTCCCACGTAAGTTTCGTAAGACAGAGTAGCCTTTTACCATAAGAACGCTTCCCAAATTTATCTACAGAGCTACTATTCGCTTGTTCCTCAAATCCCTTTTAAATCTTCATTTCCGCAACAGGAAATCTGGAAACCACGGGTATCATGGTCAAGTAGTGGTCAAAGCCATCCGTTAATAAACGTGCTCTTCAGCTTACCTGTGCACTCAAGTGTGGCCCATCTTTTACATTCAACACCTACTACAAAGAGAACTTGACCCCAATCCTTTCTTCACATGGTGATGATCTAATATTGACAGAAACAATTACTTAAAATCAAGAGCTTCCCTTCAAATAGCAACTCAGATGACAGTCTTTTTATCCATTCATTAGGAAATCATTAATCTGCCCTTTCTCTTCTGCTGGCTAGCGACACAGAGAGTGAATGCCAGAACTGAAAATGGAATGCATCTACACAGAAATAGCATAACACCTATTTGCTCTTGTACTGTAACACCTATTTGCTGTTGTACCTTCTGTAGCTCTCTCTTAGTCATACTGATATGTTTTTTCTCATTTGTGTTTTTAGCCAAGTAGTGACTTATTTACACTTTAGCAAAATGTATTTAAGATGATTACACCACTAAATATTACAAAAAGTAAACAAACTCACACACCTGGATTAATTTAGCATAATATCTCTGCAATTATTTTTGTCTTGCTCATAAGAAAACTGTTGCCTCAAGCTGGAAGGCATCCTCCTAACGCTTCACTGTGCTATGTGTTAACTAGAATAGGTGCAGACTTCCAAACAATTTCTACAGAGTTTGCAGTCCTGACAATAAAGTCTGTCCTGAATCTGGCCTTTGCTCAAGACCATTAATCAGTCACCTGTGAATCAAAAGCCACTGTCAGAAGCATGTGAACGTGTAGATCTACAGCTATGCAAATAAGGAATTAAAAACCTCTCTCGTGCACTTGTTTAAAAGTAGAATGATAATCTGCAAGGCTCAGATTACATGATCCGTATCAGTAAAGTGACCCTTATAGAAGAGGTCTTTCAAAAGACTTGAATTTGCCTGATTATCTGCATGTATGTCAAAACAAAGTCTTTGGTTTGGTCTTTATTCTACTGTCAAACCTGTCAGCGTCTTACTTAGCTCTCATACAGTAGCACTTCATTTGATTAGCCTCTTTTGTATTTTACTTATTCAGAGTAAACCCTTCGATTGCATCAGTCACACTGAAATTATTATTTCCTCAAGCTTCCTAACAAATACAGATTTCTCCAAAAGAAAAACAGTGCAATCACCATGAATTTGATTATCTGGGAGAATGCCACTGCTTAGAGTTCCACATTCATTAAATATTCACTAGAAATTAAACAAAATAAAAATTGTGCTGGCTTCTGTCAGAATTTGCTTATTAAAATGTATAAAATGCATAATTGGCTAGAAGGAGCAGTGTGATGTGCATGATCAATATACAACTTAAATGATACATACTGAGTGTTCTCCACTGGCATCCCTTTGATTTGCTACTGCTTGCTCATCTCTAAAATCCTTACTACTAGTAGTAAAAAATACAGGGTTCATACCTAAATCAGACAACAGCTGCTTAAGGTTTCAAGAAGTGTAAAGCACAAACCACACAGCAGTCGGTAGCATGACCTCTATGTTCAAAAGGGAATTATTTATTATACACTTCATCTAGGCAAATTACTACAGTTTAGGACTGCCTCAAAAGGTACAGTCTTTTTGAAATTCAAAACTTACATAGATATCTTATGATGTTTAAAAACAGCAACTGAAATACCAAGCCAAAGCTGGGGCCACCTAATCCATTAACCCACCCCTCACAATTGCCCATACTGGCTGCTTCACATTCTGTGCTAGAGATCTACAAAACAGCCTTCCTAAAATACAATTCTTTGTCACTCTCACCAACTAGTATTCACCTCATGCCAATTATTTATTCATCCTTATTTATCCTAGTTCACAGAACTACAAAAACTCTAATTACCAGTGTAACAGAATATAGAATTTGAGGTTCTCCAATGAACATGAAATTCAGTGAGAAACAAGCATTTAGTACCTTACAAATGTCGGCACCAAGTTTTCAAGCAGCTGCAAAAAGACAATATCTTGATTTCAGATTATGTTTATGCTTACAAAAAAAAGAAATATTTTTGGTTTTATAATTGTGTCTGATTTTTTGATATTAAGAGAAAATGAACAAGGACAGATAACATTCAAGCACCCAATTTAACTGTCTACCCCACACTTTGTTCTGTTGCCCTGAATCACTACTTTTCCCTTATGGTCACTTTAAATAGTGCAAATACTGCTCATAGACATAAAGACTTCTCTAGCAATGCGTAATTTCTAGTTCATGTGTTTTTTTCAGACATCATAACTGATCCAGACAACTGAATTATGGACAGTAACCCCCCCCTCATTTGCTAAAACTCAACTTCAGCAATGTACTAGCTTTTAGGAAGTCAGTCCTAATGGATATCCTTGTTCTAGTCATATTCAAAGCAGTTTATGAGGTTAGCTGGAAACACCCATGAGATGTTTTGTTTATATTTGTATTTTATTCTAATCAAAAGACCAAAAGCAGTCTTAATCCTGTTACGAACTGAAATTTGCACTTTTACAGGTTTTGTGTTATAGTCTACAATGCTTTTGCACTTCCTCTAATTAATCATAGTAAAACTACAAATCTGACCACTCTGCTGTCATAACTCATTCTAACTGTCCTGTATGTGATAAACTCAAGTCCTAACATCTCTTCTACAATTTACATTTCAAAAATCCATACCTCCATTCTTTTATTGGTATTCCTTATTGCTAAATCCAGTGACAGATCACTGTATTTCATCAAGAACACCTCCCAGATCTCTGTAATTAGCTAATTGGACTTTCAGATTCTTACCTCAGGTACAAACATTTATATCCTGTTGACACAGGAAACCTCGTTGCACCTTCTGCACCTTCATCGCTTACTACTGACGTGAAGTTTTAGTAGTATCTGTGCCTTCTTGGCACACTGCTTTCTGTGGCTTTGCACAGTTGTGCCTATCCCACCGAGAAATATGTGGCTTTATTAAACACGGTAACACTCAAGGTACACTATGGTGATGAAGCTTTACATTCAGGCTACAGTTAATGAGTCCTCAGACAACATGGCAACGCACTGAAAAGAACACTCTGTGGCTGCTCTTGACACAGTCCCTATCCCTTCTCATCATGGGCTACCCCATCCAACCCCAAGCCTCTCCAGAAGCGTTACGACGACCTTTCAGCCTTGCTGCAGTTGAACTGGGGCCTCACCTAATGATGCTGCTAAAAAAAAAAAAAAAATCAGTAAGGAACCAGACCTATTTGTTTTAAAACTGTTTGAAAAAACACAAAGACCCTTCTACAAACAAATGTAACCTTTAGAAATCAATGCACTTTACTGCTTTCATAAGCCTTGACGAATTTGATTTTCATTTATGAGGACTGCAGTTACTGATTCCATTTCCCTTGGGTTTTCTTATGCATCCTTTCCTTTTCTCTTGGGTCCTGAAGAAGCACAAGAGTAAAAACACCACACCTGTGGACAAATATAGCTAATCAGCAACTGCTGCTAAACTAAGGATAGCTTTAGTTACACATCAAACAGTTCAGTCGTACACTGCTTTAATACTTGTACATTAAATGCAAGACAAGTGCCCTAACAATAAGTAAAGCTTTCATTATTCTATGCCTCAGCATTATTTAACAGCTATTTTTTGAAAAGGCTAATGAAAGACTTTACTGAATAGTTCGATCATAGCAAATATTAGAGAAAGAAGGGTTGCTTCTCCTTCCATCATATTTATTCCCCCATCCTTTGAGGACTGGGATCTTCAGCACCAACTCTTAAAAAAAGCATACTATGTTACTCAGGTTACTTAAGAATACAGAACCACATCTGTGCTATTCAACCCCCTGATGGTGGCTGGTGAGGTTTTTAAGGGTGGATGAATCAGAACACTATCTTTATTCATTACAGAAAGATGAAAAAAAAAAAAAATCTATTTAGGGAAAGAAGTTAGAAACAACAGAAGAAAAGGCTCAGTCTTCAGAATTTCCTGCTTTACAGCAGCATTAGCTATGATGTATCACTGTTATGGAACAATACATCTGAACAGAAAAATACATTTCATGCTTCAAAAAAGCTGAAAGCAGGAGTAGATCTAGAATGTGGTCACCCAGCATGTCTTTACTCAAAGACACATGCTGTCCTCATAAGTATTTACTTCTCTCCCTTCTCCCTCCCATACATGAGGTTTTCCACTATATCGGTGCCTTTGAAAGTCTTTTTAGCTTTTCTTTTAGTCCTCAAACATTAAGAAGCTTCATAATTTCAGAAAGGTCAACTTTTGTTAAAACACTTTCATGAAAAGACGCCACACTATTTGAAGAAATGTGAACACAGACAGCGTATCTATGGTACAGTCACCTCTCAAATAGGAAGCTATACACCGCATCCACTAATGAAGGAAGAAAACACAAACTGGCAATCAGTAACACGCTTAATGCAATACTGAAACAGTGACATAGGAAAGGATCGATGTCAGGGTAGCAGGACACAATACCAAAGTGTACATTTGTAAAATTCTAGTTTACAAACAAGCAGGAATTGTCAACTTTCATTTCCATGTTTGTGCAGACAGCATCCCTGGAGCAGAAATATTGTTCCAAGGTCACATCTGATGCAGTTTGCCTGCTCCAGATGCAACTTCATTATTTGTGTATTGTATTCAATACCTGATCCTTTCGATCTAGAAGTGACATTTGGCCATTGCACAGTGTAATATTCTACTGTGTACCCTAATTTGATATATGTGTTCCCTGGGCACGTGCCATCTGTATTGTTACTCACACGTTGGACATATATGTAAGTCTGCAGAGAACAGTCCACAGGCTGAGGGTAGATAACATGTTCCCACACTAGCTTCCTCATAAGGTTACTGTGCTCCGCAGACCACATGACTGTTTGATGCTTATCACTGTTTGCTCAAAGCTGATTATTTTAAACAAACAACATACCAAAAACTGTCACACCGCTTGATTCTACCTTCTTTGGTCATCCTGTTCTCTCCTTTCTCTTACTATTTGCACCTGCTACTGTGCCACCGCGTTCTAGGATTCATCTGCCTGCTTTTGCTTTGTTGGTATCCTGTTTGTGAGCACAACACACGGGCCCAGAGTCACCTTCGAAGGTCATCTGTCTAAAAAAATGTTTGAAGTGACTGTAATGTTAAAGCATGACAGCTGATGTTATTCACGTCACTGCTGACCAAGAGAGAGACTGAGTTTGCATAACCTATACACTTTCAAATCATGTATAGTCATAGTCATCTCTTGGACAGAAACCGTGCCTTCACAGAAAGCTGAAAAACTTCTAGACTTCAACCGGAAATTGATGTCATCTTTACCAACGCAGAAATACCCAATTTGTCCTGTGTCATATTATTGTCAAGGTCTTCTTTTAAATCTTCTGTTTACAAGTACACTTCAGTTTACCATGAGCTGAAAAATGTTCCTCTCCCTCCATGCCTATTTGATTCCTACATCAGTGACCCAATTCTATGCCTATATACCTTACATCTTTTGGAATTAGTTCATACTGGATACATTCTTTACTTAGTTGCTGTTTCTTACCTCTAACTCATTTAAATTCTTCCTCCACAACATATTCTATTGCAGCACCTCCATGGCCATTACTGACAGTCACCAATTTGATTTACAAATAGCTTTGAGGGGATCAGATGTTGTCAAAGAGGCAGTAAGGAAACAGAGGGAAGCTGGAATTGATATGAGAAAAAAGACAAAGGGAGAATAGCAGAATGGAGAGTACAGAATATTGCTTTAAACAATAGAGACTCATAAGATGCATCTACCAGCACCCAATGGGTGCACGCTGCTCGGTGATTAGTCATAGCTAGTCTTCACTAGTCTTCTTACCCTATAAATTCTTCATACTGAAATTATGTCCAGCTTGAACTGCAAAATCCTTCACTTTTTCCATACTGCCATATCCATATTCCTTATTGTTACAACAAAAGCTCTCTATCTCTTTGTTAGAGGCTTACAAACACCTTAAAGGAAATGCCAGCTCTGCTTGTTTATCATTTTCATCATAATTACAGACTCAGTCATAAATATTCATGCAGTACTATGCTGTAACTGTGCATTCCACTTTATAGAACACAAATGAAAGCAGTTCTCTAAAGAACTTACTGTGTGACCCCTACACAGAGGTACAGAAACAGAAGCTGGGGTGTGCATTCACCGAACAACAAAATCCTGGAATGATTCAAGTAAGATGGAGCTTTTCTAATGGAGAAAATGCATAGTAACAATCCATTTAATATATTGCTGCTTCCAAATGCAGTGTCTCATTTGGGGGATAGCTGCTGAACATGCTTGTCCAAATACCTTTGCAGGACATATATACAGAAATAACACACTGGAATTTGGCTCCCAATTACAGAGCGCTGGTTACTAATTTAACTATAAAGATACCAGACCTCAAATTCTTGATTTCATGCCCATTCAACTGTCCAAACAAATGGCTCATTCTCAGTGTGATTTAAATACACCTAATTTTTTAAATAAGAGTTAAGACTGAAATATCATTTCATTTTGTATAGATGCAAGGTGAATCAGAATGTATGGTTTAGTTGTCAGAATAATTTAACGCGTTTCAGTATTAGCTAATTAAGAAACTACTTTTAATACAAACGTTATCTGTTACTGAGGGATTGTGGTTTTATTGACCTAGGTCTAACTGTGATTTTAATCTGTAAAGTAGACTATTCAGAACAATTCATTTCACACTGAAAATCTACAGCATTGACACAAAGTCCCTCTCGGAAGACGTCTCCCATTTCAATTACTCCCTGACATTTGTCCTGGTGTTTTTATTTTCGCTACGTTCTCTAGCCTATCTCAGAATCACTGAGACCGTTCAATAAAAGTTTAACCGTCTCGTGCTGTTAATGTGCTCGTGCTCCGTGCTGAGTGCTGGTTTCCTTCCTTTTACTGAACGCCACACGGAGGGACACAATGGGCGTGTTGTGCTCCGTCTCGCACGGTATGTGCGAGATCTTTAAAAAGGAGGTGTGAGCTGGCTGCAACACCACTACTCTTAACAGCAGAAGTACCACCAACTAACCGACCGCAGCACTGGGGCATGCAGTCCATTGAAAGCCGGTGAAAAAGCTGCTTTTTATTATGACCTACATACTGCACACCAGCAGTTGGGCAATTTAAATCTAGTTACGTTGAGGCTGAACACAATGAGTGAATTCCACTAACGATCACCTCGATGATTTCAGGCTTTTCAAATATGCTCATAAGTTCGATAATGTTTTATAACCCATGCTAGCCTGATGGTAAAAAGCACAGTGAAAAATAAAAAAAGCCTTTTAGCAGAAAACAGAACTATAAAATTTTATCAGCTACTGGAAACACCATCCTGTGTCAGCAACCACATGGAACAGCACACTGAAATGTCTAAGCGAAACGCCATCCGCCCGATCAATTCCGCGACCGCTCCGAACGAGCCACTGACCAAAGCCGCCCTCCGAGCGCAAAGATCCCGCAAGCAGCTGATTTCTGGCACGAAGCCTCGCTCGGTTTCACCTCGGCCACCCGACAGAGCCCGCGCAAAGGCGTACCTCTCCCGCACAAGCCGAGCAGCTCCCGTTCGGGCAGGGTTCCGCGGCCGGGGCTGCCGAGCCCCCGCAGCAAGCGGCCCCCGCCCGGCCCCGCCCCGCCCCGGGCCGCGCACCTGCCCGCCCGCCAGCGCCCGCTCCCACCCGGCGAGCTGCTGAGGTAACGCTGCAGAGCAACCTTGCCTTCGGCAGGCACAACGCCGCTCCGCCGCCTGACAGCAGACACCCAGCGTTATCACCCCGCGTTCCGCCGCCTCCACCCGGCCAGCAGCGACGGCGGCCGCCAGCTCGCCCAAAATGGCAGCCCGCGAGCCCGCGACGCCGCGGCGATTCCTCACCGATGCGCCCCGCTCCTCCCGCTTCCCCCGACGAGGCTTTCGCTCGTTCCCCCGGTGCAGCAGCACGGCGCAGCGTG
Organism: Opisthocomus hoazin; assembly: GCF_030867145.1. Lineage (NCBI taxonomy): Eukaryota > Metazoa > Chordata > Aves > Opisthocomiformes > Opisthocomidae > Opisthocomus > Opisthocomus hoazin. Next base: position 79,179,223 of record NC_134418.1, read on the forward strand.
TCACATTGTTTCCCGTCAGCAAAATGGCTGGTCCCCTCCGCGCCGCCGCGCCCGGCTGGCGGGGCTCCCCCGGCTTTGCGGAGCCATGGCAACAGCCAACGGGCCGCCCGCCCGGCCCCGCCGCCCCCCGCGGGGCTGCCCCGAGCGCGGCGGGGCGGGAGCGGCGCGCGCTGCCGGAGGCTGCGCCTCGCCGGGCCGGCGCGTGCGGCCAGGCGCTCCCCTGAGGGGCTCGGTCCCAGCACGAAAACCACCGGCCCGGGGCCAGCGACCCGCCGTGCCTCGGACCGGGGGTCACCACCGTGCCCCGGCCCGCCGGCTCTCCAGCTGCGCAGCCCGGACCCCGCTCGACCGCCAGCAGCGGGCCCCGGCGTCACCGCAGCTACCGCCGGTGTTCACACACACCTTTCGGGGTCCGGGCGGGTTAAAGGGGGCTGTTCGTGAGATGGGTGTCAAAGACCGTGTAAATCACCACACAAAGCAGTTCTCCTACTCAGAATAACGCAATTCTCCATTTCAATTAAGAGTAGGAAGAAAAGGAGACATTTGCGAACAATGCAAAACTGCTCAAAAATCCCCGCTCTTCCAGAGCTGTCATTATCTAATACTTCAACTGCCCGAGGAGTCAGGAATAAAAGCTAGAAAGCACACGCAGCACTCTCCGACCTAAAGTTCTCTGAAAAATCTTTTAGAAACGTCAAACATCTAACTGGGCACACCGCATTTCACACAGAAAAATTAGGAGTATGGGTTTGAGGAAGATTTTTCTGTCCCTTCTGAGCCATCAGCAAGGACTGGCTTTGCGCGTATAGCAGATCACAGAATCACAGAATGTTCAGGGTTGGAAGGGACCTCTGTGGGTTACCCAGTCCAACCCCCCTGCCGAAGCAGGGTCACCTACAGCAGGCTGCACAGGACCTTGTCCAGGTGGGTCTGGAATATCTCCAGAGAAGGAGACTCCACAACCTCCCTGGGCAGCCTGTTCCAGGGCTCCGTCACCCTCAGAGGGAAGAAGTTCTTCCTCATGTTCAGACGGAACTTCCTCTGCTTCAGTTTGTGCCCGTTGCCCCTTGTCCTGTCGCTGGGCACCACTGAAAAGAGTCTGTCCCCGTCCTCCTGACACCCACCCTGCAGATATTTATAAGCATTTATAAGGTCCCCTCTGAGCCTTCTCTTCTCCAGGCTGAACAAGCCCAGCTCCCTCAGCCTTTCCTCACAGGAGAGATGCTCCAGTCCCCTCATCATCCTCGTAGCCCTCCGCTGGACTCTCTCCAGTAGTTCCTCATCTTTCTTGAACTGGGGAGCCCAGGCCCAGAACCGGACACAGTACTCCAGATGGGGCCTCACTTGCTGTGCTTTTCCAGAGCTACAGCAGGTTTTCCACCTCTGAGGACAGCTTGCGGACAAAGCTCTGCTGCTCCACCACTCCAGGCGGAGTTTCTGTCCCTGGGGTCCAAGGGCAGCGGTGTCCCAGTGGAGCCCCAGGCAGAGAACCACGCTCTGCTGCGGTGGATTTTACACAGTTCTTTCCTCAGCATCTTCACCCTGCTTCCCTTGTGTAAGCGCTGGTGTCTCTGAACGCGAGTATCGCACAAGGAAAGTGGCCTGGGAAGGCTCACCAGGAAACAAGTAGGTGAATTCTGGTTAGATTTCTAACAAACATTTTGGTACATTTAAACAGGTGCTCCAATAGTCACATGAATTGGGTCTTGTTTCTTCCTCTCTCAGTCTTCTTTAGCAAGACCGAGGATGTCCACATCCCTCAAACTGTGACTGGGGCTAAGAATCTGTGCTAGCACCAGGCAGAAGTACCTCCAGCTCCCATTACCCAAACTTTCTGTGCCATGATTATTGTCCAACAGAGCTTTCTGATCAAAACATTATGTCTGCTGACTTGGCAACCTGATTCTGAAGCTTTTGGCTGGAAAACATTAAACTGCTGAACTAATTATTTACACACAAAGTAAGTGTTAAAACAAAACCAGTCTGCATTACAAGAATACCGTTTCACTATGATTAGTTCACTAACTTTTTTGTTAATAAGCAACACGAAACAGATTGCACATCCCGTCCCTTGCTTCTTCATGTATCAGTACAGTCACTGATTCTACAAAAAAGAAAAATCTTTTTCAGTAAGTGAAGACACAAGCAGGTTTTCTATCACTTTAACGCACTAACCTACTATAGTTACTCACTACAGGCAGGCTAAAACCTCAGCTTTTGAAAAAGTAGAGGTTATGAGTTTTTAAACAATAGGTTAGAGCTTGGAAAGGTGTTCAGATGTTTGTCCATATCTATGTATCTATATATAACAGGTATCTTAACAGGCAGTGGAAGCACAGTATTTTCATAAAAATGTTCTTGAAGATTTTGTGGTTTTTTTAAATAAAGAAAATCTGAAGACTACAGCTTCATAATTCAACCTATGTTTGTAAAGTAGGATCTCTGAAAAAAGGATCTATGTTTGTAAAGTAGGCACACTGCCATCCAGTTAAGACTGACGGAGCTCTTGCCTGCAGTGTGCACACGGGACTTAGCTGTATACATGCACATGAAACCTTTCCTTCTCCGCAGTGACGTCAGCGCTCAGGCGGACGAGGCTTAATCCAAGTGCAGATTACGCTTCCAATTCAGCAAACAATTAAAGCGCAAAGTGTGAGAACCGAACCTGTCTGACATTACCTAAAGGCTCCACAGAAGTCCTAGACACAGGCTCTGCTGCATGCTCTGTGCAGCCATAAAACTTCTCCTGGCAAAACCTACTGAACTCACGACATGGAGGATGGGAACTGGACCCACAGGGCAGCTGCCAGAGACTGCATACCCTCCGACAAGCCCCCAGGGCTCAGCTACATTGGTATGTCAGCGTGTCTAGGAACCGTCCAGAATCCGACAGCTGAAATGGTGGCTGCCAGCATACTCTCCTTATATAAAAATCTAAGCGCAAGGCAGAGTCAGACTGACCCTACAATGGGTATTTCAGTGCTTAAAGATAACCACTTGCCTGCTGTCTTAGAACAGATCTGAAAATAGAACACATCATTTGGTACCTTTGCTGAAATCCTACTCCCACGTTAATTCAAACGAGCTTCCTGACCTCACTGTAGTACCTGGAGGACAGCCGCTCACATCAAAAGCCAGCAGAGCTGAAAGAAAACTAGCACTCACCGATCATTCACCAGAACATTGCTAACAGTCTTTGGTTTTGAGACAGAAATAACAAGCGTTGTTCTCAGCTTATCTGTAGGTACTGTATGAACATATAATTTACCACTGTAATTTAGCCGTTCCTGCTATTTTCCTTCACAAACTAGTTCCCAGCTGTCTCAAACCAGCTCCACAGAATATAAAACTTACACCTCCATTAAAGGAACATTTCATTCTTATGACTTCTTGAATCGACTCAAGAACTGTTATTTCCACACCTTTCATTAAAATTCATTGTTTCGCAAAAATAAATTTATATTCTGAAACTGTTTTAAAAGCGTGAACTATAACAAATATTAAAAGATACTGGCACCCATGGACAGGAAATGTCAAAAGACCAAATCCAAGCTAAGAAGCAATTACTATATTCAAATCAGCATTTTACTCCCTGTATTGCGTTGTAATTGTTCCTAGATATATCTGACTATCCAAATAGGAAAACACCTTCTGTTCAGCCATCCTGAACATTATTAACAATTACAGATCTTTCTGATTCTTGTTCAATTTCTGTAATCACTTGATGGTATATCTAAATGAAAAAGGCTCTATTATGAAGGGAAATTGGACTGTTCTAATCATAAAGAAAGCATCACCTATCAATAAAAACCACCAGATGGTCTCCAATTTAAAGACTGAAATGTTCTTTTGATATTGGTTGGTCAACCTGCTTAAATGCAAAGCAGTATGTAAACAGAATGCATATTTGTAGGTTACTATGCCGAAGTATAGTCTAGTTAACATCATTTTTCCAAAGTTCCAGGTGATCACAAGCCTGACCCCCCCCCCGATGTCCCATTTGCAAGACCTCACTATCGCTAACTACCTGAGACACAACCTGTAGAAGAGTGAACTGGAATTCAAACATAAAGAGTTAATCTTATCCAGGGTCAAACTTGTTTGTAGCTCCTCCAGCTACTGAACACGGAGTACCAGTCCAGCCATTGGCCTTGTATTTTCAGGTTCTCACCAGTAACAACTCTGATCAATTTTCTGCACTGTGGATTCAGTCAGATACTTGGCAAAGACGCTGACAGAGAATTCTGTCTAGACTGTATAAAGTAATGGGTTGATTTAAGTATTTAAGTCTTAAGTATTTAAGACTGCTTTTAAGTAGAACAATCGCAAAAGCATTTTAGAAACGTTTTCTAAGGTGTATTTAGGAAAGTTTTATCACAGGAAGTCTGTCCTTTTTTCACCACTGCCCTTTGAGACATTCTACTCATCGCCAGTAGTACAGCCACAAAACGGGGTAGAAAAGATGAGAAAAGTAACTCTGATTTTCCTAAAAGCAAAAAAGCAAATATTTAAAAATTTAAAAGGAAACCCTGCAGCTCTTTTGTAATTAGAGATGAAAGTGTCTTAACCTAATAAGACTAGATCCCTCATGTCTTACAGCAGCGTTAAAAATGCTGCTGAAGTCCTGGAGCAATTTCCGCACAGTTTCCCATCCCATATTCAGCATTTTACTTTCTGATATGATATAGTAAAAAATGCAATAATGAAGGTATTGCTGCCTAATCTTAAATATGAAATATTACTAAAATTATATTAATCTGCTTTTTAGCTGTTTGTACATTCAGTTTTAGATTAACTTTAGCTGAATTTTAAGTAAAGATGAAAATGAGCCTGAAACAGAGACTCTTTATTTTTCTTTTTTATTTGCTTGGTTACCAATTGGATTTATTAACATTTCATGTATTACAGTACCTATATACTTTGTTGTCACTTATCCCAAGAAATATCTCAAATTTTATGATATATTGAGCAGACATGTGAACTAAAGTATGAATGAGTGTTCTGTTTTGCAGGTCTTTAGGACAGTATTTCAGAGAAAAAGGTGAACCTGAGCTCATGAAGACATAATGTACAAGATTCTCCCAAAAATGAATGCTTAAATGTCCAGTTTTAACAGAAAACAGCAAAACTCCAAAACAAAACTAACACACAGATGAGTAAGTGTCTTAAAGGTTACCCTCCCAATTCTTGAAATATCACAAAGACATCAACTGTAAGTGAAACAGAAAAACCCGAGAAACTGCTACTGAAATGCACTATGCTTTCAGAGTATGCCAAGAACATTGCCAAGACAATTAATAGTTTATCTGGTCGATTTGTACTTGAAAGTTTTCCAGTCGTGATTGTGTCATGTACTGACAGTCCCATTAAGCAGCTACATTAATTCATAGACCTAAGCAGGAATTCAGGTTGAGTTGATTTAAGTTCTGAAGAACACCCCATGCCACCTACCTTCCAGCACCTGCCAAAAATCAAGTTTTGTCTCCATTCTGAACTGGAGATCCCTACAAGCCTGAGTTCCTGTGAACATCAAATGTCAGTTTGAGCAGTAACACTCTGTCAAAATGCACAGAGGCCTGAACTCACGGTCCCTCTTCTTCCTTAAATCATTGCTTCGGATGCGCAGCTCCTTGAGCGCAGCTGCCGGAAAGGCTCAGGCCCAGGCATCCCAATGTGGCAACTTCTTACTACTGTCCCTTCATTTCAAAAGCTTGTTTCATATCATTTTTTTGCACCTTATTACCACTACATTTATAAACTACTCTTTCATACTGTAGTAATTGGGACATGCATTCTTCTTCTCCCGTTTGAGAAACAATTCTTAACTTCTAATCACTATATTTATAGAATATTGGCTGTGAGAAATGGAAAAAAAATTGATAGGAAGAGGAGTTCACTGGTGGGAAAGCGGAGCAGCAGCATGGATTTTCAAGTGTTGCCTACAATTTTTCTCACAAATGCTTTGCAAAAGGCTTTCACAACCCACCTGGAGCTCCTCATCAATCCTGCTTCAGGCCTGGCTGGAGCAGAGGCCCAGACCAACAAGAATCAATTCAAATCGTGTTATTTCCGTGCAGCTTGAAATATACAGGAATAGCTGAGTCATTGCTAGTAATTAGGGTGTGAGGTTTTTTATGAAGATCCATTTGTCCGTATCTATAGTCCTTTTTCCCTGAAGCTTCAATCTTTTTCAGCCACCTGCATGTTTTTATATTATTCTACCCCATGCACTACCACCCAACAAACTATGTCCGTTTCTTCATATGCCTCTTTGACCAGTTCGATTTTGTTCAATCTGGCATAGGAAAAACAAAACAGAAATTAAGTAACAAAATCCACCCCAAGTGATCTCTTTCCAGCTCCCCCATCCCATACTTTCAGCACTGTGTGATGCTGAGAGTCAGATAACCAGCTGCCTAAAAATAGAGAACACTTCCCTAGACACACAACCATACTTGTGGCTCTTGACTCAAAAAAATTGTTCTTGCCTGATTAGATTGGCTTATTAAGTGATAGAAAGCTTGTTGGGCTGGTCATATCTGCCTCTGACACTCCTCAGAGCTAACCAGAGTACGTTTAAAAGTGTGCCCTTCCTTATGGATTAGAACAGACACAACTTGCTTGCACAGTTTTGCTCTTCTGCGCAGTCCTACTGGAAAAATAGCTATCCAAAACCCAAGCTCAAAAGCATCTGCAAGAAATGCTATCAGCTATGATATTTGGGATCATCGGTTGTTAAAAGCAGCAAGATTTGGGAAGAGCAGATGGTCAAGAGCATCAGTAGCAAATAGATATGATAAAGCTAGTAAGCCATCGTATTTTCCAGAGTTCTTTGAAGCCAGGAAGTTTTAAATAAACTCCTTGTAAAGTGGGCTTACATTTTATCAATTCTGAGACCTTGGCAGCACCTCTCTATGCCAGATGAGGTCACAAATCAATCTCAGAACACCTCTGACAGAGCATAAATACCACAGCAGAGTATGTGTAAGTCACACTAACATGTCTGGCTGGCATAACTACAATAGCAAAGTTGATAAGGTACCAACCAGCTTATCCACAGCATTCTTTTCATGAAGAGGTCATTTCTTCTTTTGTGCTAGGAAGTGAAACAATGCCAAAGCATTCTAGAATGCTTAAACAAATAGCAGCAGCATCTACCTCTGCTTACAGGTTAACAGCTTGTACTTCTTTGGTAACTTTTTCATTTTCTTTAGAGTGTAGCATAACACAACAGGAACTTTAGCACTTCACCTGCCAAATACACCCTTTATCCTAGGAAGTAAATGAACTTGTTCTGACAAGACATCTAGATTCCAGTTGCCTTGTAGCTCGAACCATGATTGGGCTCCTTAAACTTAATGTTCACTTCCTTTTTTTCCTTCAGTGATTTTCTGCTCTGTCCTCAATTTTTGTCCTAAACAGTGTTAAAGCAGTACGTATAAAATTATGAAACAGGATTATTTTAAAAAGTCTGCTGCCACTTTTTCCATCAAGCACCCCACTTACATTTAAGGAAATTACTTATCATACAACCTTAAAGTAGATTTAGCACTAAAGAGGGGAAAGCTGAAACGTTCAAACAGCAACAACTTGATAGCAACATCAATCTTCACCTGTACTAGCTAGCAATGTAAGCTCGCAGCAAAGCGAGCTAACAGGGTCCTGGGCTGCGGCAAGAGTGCTGCCAGCAGGTCGAGGAAGGGGCTCCTTCCCCTCCGTGCAGCGCTGGTGGGGCCACCCCTGCAGCACTGCGTCCAGTCCTGGGCTCCTCTGTACAAGAGAGGCAGTGACATACCAGAGAGTCCCGCGAAGGCGCACAAAGATGATTAAGGCTCTGGAACATATCTCCTGCGAGGAAAGGCTGAGAGAGCTGGGACTGTTCAGCCTAGAAATAGCTGGGGGGGGAGGGGGGGCTGCAGTGGAAATCTCATTGATGTGTACACATACGCTGAAGGAAGGGTGTGAAGAAAACTGAGCCAGGTTACTTCCAGTGGTGCCCAGTGACAGGACCAGAGACAAAACTGCAACATAGGAGAGTCCGTCTGAACGTCAGAAAGCATTTATTTAATGTGAGGGTGACTGAGCACCGCCACAGGTTGCCCAGAGGGGCTGTGGAGTCTCTGTCACAGGAGATATTCAAAATCCTTCTGGACACAGTCCTGGACAAGAGGCTCTAGGTGGCCATGCGTGAGCAGGGAGGCTGGACCACACAATCTCCATAGGTGATCTCTGGCACAAAAACTTAGACCTTTGATTTCTCCAGACAGAATCAGACTCAGATCAGCATTAACACAAAAGGCAATATGAGAATGCTCGGATACTACAACCTCCTAGAATTTAACTTCAAGGAGGTAGCAGTGACGAGTTTGCTCAGCACCACTTTCTGAAACAAGCTGCAGATGAAGGGTAGCGTGGGAGGAAAAGAACAACTGTATTCACACACAAGAGGAAAGAAAACAAGACGACTCAAATGTGTTCACGATTTAGAAGCTCATAACACTGATGTTGTTTCCATAGTAACTAAAATACTTCAAAGCAGGGAAAAACAGGGAGAGGGATTCTAAAGGACAGCACCACATACAGATTAAAAGCAGATACTGTCCGCCAGATGATGGCCCGATGTCTGTATTGATGAACTTACACAGTTTATCACAAGAAGTATCACCTGTTAAAGAATGAAGATCCAGTGAAACTACCCTACTAACAAAATACGAGTGAACACTAAAAACAGCACAGTAAAACACCCCTGGTACTTGACAGCCTGTCTCCCAACTCTTTAGTGGGCTAAGCCCAAGGCGAACAGCACACCACCAGCTGATGGAGTTGTGCCTTATGCACTCGCCACTCACTGTTGAAGGCTATGTCCAGTGTGATCTCCCTCTTTGGTCAGAATAAATGACCTGTGTGACCCCAAGGAAAGACAGGACACAGCAGGCAAGAAGCAGCACGCATTGCACTAAGCTGAATCAGATGATCTACCTGGTTTGCAATGCTTACCTTCTAATAACTTCGTTGTCTTTGCAGCTGAGAGAGTTGATATAATTGGACTTTCCATAAAGAAAATACAGATAAAAGATAACTTATACTTACTGAGCTTAGGGAAGGCAAAGGAAGACAATATCTGTTCTAGAAATAATATTTAGCATTGTAAAAATGGTCAGTACAGAGAAGATGCAACTATAAATCTGCTGGATCAAGGCCTTAATGGGTCTCTTTCACAGTAAATAGTGACAGGCATATGACCCCAACTGTTTTAACACTCAGTTGCACCCCTCCCCCTGAAAAACTAAACCCCTGTACACAATCCTCCCATTTATCACCATTTCTAAGAAATGAAACAACATAATCCTATAATTTAAGTGCTGCTCGGACTCAATAAATGGCTTTGCACTAAAGGCAGAAAAATGTTATGAACTGTAGATCAGGCTATATCTGATGCATAGTACAACTTCAGCATTTTCAACCACGTAAAAGTCATCTGGGAGGCAAAACCCAATTTCAAGTTCTTTAGCCACTTAGTACAGCTGTGTGCATGCAGTTTCATCCTCGCACACAGCAAGGGAGGTGGCCAAAGGAATTTAGAATCAGAAGTGCCAGACTTCTACCCTTTGCAATGGACTTTTTCAAGAATAGGCTCACAAAGACTTTCTTGCTTATCGTGAAAAGGAAACGTCATGGAAAGATCAGTCTGAAGCTAAGTTTCAGAAGGGTGTTAACAACACTCTTGGGATCTCCAGAGCTACCCAGTTAATGTCTATGAAGTGAAATAGGTTCAGTATACTATTTTCAAATACTTGGTTTTGTGTAATAGTAATTTTCAAGTGTTGTGCCAATAATCAACAGGGAAAGTCATCTACCCAAGACCACTTCGGTTGATTTGTTCCTCATCTGCAATTTCCTTCAAGTACCTTTTCTTTTTTGTAAATCAGTACCCTAACATTCATGCAAGAGGTAGAATACCTAAAAACCAAAATCTACAGTAGTTTCCCCACTGATATAATTCAGTACTCGAATTATGCAGAAAATTCTGGCACCAGGCTGCTCATTTTACTTAAGTCACCAGAACAAAATAAGGAAAAGCAAGATGTTGGTTTTTTTTCCCCCACGGTGAAGAAAAGGATGTAGGTGGGGAGTATAATTGACACTAATTATTTGTAGGAAAGGTCAGGGTTACCTTTTACCAACTGCACGAGGCAGCTGATTATCTGTCACATCTCTGGAGTACAGTCACGAAACCGTCAGTGAGTAAAGGACAAACAGGCCTTGGCTAGCAATCAAACTTGGCAACATTCAGCAACACAGCACAGCAGATGTCTTTTTAAAATAGGTAAATTATAAGACACTAGATAGCATAACACTAGATATCTGCAACACTGAAAAAAACTTCAAAAACAATTACTGTTTCAGTACCTGAGAGGTGACTTGGTAGTACGATCTTCTCTCTTAAAAAGAGCACCTACATCAAAAAATTCCAACTCAGTTTTGAACTCCTTCAGGAAGTTTTCAGTTTCTACGTGACATGTATTTTAGATTTTTTTTATACAATAAACCTCATTTTGAGCAAAAACTGCATATAGAAAGTATAAGACAGAGAGCTGTGTCAAAATATCTGAAAAACAGAGAAGAGATTGTGTAGTTTTAAAAATTATAGTATCTCAAATATTTGAGAATTTGCAGTCAGAGTCTCAGGAAACACCCCTTTAAAAGATGAAAACTGTCATACCATATTACGATCATTATTGTTGCTGAAAAACCCAAACTGAGATCTGATACATCTTGTTTGATAACCGATTTGTTACAAGGTTACTCAGTGTTCCAACAAAAAAAATTGTTTGTTATTTGGTATGTCCCTTGAGAGGTTTGCTGGGCCTTAAGTGAAATGAACATTCCATCCCTGAGAACCACTCACTGGCTTTCCAGAATGTGGAATTTACAGGGATGAGGCAACTCAATTCCAAATAGCTTTGGCTTCAATTTTAATCTCAGACCTATAAGAATGGAAGAAATCTCTATGCTCATGTACCCTTACTTAGCAAGTTAGCTTTTTCTAACAAAATCCTTAAATTAAGCAGTATAATAAATAAGTGGGATTTCTCTTTAGGTAATTTTGGGCGTACACATTATAATGACTGCAAAACAAGTTTTTTAGCGGTTTTCCTGTCAATTATTAAGGTACTGCAGGAATATTCTGTGTAGACTTAGTTTTGTTTCGGAGCATAAAGGGTGAATTTGCAGTTCTGCTAGGCAGTTCTGCAGCAGCCAGTTTAAATGCTATCAGCTCCAGCTTTTGCCTGGACACGCATCCAGTATTCAAACAACACAGAGACTGTGATGGGGGAGCCCTGACACCGCCGCCCTTGATGCTGCGGAGCGGTGTGTCCAGGGGATTGTAACAGCCATCTGAGCATTTCCATTCTCTGAAATTCTTTAAGTAATACCACAAAAGTTTCACTCTAGAGCAGCAGTTCTGGGGAAAATTTCTGGTTTCCTCAAACGATTTAGGGTCATGTCTCTAAAAATGCGTTTTGCTAGGGAAAAATCAAAGGCTTGGGCCTTCCAGATAATGAAAACCGTTTTCATTAGTAAGACTTTAGGCTAGCAAAACAGGGAGAAAAATGATTATGCATACTAGTAGTCCTGGTGCATAATGGTTGTTAGCTTCTCTTCCTTTCTTGCTTAAGTACACTGCATAACTGTGCTGTTCAAGCTTCAGAAAGTGCATTGAACTCTGGCTCCCATTTTTTAGTAAGCATCGGTTTGCAAAATGATACTCCTGAAAGAAAACACTGCATCTTTTCTTGGTCCTCCTTAGCAGAGACTCAAAGATAGTTGTGAATCACTCCACAAGTGCAAATCTCAATAACTGCAACAAGCAACCTGAAAAAACCCTATGCTACTATTAATTTATAACTGACCACCTTTGGGTACAGTATTTTCATTGCTTATTGTAAGCTATAGCACGCTCCTGCTTATGAAGTAGAGTAACTAACTCCAGTGTAACAACGTTAAAGGTTAAAAGGCAGAAAGATTAACAAATCTTTCTGGTTCAGAGGATAGGACAGCGGCACAGCATACACTACTGTTTCATGACAGGCTGTAATTTTACCCCGAAAAATATAAAACTGGCGATGAGTTACCTGGTTGCTATTGAATGTATCTGAACAAGCAGGGAGTTATTACTCCTCCTCTTCACAGAGGGTCACAAAACAGGAAAGGGAAAATGAAAATCTTGATATCCTTTCCAAATGGCTTCTCTTTCATTCAGGAACACGGAAAAAGAGATGTCTCAGTGCCAAAAATGAGCAGAAAAGCTTGACTTTAAGTTTTACGGCAAGAGATGATAAGCAGGATGAAGGTACAAGGTTTCTATAATATTTCTTAAATTGCAAAGCCAGCTGTTAAGTATGGGATTCACCAGAGCCAGGGTAAACTTTGTACTCAATGTACCAAACTAACATAAGGATTTCACTAGTGTGAAGATATACGATCTATCTACAACACGCTTTTACCTTCAAATACAATTTTCAGACTAGCTATCGGTGTGTGGGACTCAATTTTAACATACATTCAGCCTATTTTTTAGCTAGCTAGCTAGTATTAATACAGCTCAAGATTTCTAGAGCTAGAAATTTTCAGTAACTTCAAAACACCTGAAGCAGAAAAATAAAAATTAAAAAATGGAGAAGCACTTCAAAGACAAATACTGACACTTGAGGCAAGTAAGCAAGCAGAGAGAAGCAATTTTACCCAAATCATCTTATCGATCAAAACTGCCACAATGACAAATCTCAGCTTCCTGCATCTTTCATCATTTCACGCAAAATCACAGAATGGTCAGAGTTGGAAGGGACCTCTGTGGGTCATCTAGTCCAAGCCCCCTGCCAAAGCAGGGTCACCTACATCAGGCTGCACAGGAACTTGTCCAGGTGGGATTTGAATATCTCCAGAGAAGGAGACTCCACAGCCTCCCTGGGCAACCTGTTCCAGGGCTCCATCACCCTCAGAGTGAAGAAGTTCTTCCTCATGTTCAGACGGAACTTCCTCTGCTTCAGTTTGTGCCTGTTGCCCCTTGTCCTGTTCTGCTCCCCAGATAATCCCTGCGATTTGACATCATCCCAGTGCCAGCCTCAGGTCCCTCCATCAGTCTGCACAGAGAGCTACATAACTTACACTATTACCTCTTTTAGTCAGCATCCTGGCCAAGGACTTAATCAATAGTCCCAGTTGCTTGCCTCCAAAACCATCACTTCTTCCAATGGCAGCTCTCTGCATTTTAACTTCCAACCTGAAAACTCTGACGTACAGTCAATAAACCTGACTTCATATTCAACATGACTAAAGTAAGTATGCAACAGATAGGAGAAATCTCATTACATTCTAGTCTGGAAGAAAATTCCAAATTATTTTCCTCGCTTTTAACTATTTATTGAGTTATCAGAAAGCTTGATGACTTATCTCTTCCTCCTCTTCCCAGTGACGTATTTTTCTAAATAGAGAAACTCTGAATACTCTATCACTTTTACAAGCAGCAAGTGATTCACAGCATAGAGAACAATCTTAAAAGTGATAGTATGGCAGTGATTTTTTTCCCTATGAGAAAAGCGTTTTCCAAGAGCCTGTGGGAGGGAGTTCACTGTATAAAGCTGAAAATTTCCCTCTTTCTGATTTAGAATTTAGGCAGAAGTTCTAAATTTGGGGGGGGGGGAAATCATTCCAAAGCTGTACCCTGCCATCAGGTCCTTAATTTATATAAGTCTTCCTACCGAAATAAAAATTGAAAGCAGCAAAGGTTTAAAGGGTACCTTGCTAAATAATGACAGGTGTGGTTTTGGCTTTTTTTGGTTTTGTTTCTTTTTGTTTTCCAAAAACTTTTCATTAAATCCCTTGAGTTCTAGTCATTTGATCTCCTGAACTATAATAAAATTAATTTTCAAAGTGCCAAGAAACCTCAGCACAACATTCATAGCTAAATTTTAAACAAACCCTTGTACTACTTCATAGACATTTATTTATTTTCGAAAGAAGTAGCTACAGTTAGTAAATGAACAGATGAACCTCCATGTTTTGCTATAAAATGACATGTGAAAAAAAATTTAAGTGATGTACAAGCAGCCATGATTTTCAGGATTCTTCTCCAGTTTTTATATTTTGTTTTACACTTTATATACCTTTATTAATGAGAGCTGGTAGCAGAAATAGGTGAAGTAATACAGACAGAAGTTACACTGACATCATATCTGATGTATGTATTAAAATAAAGGTCAAGACATTCTGCATTATAGATGTTTTCATAAGGCATCAGGATTTGTGTTTCAAAAGTACTGTAAGTGCAACTTCTGTTCAGCTAGAATAGTTGTGTGAACTTTCATAGTTCATGATAAAAACTTTAAATTGCAATTAGCAGCTACAATTGAATTACTGATAACAATTCTGAACAGAGCAGTTACTCTGATTCTGAACAGTTAACACCTTCCAAGGGAATACGAGGTGGGTATAGGCGTATTCCCAGGCTCCAGATAAAACTCTGTCTGGCGTTCCATGCTGATGCAGGATAATTTTCAAAATGCTGAGAATTTGCACTTCTCTCTTGTGAAGTAATTGAAACCCTAAGCTTAAGAGAGAGTAGACTGTCTTTGAGGCAGCTGCAAGCATTTTGCCAGAGGACCCTCTAGACCATTGCACTACAGTTACCAGGGCTCTTTCACTACTGCCCTGAAGTATCTAAATTGTTCTGGATAAGGCCACATCAAAATGGGTTGCTGTCTATGGATTAGCCATATCCTAACACATAGGACAGGTAAATGATAGGAGAAAGATCGTGTACCAAACAACTAGATTAAGTTGAAGATAAATTCTGTTGGAAAGAGCTAAAGCTTCTTGTCTCAGATGCACTCATAAGAAGGCAAAGGAAATCACTGTATTTCCAAACATGAGCTCTTTGCACCTTATTTCCTGAATAGGAACAGCTAGCATCAGAGCCAGCACAAAATGTATGGAGTGTGAATACAGCCATTCCGCCTCTACTCTTTCATATTCTACCAGTAGCAGGATTGTGCCCTAGGTTCCACCAGCAGGACCCCAGTGACGAAGCCTGCCTATAAGCATCTGCTTTGAGAACTTGAAGATATACACTGCAGTAATGTACATACACTTTGAGAACACTGCTGAGAGTCAAAAACTTGCAGAAACACAGCATCTAGATGCTCTTTTAACCCTTCCAGTGAGAGCTGAAAAATATTCAGAGCTAGTTCCTTGGCTTAAGGACTCCAACAAGCATTCTACAATGAGGGCATAAAGTTTAAGTGAGAATGTATACGCCTTCATCGTAAGGAACTCCAAATCTGTTACTGTGGTCCTTGAACAAATGGAAAGCTCTGGTGTCTGGAAGCTTAAATAAAAGCAACATGAAATTTAGTGATAAACAGAAGGAATTTAAGGAAACCAAAGTCTGTCAAGTAAAATTCCCAGCTTTGAAGAGTTAGCTTTACTGAATAATTTATTTTCTTATCACTTACTGTCACTTGCCCCACACTGATGTTCTTTTAGAACACTAGCTGTTTATGAGAAGCACCCGTTCATTCCTCGCCACATGCTGAGGAACGTGTGGCCATTACATCAGCTGAGCTAAAAGCTGACACTGCTCTCAAGCACTCGGACTCTAGTGAACAGTTATTTCTTTGAAGATTTTCCTACCTTTCCCTCTTGAATTCTTCTGCAGTCAGAACTTCATTTCAAAACTTTATAGCACTTTTGCTGCCAGAATTGGAAGTATTCAAAACCACAATTTATGTTAATAATACTGCCATAAAAACACTAAGCCAAACATACAGTCTCACCTTTGCTATTTGGAATACTACAAACAGAAATCGTAGTCAGAAGTGCAGTTTATTTGATTGGTCATCAGTGATGTCACCTGTTCAGCAAGTTACATAATCACATACTGTACATTCCAAACGAATGAGCAGACTCCCATTTTTTTAGATGAAAAGTTACAATTTCACACTTTGTCAATGATTTCACATTCATTGAAGGTCTGTAAACAAAGTGATATGTACATTTCTGAGACTCATCAGCTTAATTTATATATAGTCTGTTGAAAGACTGGCTTGCTAAGAGCATACTTTAGAAGAGAACAGAAAAACAACCGAGCCTCTCCTACTGCTAGGGCTCCCACCTACAGGAGATGCCAGAATTAGCACTAACATTTGGTTAAGTGGTAGGTAGGAGCCCTAACTGGGTAAGTAGCTAGATCAGTGTGCAGCAAACTGTATGACGAGAAGTCAGTCTGATGTGCTAAACTCAAAAGGACCTATTCAGAATATCTACAAAAGCCTTGCACTAATTTTAGTACCTTCAAGTATCACACAGTTCAGAATAGTGTTAAGTGATGTTTATTGTTTGACTCTCATGAAATTCCTCTCAGCACCATTTCAGCAAGAGAAAACAGGGTCTCCTTTTACACTCACCTGTAAGTCTTCCAGTTCCTGTAAAATGGTACCATCATATTTGCCTTTCATAATTTCATGCTTATTCACATATCACTATAAAGATGCTCAGCCTATAGCTGACAAACTGATCACACAGTTAAGATCCCTTCTGCCAGTTGTCAGAAGCTATTGAAGAATGTCTACTCTCCTTAATGGCATCTTCCTATCATGAATTGATGGTCAAAAGTAAATTCAAGGGCAGAAAAGCACTTTAAAAAGAAGCTTAGCTATAACAAAATCTTCTTATAGTGCCTCATCTGTTTTAACAAGAATTTGGTTCCATCCTAATTAACTGTCTATAAAGTTACATTCTCACACTTACGTTTTTAGAATCTCAAAGCTTGCAGCAAATACAGAAATATAACCAGATGTCTTACCATTTTGACAAGTCTTGCCTGTTGCTTTTTTTTTTTTGATTGGGGCAGCGCACAAAACAGGACAGGACAGACTTCAGAGTAGCAGTCAAACTGAAGAGCTGGTACCAGCACGCTAACCTTTCCCATCTATGTCAACTTAAGCTAAGTTAGCAGTAGTCAGCCAAAGAGATGGTACTTCTAAAATTTCTAAAGCCATTTACCTGCTCTAAAGGGGTTATCCAGATCTCAGTGTACCAATTCTAAAACTCCTTTTTATAAATAAATTTGCCTAGTCTTTTCCCTCAGGGGAGTTCTGCTGTCCTTCAAAGCAGTAGCGCTTGTCTTGCCTGCACTATATATGGTCTGCGGAGATAAGTCAAAATACTGGTGGTATTTTTGTTCATTGTCTGTATTGAATCTGTCTCACTTATTTTTAAGTGTTCCGAAAAGTAAAAAGTGCAGATTTTTTCGTAAAGAAGTTGTACACAGTCTTATTATGACACTCCCCAACGATTTTTTTTAAAAATCAGATTATCATCCTATTCTAGTTATTTGGTTGTATAAGGTAAGACAAAGCACAGGCTGGCAACTTCTTGCACTGCTGTTAATTTTAACCACCATATCAATTATGAGCTGCCATTCAAGTTAATCAAGAGATTCCATTATTATTATCATCAGGTTAAGAGAATGAGATCATTAGCACTAGTCATGCTATAAAAAGCTGTGGCATAACTGAAAGCTGATGCAATCCTAAAACATACTTAGAAATAAGTTTGCCTTTTTCCAAACGGATAATTTAATTCTCTTAAATATCATTACACACACACTTCAAACACTTCCAGTTCCATTTAAAAAAAAAACCTGAATCATTAATACAATGAAAAGCATTCACTGGGTACCCAGAAATCATAATGGTAATGTTCTACAAGCAGCAGTTATGAAAAATACCTGTAAAAGTAATATTACAAGGTTTCATTTTTATTCTGGATCACTTCCACCACATTTTACCGCTACATTTGTTTTTTAAAATCCTAGGTCTTATGTCACAATGAGATTGAAAGCTACAGTTATGGTCAAACAGATTTGCACGATCACAGAAAACATCCTACAGGTGAAGTATCAACCTATCTGTGCAAAAACACTGCCCTTAGCCAGTGCAAGCATTTACCCTTTTTCTCAATAGCATATAACAAGAGGTGCAGTTTAAAGCAGGGGTTTTGACCTAGGTATTACTGCAGTTAAATACATCAATTGATTTAAGGTGCAGAAGAAAATTCGCTCCCTCACAACACCCATAGCTCAAGA
Source organism: Opisthocomus hoazin (assembly GCF_030867145.1). Taxonomy (NCBI): domain Eukaryota; kingdom Metazoa; phylum Chordata; class Aves; order Opisthocomiformes; family Opisthocomidae; genus Opisthocomus; species Opisthocomus hoazin. The sequence goes on from NC_134418.1 coordinate 79,197,371, forward strand.
ACAACTGTAAATAAGGAGAGTATTTAATCTGTATAACAATTCCATACTAAGCCTGTTGTAACAGAAGAATGCCATTGCATTCTGTAGTGTATGAATACATTAGGCTACCTGAAAAGCCTCGATCAATGTATTAACAAAGCAACAATGACATGGACTGAAACATCACAAAGCCAGATTAATTTAATCACTTTAAATCAGTGAGTGAGTTTGGATTTGTATTTTTCATCACTTGCTTGCTGCATAAGGAATCACCACCTCATTTCAGGGAGGGCTTGTACGCTCAGAATGAGCTGAAAGTGAACATAAACTTCAGCTCTGAATTTAGTTCTCTTTAAAGCAATTAACTCACTTTCTTGCTCCCCTTCTCCTCTCAAGCGGTAGGACCCAAGCCTTGACAGAAGACAAACACATTTAGCTGTTAGAAATTACAGAAAATTTGAACTAAAATTCCCCTTTTTTCCAGGCAGTACAGCAGCTGTTAAGGGTCAGAAAACTAAGATGCCACAAAGCTTTTACTGTTAACGATTTCTAGCACACCAAAAGATTTTGCTGAGCATCCCTAATATATAGCATTTCTCTTACATGCACTGTACCTTTCTGTGCTTCAGGGAACAGAATTGTTTGGGAAAGACTAGCAAAAAAAATACCAAATCTTTGATCTTTGAATAACTTTCAGCATAAGGGTGTCACCCCCCTCACTGATTATTTCAACCTAGCCAGTCTTGAATCTGAGTTAGAATGTCTTAATCTGAAAGTTAAAAAATACACGTAAAACATCACTAGAAAAACCCTAAAGTGTGTACCTAAACTTAGTCCTGCTTAACAGGGACTCCCCTCAGGAGTTCTGTATTGCCAGTGTAAAATAATAAAGCAACATGTCCCCTTCCATGAGAAGAAAGCTCCATCTTTTACAGACTTGAGGCAATGGGATTACTGATTACGATTACTGATACAGCCACACCGGTACAATCCATCACAAAGATGTCTACTTATGATTTTTCATTAATAAATTTTATTGGCAGAAGCGATGAAAATTGGAAGAGCCTTTCCTCAGCTGGAAACTGCCCTGGCCATGGATTCTTATCTCCACTCATGTAACTGGATTACTGAAGTTATAGTTTATGACAGGTAGCTCTAACCAGTGATCATCATAAATCATGGCCAAGACCCCTTTGTCTACGGCTTAGCATTGTAAACCAGAATACTGACACAATGTTTAGCAGTTTCCTCAGTCAAGATGAATCATTGTGGCTCACCTCCAAACACACTAATATTTTTAAGAACTTTATTAAGAAGCATTTTCTGGTCAACCATAGCTGCTATTTCTAAGTTAATCTCATCTCTCAGGTACATTCACAAAGAAGCTTCAGTCCTCAGCAAGCTTCCAGTGGTGAGAGATGTGCATGGAAATTAAGCCATCCTGAAGGCTTCCAATAATCACTACCACACAATGACATTATACCATTCAAACCATATTTTAAAAAGAACAAACACATTTCAAAACACTGAAATACAAATATTAAGTGCACTAAAATCTGTGTTTGTTTATGCTCAGGTGATGACTCATATGAACAAGTGCCTGTTTTGCCTTGCATAGCATCAGGCTATTTGGATGTTCGAGGCAAGACAAATATCCTTTATGCCTAGTGAAGCGAACATGAATTGAGGGAAGTCAGCATGTACAGAGAAATATCCAGCAACTTTGTAGGACTGAAATTTGGCTATGTAGGTCTAAAAGGTCCATAGTCATGTCAGACCTTTTGACACATCAGTTTCTTTTCACTTTTCACTGTTTTATTTTAACTATGCAAAGTGCGTTGCATGTCCATGGGATAAATATTTAAGTGAGAAACTGACAACTGGTATTAGACTGCTTACTACAAATTCTTATCTGTTTTAATCTGCATCCCTTAAACACAAAGGCAGCTTTTCTAGGGAGTGTATCTCTGTGCTGGGCAAATCAGCATTCCTAGCTGAGCAGCTCATTCCTGCCATTCTCAGAAGCACAGCTTTTACAGAAGCAGTTCCAAGAATGAAGGCAAACTGTGCCAGGTTTCACAGCAGGTAGTTGCTGGCATGGCAGCAACTCCACTTCTCTACTCCTGATCCTGAAAACACCACCCACACCTAAAAAAATCTATGTGTATTTCTATGTGTGAGTGCCTCAGTGAAAATGTGAGAAATCCATTGAAGTTAGTTTGAATAACAGCAGGTGAAGTGGACTGCATTTTTCAAAACTGCATTGTTGTTTCAGCTTTAAAGCATACTAAATCTTATTTCCCTTTCCTTAGTTATTGGATACAATATACAACATTCACTTGCACCAGCAAGTTAGATTTCAGGGACAAAATACATCAATACACCAGCACCCATTTTACTATCTGCTAGGTCCATCTCTAAGGTATCCTGTGGTGATACAAGGTTTCTGTTTGCTTTTAGGTTTTGGCTGTTATTTTTATGCACTGTGTAATCTCAAAGTACAACATTAAATTTACAGTCTCTGTATTGCAAGTCATTAGAAAAGAATGTGTTGTAACTGCCTACCAGCTCTACCACAACCAAATACATCTAATATTCTTGCTAACACAATTTGAGATCAGATTACTAAACGTAGTTTTTCAATTTTAAAAGGAACTTTCTTAATTGCATTTTGTATTTGACTTAAACTTTTGTTCTGCTGTTGGTTCTTAATATGCTGAAGCCACTTAGACATTAGCCACGTGCTAAAAGGCACACATACTGCACACAGATGTAAATTAGTCAGCTATAGTATCTGTTGGTTTCAGCGTACTCTTTACTGTGAAAATTTTCAGGGTAGAAATACATGTTAATATGCACCATTTATTTTGTTCATTTGTGTGAAAATGTTCTTTTCCAGACTGAAAGTTGCAGGTTATGGGATTCAGCCAAAGCTTGCATAAAAGCCTACTTTACACACTGTGCCCATAGGCAGCTAGACATGAGCATTGCAATCTTGCTGACTGTAAAGAACTCTACAGTTCAGGACCCTACCATCAGAACACAGATTCATGACATGCAAAAGTATCTACATCCTGGCCTCCAAACTAGAAAATGTAGTAATGGTCTTTGCTGTGATGGTGAGTGAAAGAATTCGCTTGCATTGCAGCACAGGCATTGCTCTTCACAAAAACCCAAAGTTACAGATTTCAGCAGGTGTTTCATCATAACAACGAAGCCTGCATCCCTGGGATAAAATGGTCGGTTGGCTCTACAAGACAGAAAGCACTGCACTGGAAGTATTTAAGACATTAAAGATAACTTTTGTAAATGACCATTAAAATACATAAATGTAACATGCATGGTTTTGAAAAACAAGGCTAAGTTGGCTAAGAATATGGTTGCAGAGAATATGGCTAGTCAAAGCACCGAAGTTGAAAGACATCTCAGTCTCCCTTCCCCTTGTCTTCTCAGTGGTATCCAGTGAAAGAACAATAAAGCAATAGGCACAAATTGAAACACAGGAAATTCCATTTAAACACAAAAACTTTACTGTGATTGAACACTGGAGGAGGTTGCCCAGAGAGGCTGTGGAATCTCCAACCTTAGAGATGCTTAAAATCTGTCTGGACATGATTCTGAGCAGCCTGCTTTAGCTCAACCTGCTTTGAGCAGGGTGGATTGGACTGGGCAGTCTCCAGAGCTCCTTTGAAACATCAGTTATGTTGCAATCCTGTGATTCTTCAGGTTGCATCACTGCAGTACTGACAGAAAACAAACAGAAGTTACTTTGGCATTTGCTGTACTAATCCAGTTGTATGGAATGTCCGATGTGCTGGGAAGCCCTGAATGACTGGTATTCCAACACCAGCAACAGCCTTAACAGAGTGCCATTTTGTCAGGGCAAGCAAGAGGGCAGACAAGGCCTGACAAAAAGCAGAATGACTCCATGTTGTTGACAGTAAAACAGTTCCTCATTTCCTTTAAGAAGCAATCAACCAAGCAAGTCCAGCTAGTCGATAATAAAGGTCATGAACTACGTTCTAAGCAGAAAAGAAATAAACAAACAAGACCTACTAAACAATCAAGAAGCACTCCTAATTTTTCCAAAATATGAATACCACTGTCCCGTTACTTAGTGTTAAACATTCTAAACAACTGTTTTGAGACACGAGGGGAGAAGAAATGTCCTTATATTTAAAGAATCAGACAGCAGTTTAACCAAACTGATAATAAACAAAGACAAAACCTAGATTTACCACATCTGTTGCAAATGTTTGTGGTCTGCAGGTGGTTATCTAAGTTGCCAAAGCAACATGTCCCACAGAAGTAATGTAGAAAAAGTAAGACTGCCTTTAATATTCCACAGCAGTCCTAGCCAGATTTTCCTTTTGTGTAACCAGTAACAGTGTATTAAGTAGTAAAAACTGCTTCCGTGAAGCTAACACCTTTTACACTTCTATTTTTATATTTACATTAGACAGCAAACCAAAGATAGGCTCTTTCAGAGAACGAGCTTTTTATCAAGATTGACTACAGGTCAAATTCAGGAGAAGTTTCAGACAACGATTCTCTCTACTTTCTACTAAACCAGAAACCCCAGTATTAACTGGTTATGCTGCTTTTTTGCACGACAAAGTCAAGATTTAAACAATTCTTGATTAATCTCTAAAAGTACATCAAAAGTCTTTTAAAAAGAAAAAATATACTGCAGTTTCTAGCATAGCAAATAAGATGTGCCTACGAAAAAAACCAACGTCCGTAAGTGGTCATTTGATGTTGAAGCACTGCCTTTACCTTTTTTTTTAATAATTCTGAACCTGAAGTACTAAAAACGTTAGTTAACAATTTCTGATCACATACATAGTGTGAAGCTTGATATTCAAACAAGTATTTTTGCCCTTCGTAGTTTTAAAAAGACAAATTAACTAGTTTCACATGAGATAGTAGGACACTTCAAGACCCAATACAAGCAATAGGGCCCCATCCCACTTCCTTGCCCAGGAGGAAGGCATTCCAAGTAGTTTAGAGTAAGAAAGTGGGATTTCTGTCACATGTTCAGAGAGCAATTTCTAGCTCAAACTTTACTGGAATCTTCCCTTGGATTAAGAGAACCTAGTTTTTGAATTCTGATAATGCACAGTACACAAGTTAGACAACTACACAAAAAAGTTGTTGCTAAATGTCACCAGGGAAGACAGACGAAGTTGTACCGACCAAGTTTTACTGTGGGCATGGGAAGAGATGTTCAACACATTCGAGCAACCACAGTTAAAATCAGCTTTCTGGCTAATGGCTACCCAGTATAATTACAGAAAATGTAGGTATTTCCTCAGTAGAGGGATTCTTCATTGTAGGAACATATTCCAGTTCAGAGACAGAAAGTTCATTAGGTCTTGTGACTCCTGTGACTCAAAAATAGAGCACAACTTTTAAAAATTGTAGCCCTTCCTGAAAGTATTCTTTTCTTTGTGCTCATATGGTATGCTCAAATGCTACTGGAAACTGCTAAGATGTCAATTACTAGTCCACAGGAACCCACATTAAAGTCCCCCATCATAAGTGACTCCTGAGTGTGGGAATAAGGCACTCGGAGCATCTTTGTTATCTACACCCTTCCTGCATTGTCACAGTAAAGGTAAAATACTCAGCTCAACAGAAGATTTGGTCTGGTTACCTCAACCTAATTTAGGGAAGAAAAAGCAGAGAGAAAAATATGAGAATGTCTAAATTCTAGAAACCTCCTGGTTTTTCCTAATGGAACTTGAATGGTTTGTTTTCACTATGTTAAGGCTCTACAGAACATTAGAATATGACTGCAAGGCAAGAGATTGTTTTTCAAAACTCTTGATATTTTTCTCACTCCCCCTCCTTCCCCCCAAATAATTGGAAGTTTCAAAATGGTCCTAGTGTTCTAGAATCAGTTGGCTTTTTACACAGCTTATAAAATACTTAGGCCAGATAAGGCACCTTACAACAGGGTTCACAAAACCAGGGTACTCTGGTACCAGAGATACCCCTCACCCCTGTGAAAAATCCTCATATTCTTTGTTGCTCCCAATTGCCACTGGGCCTTAGCCAGGACAGAAAATATGCTTAGATTACATACTGCAAACTAGCACAAAATTACTCAACTCACGATTCAAGCTGTGAAAACGAGCTCTGTGATTGTCCTAGCATAGTCTGAACCTAATCGGATTCAGTCTCAGTGAGTTTTACTTGCTTGGGCTAGTGATAAACTAACCTGCTCATCTCACTGATGCTACAAGGCATTCTGATACTTGTACTGCGTCTGTCATTCCTTACGAGCACAACCTGGGATTCATCACAAGTTTGTGACAAATGCTATATTGAGCTGAAATACATGACACTGGATAACTAGCTGCTTTCACTCAACAGCTTAATGATCTAAAATTACACATAAACTCCGTTCCTGTGGTAAGTACACTGCAGAGTGGCAGCCAGCCTGGAAATAGGTGTTCCCTAAGGAGTCCCTACCACAAGTACCACACTTCAGCCTGGAATCTATGTATCAGAGGGACCCAGTGGATTCACTTACGACCAAACAATGGTTGTAAGCTCTCCACATAGAAGCCTTCGAACTACTTTAAGACTTGCTAATTCTATCCGGTATCTTGTGCTATCCAGCCCTTTTTAATTAAAACAAAATACAACAAAAAGGAAGTATAACCTTGGAACTAATCACACCACCAATAATTCTAGCTGCAGTGCTCAAAACTCAATTTTACAAAGTAACTTTGTTTCTTAGGCTTTTGTAGGTTTTTCTAGGTCTCATTTTAAGCTTCACCACAAGTGACAGAAAGCAAAAAATTGAATTTCTTTTCCAAATGAACACTGGTATTCTTACAATCACCACACATAAGAAACGGAAACTTAAAAAAAAAAAAATCTAAACACTAAGCTTCAGAAGAAAATCAGAGTTAGTACTAAACTAGGAAACTTAAAAAGGAGAGGTCTTAAAGAAATAATCAAAGGACTCTTCAAAGAGCACAATGAACAAAATTAACAAAACTGCATGATACAATGGAATTGTCTCCAGATGTTGATCACTTGCAGAACTTCAGGCACGTTATACTTAAAAGTATCAAAGCTTCAGAATTCTTCGTAGTTATTTACATAATACATAAATCACAACTCTTTCGGGTTTATTGAAACAGCTGTAAAAGTCTCTGGTACTTGATATTGCCTCCACAAAGGCAGCAACATTTGCTAATGTAGTTTGTCAAACAGGCAACTTGCCTTTTTCATCTAGATGCGGAATGTTACCCTGCTCAAAAATACGATTCACAATAGCTAGGTTTTTAAAATGAATTAGTGTGTATTGACTTTGAAATTAATTTGTTTTAAAACGAGCTATTTATCTTTACAGTGAAAAACAAATAGTTGCAGTATTACAAGGAAATCATCATGATAACTCTGTTGAAAAAATTTCTCCCCCTCTCCTCTTCCTGCTATTACTCCTTAGCTCTCATGACTGGATGCCGTTGAGCCCTGTGTCAGATACTGAAGGACCATGAAGTCAGATGGCAGTATTTAAATTTAGACCTTGATCGAGAGTATGGAGATGGACTATCTGCATGCATTGCATTTATCTTGAAATACATTCATAAACAGAAACAGAATTTTAAGCAGAAGAAAACTAATAGCATGCCATGATTAGTGCGTGTACACACAATTTACCACGTTTCCACCTGCCTCTGCTTTGTACATGGGACACGGACTAAACTATCCCTGTACTCAAATGTTCATTCTTACAATACTTACTAAATGTCTAGTGGTGATTATTGTAAACTACACATCTGGTCCAAAAAGATAACAAGTATCTGTTTCCGGGTTTAACTGCTGAAGTCTCTGTTACCCATAAAAGGTTACTAATTACCATAACTCCTTATTTTTATTAAGAAATTGAGTCCTTGAGCATTTTGATGAGGTAGATAGGTTTTCAAAAAGTGTTGCTTACTACAGAAGCTTTAGAGCTTTTGAGTTCATAACTGAAAACACTAAGTTGACATAACTAATTAATGAACTGAGGAAAGGAAAAAAAAATTACTTTTGTGAAAAATAAGCTCAAGTCACTAACAGGAATTCCAATTAGCTACACTAATCAGCATGAGCAACAGAAATGAAAGATTCTTTGGCCTACAGAAATAAAGCTACCACTTCAGACAAATAACTGTAACCATAAGCCTTGGGAAGTACCATCAAAGCCTGAGCAAGAAATTACCAACTCACAGACTATCAAGAATAGGGTATGGACAGTGAGTATTCTACTGCACCCCTGTGCAAATGTATGCAATACCCTCTACAGAATCTGTACTGGAATACGGGTAAACACGGCACTAGCTGCCTCACTTGGGAACCATTTCAGCTCAAACAGAAACAACATTTGATAACTGTATTTTTAAAGCATGGTAAATGCTCGCTAAAGGATTTAGGCTTTATGAACTAGAGGTAGAGCTTTTCTGGAAGGAATGCATGTTGTACTAGTGAATTCTTCAGTCTATAACCATATTCCTTCAGATGATCAGTGCACAAAATCCCATTTCTGGTAATTCCTAAAAACCTGATTTTAGTTCATTAGGAGCAGAAATATAACTGGCAATGTATGTACTTCTGAAAGCTGTAGAGAAATAAGTTTCTCAAGCAGCCCTACTTAAACTGGCTAAAGTTTGGTCCAGTCATTTAGATACTAAAAAATAAATTGTTTAAATCAAATTAATTCTGGTTCTGTTTTAATCAGTCTTGATTAAAATGAAGACAAATAATGTAATGAAATATTTAATTTAGCATATATAAAATGCTGACTTTAAGTCGACTAGAAATTCAAGTGTAACTTGATTTATTAGATTAATGCTCCCCCATAAATACGCATTCAGACACACTCCAGAGAAATAGCTATGGTCACAATATTTCACTAGACCAAACCCTTTTGTGGGTAGGGTTGGAGTATTTCACTACGACAACTGTTCTTTTGCTGTTAGAGCCCAAATAAAAGAATTTCTCAAGTTGACCAAAAAGAACCCAATAGCAAGGTCACCCTACAGAAATCTATACCCAACAACATTTGTAAATGTATTTACAAATGTACTTTGTAAAATTAGGACCTACTTAAAGAGTGTAGTTTTTGGGCTCAGCATGTTTGCTATATGGAAGGTAAATTCAAATTATTTATTTCTATTTGCAGAATTCTAGAGTGATTCTTGAAGGAACCAACACAACTGGATCTGAAATTTGTCTCACTATACACTAAAACCAATAGTTTAAAAATGGCTGACCATCACTGCATACAAATCCTTCAACTTCGTGTCTTCTTCACAAGTGCTCTAAAAAATAAGCTTGAACATACTCCAACCAGCTTGTCTACACTACAAGCCCTTAAAGATTAGTTAACTTTGAGTTTATGCAGATTACCAAGTACTGAGAACATGCTTGCTATTGTACAAAACAAATGGTCGGTGCCTTCCCCTAGAGACAAGTAACGTAATTTAGATGAAGTACTAACAATGCATCAAACACACTGTCAAAAACATCTAGTAGTATTACATTTTGAAGTTTGGTGCATAAAGAAACAAATTCCAAAATTGCCTTTAGAAACTAGAGGCAATGCTGACAGTAACTGCTTGAAATTCGTAGGCAACAAAACAGCTAGAAAAACAAGATGACATGATTTGAAAATATGAGCTCAAAGGAGTAGAAAACTGAAGAGTGGTTTAAGTAATTTCATTTCCTGTGCAACATTTTTATTATTGAGTATTCCCTCCAGTGAGCCCACAGCTTGTTTGAGCTGGAAAAAATTATCCTGGAGCATACTTTACTATTACAATTCAAAAAGTACATTGCAACCCTTGAGATTTTAAGGATTATCTTTGATATCTTTAAGTTGTAAAATTCCAGTATAATATGAAAAGTCTGTGTAGAAAACTTCCTGCAATGCTTAAGATCATTGTAGGTACAATGAAGTTCTGTAGTTACCAGTTTTAAAGTTGTTATAGCTAATCTTTAATAATGTTGTCTGCTCAGAAACAAAAATAAAATCAGTATCTGGAAGATAATCTGCTATATTTTTCTGTCAAACATTACCATGAAATTCATCCCCAGATGAAGATAGTGCAGTATTGGCTTTATTCCCACATCAGCTGTACTCATTTTGTTTCTAGCACTACTAAATTTTTGAGCAAAAGCAACTACAGGAGCAACTAGATGGAAGAACTGCATTTTTTTGATACAGTATATTCTTTTTTAGTTCTCCTCTGCTTCCTCATCAACCCTGCAGATCCCTATAATGTATTCATGGAATCACAGCAACAATGAGGTTGGAAGGGACCTACTTCTAGAGCTCACCCTGCTGAAGCAGGGGCAGCTAGAGCAGATTGCCCAGGTCTATGTCCAGTTGGGTCTAACACCTACAAGGATGGAGATTTTACAGCTTCTCTGGACAACTTTTTCCAGTGTTCAATCACTCTCATTCAATAAGTTTTCTTGTATTCAGACAGGATTTCATGCATATCAGGATGGAATAACTTACTCCATTAGTTATTTACACACATTGATAAGATCCTGCAACACTGATCATTGTCCTCTCCTGGCTAAACAGTCCCAGCTCTCACAGCCTTTCCTTACATGAAAAAAATCCAGCTCGTTAATCTTCATGGATGAGCTCTACCAAGTCCACACCTTTCATGTAACTGAGGAGCCCAGAATTGGACCAAGTACTCCAGGTGTGGCCTCACCAGTGCTGAGCAGAAGGATCACCTACCTCACTCTACTGACAAAACTCCCCCTAATGCAGCCATGGACATTGTTGGCTTTCTTTGCTCTGAGTGCATACTGCTGGCTCATGATCAGCTTGCTGACCTCCAGGATCCCAAGGTCCTCTTCCACAGAGCTGCTCTCCAGCTGTTTGGCCCCCACTGTGTACAGGTGCACGTGGTTATTCCCCCACAGGTGCGGAGACTTTGCATTTCTCTGTTGAACTTCATGACGTTCCATCTCTGTCCAACTCTTCAGCCTGTCCTGGTCCCTTACAGCTTTTCCCGAGAATCACAGAATCACAGAATAGTAGGGGTTGGAAGGGACCTCTGTGGGTCATCTAGTCCAACCCCCCTGCCGAAGCAGGGTCACCTACAGCAGGCTGCACAGGACCTTGTCCAGGCGGGTCTTGAATATCTCCAGAGAAGGAGACTCCACAACCTCCCTGGGCAGCCTGTGCCAGGGCTCCGTCACCCTCAAAGTGAAGAAGTTCTTCCTCCTGTTCAGCTGGAACTTCCTGTGCCTCAGTTTGTGCTCGTTGCCCCTTGTCCTGTCACTGGGCACCACTGAAAAGAGCTTGGCCCCATCCTCCTGACACCCACCCTTCAGATATTTGTAGGCATTTATAAGGTCCCCTCGTAGCCTTCTCTTCTTCAGGCTGAACAAGCCCAGTTCCCTCAACCTCTCCTCGTAGGGGAGATGCTCCAGTCCCCTCACCATCCTCGTAGCCCTCCGCTGGACTCTCTCCAGTAGCTCTTCATCTTTCTTGAACTGGGGAGCCCAGAACTGGACACAGTACTCCAGATGAGGCCTCACCAGGGCAGTGTAGAGGGGAAGGAGAACCTCCCTCGTCCTGCTGGCCACACTCTTCTTGATGCACCCCAGGATCCCATTGGCTTTCTTGGCAGCCAGGGCACACTGCTGGCTCATGGTTAACCTGTCGTCCAGCAGGACGCCCAGGTCCCTCTCCGCAGAGCTGTTCTCCAGCAGGTCCACCCCAAGCCTGTACTGGTGCATGAGGTTGTTCCTCCCCAGGTGCAGGACCCTGCATTTGCCTTTGTTGAACCTCATCAGGTTCCTCTCTGCCCAGCTTTCCAGCTTATCCAGGTCACGCTGAATGTCAGCACAGCCTTCTGGTGTATCTACCACACCTCCCAGTTTGGTGTCGTCAGCAAACTTGCTGAGGGTACATTCTAACTCTTCATCCAGGTCGTTGATGAAGAAATTAAACAAGACTGGGCCCAGTACTGACCCCTGGGGGACACCACTTGTTACCAGCCTCCAACTAGACTCAGCGCCGCTGATGACAACCCTCTGAGTTCTGCCATTCAGCCAGTTCTCTATCCACTTCACCGACCACTCATCCAGCCCACACTTCCTCAGCTTCCCTAGGAGGATATCATGGGAGACTGTGTCGAAAGCCTTGCTGAAGTCAAGGTAGACAACATCCACGGCTCTCCCTTCATCTACCCAGCCAGTCATGTCATCGTAGAAAGCTATCAGATTGTTCAGGCATGATTTCCCCTTGGTGAATCCATGCTGACTACTCCTGATAACCTTCTTTTTCTCCACTTGCTTCATGATGGCCTCCAGGATAAGTTGCTCCATCACCTTTCCCGGGATGGGGGTGAGGCTGACCGGCCTGTAGTTCCCTGGGTCCTCCTTCTTGCCCTTTTTGAAGATTGGAGTGACATTGGCCTTTCTCCAGTCCTCGGGCACCTCTCCTGTCCTCCAGGACCTCTCAAAGATGATGGAGAGTGGCTCAGCAATGACATCCGCCAGCTCCCTCAGCACTCGTGGGTGCATTCCATCGGGGCCCATGGATTTGTGGACATCCAGATTACTTAAGCGATCCCTCACACAGTCCTCCTTGACCAAGGGAAAGTCGTCCTCTTTGTAGGCTTCTTCTCTTACCTCCGGGGCCTGGGATTCCTGAGGGCCAGTCTTAGCACTGAAGACTGAAGCAAAGGCGGCATTCAGTAGCTCTGCCTTCTCCGCATCCTCCGTCACCAGGACACCCGCCTCATTCAGCAGCGGCCCCACATTGTCCCTAGCCTTCCTTTTGCTGCTGATGTAGTTGAAGAAGCCCTTCTTGTTGTTTTTGACATCCCTTGCCAGCTTCAATTCCAGGTGTGCCTTGGCCTTCCTCGTCGCATCCCTGCATGCTCTCACCACGTTTCTGTACTCTTCCCAAGTGTCCTGTCCCTCTTTCCACATTCCATGGACCTTTCTCTTCTGCCTGATCTCCGCTAGAAGTTCCTTGTTTAACCATGCAGGTCTCCTGCCTCCTTTGCTAAATTTCTTTCTCAGGGGGATGCATTGCTCCTGTGCATGGAAGAAGTGTTGTTTAAAAAGCGACCAGCACTCATGGACCCCCCTGCCCTGGAGAGCCCTGGCCCATGGGATTCCTCCCAGTAGCTCCTTGAAGAGGGCAAAGTCAGCCCTCCTGAGGTCCAGGGTTTTGATCCTGCTTATCGCCCTGCTTCCTCCACGCAGGATCCTGAACTCGACCATTTCATGGTCACTGCAGCCGAGTCTACCTCCAACCTTCACATCCTCCACCAGTCCCTCCTTGTTTGTTAACACGAGGTCCAGCAGCGCGCCTTTCCTTGTTGGTTCCTCCACCACTTGCATCAGAAAGTTATCATCGATGCTCTGTAGGAACCTCCTGGATTGACCAGCTCTTGTTCTAGACTGAGTTTCTGAAACTGTTGTAAATAGCTAGTTTAGATCTGGCATAACATATAGCACTGAAGTAAACTTGCCTGTTGCTGGGGTTACAGTATGCATATGAGAAGTTAAATGGCTTGACTCAAAATGAAGTGTGGGCAAAATTTAGTTGTGACCAGAACTGTCATCTTTACCTGTCTTCTAAGCCTAAAGGAACCTAAACTATCTAATAATCTTAGGTTTTGCCAATTAAAGACTCACAGGCACCTAATAAACCTCTGGAACTGATCAGAAATCTTGGCAGCTGAACAACGCAGCATTTCTGTCACAACAGAGTTTAGTCAGGATTCAGTAACTAAGTATTTCTGTTTATTACCTGTGGGGCTGGAGACAGTCAGCATGCTCTGAAACATGCCTAACACAGCTAGCTGAGGCCTGAAGTGCAACGCAGTAGCACTACCTTCCGAGGTGTCAACCTTTTACAGAACAGCTCAATGGTTAGACATAGGCTGCGGGACACTCCCACTTAGCATGTTCATTTACATAAGTAGTAAAAACTACGGTATTTGCCCCTCTCTTCAAGCAGACTGAAACCTGGGACTGGCCGTCCCAGATAAGTGAGCTTGCTCTTGTTCCTTTGTTGGCCCAGGGAAATGTGAAAGGCCGTCTTTGGAATACAGAAAGGTGCACTTATCTTGAAGCAGTCAAAACTCAATCATTAGATTCTTCTGTAAGACAAAACAATAGACTAAAACCCATGGCTAGGGGAGACTGAATCCAGTTCTTTCATTTCCTGACATTTCATCCTGCTGCTAGACAAGAAGGAAAAGTTCTATTATTTAACTGCATTTAGTCAAATGTCCACTACCAGAAAAACCTCAAAATTACAAGGCTTGAATATCGCACTGCTCAGAACAAGCATGGCCCTGCCCTCAGCATTCCTTATTGGGTAGCTCTCCCTCACTGAAGAAAACTATACCCAATCCTTTGGCTGTTCTAGCATATACTGTAAAATTGACTTCTGTACACACTTATAAATTGATTTTTTTCAAGTCTTACTGTTTGTTTGGCCTTAAGGAGACCTAATAAATGCTTATAAATATCTCAAGGGTGGGTGTCAGAAGGACGGGGCCAGACTCTTTTCAGTGGTGCCCAGTGACAGGACAAGGGGCAACGGGCACAAACTGAAGCAGAGGAAGTTCCAGCTGAACATGAGGAAGAACTTCTTTCCTCTGAGGGTGATGGAGCACTGGAACAGGCTGCCCAGGGAGGTTGTGGAGTCTCCTTCTCTGGAGATGTTCAAGACCCCCCTGGACGCGGTCCTGTGCAGCCTGCTGTAGGTGACCCTGCTTCGGCGGGAAGGTTGGACTGGGTGACCCACAGAGGTCCCTTCCAACCCCTACCATTCTGTGGTTCTGTGATTCTGTGATTCTGTCTTGTTTTACTCACCCTGCTGATTCCCCTTATTCACATTACAAGCTAATGAAAGCTTGCCTTTCCACAGACCTAGACACAAGGACACGGCAAATGCTTCTATTACTGGTTCTGCTAAATAAATAACTGAACTAGAAAGGCTATTTCTCCTTGTGTAAATAATCATATTGATCTGTATAAAGCAGACAGAACTTGCATTAATAAAAATCCAGTTTACCCCAGAGACTAAGAATTGCTGTACTTAAATGATGGAAAAAGTGTATGACCAAGAGTTTTGGTAAGCGATTCTTTGCAGCAGTGTAAAAAAAGCAGTACTCAATTAGACAAATCACAACTTCAAGAAAAGTCCTGATTTACATCCTTCTTCAGGAGGATAATTTGTGTATATTTAAATAAAACCATCATCATTTAGTCTATTCTTTAGTTTACTGTAAGTTTACACATATCAGCAGGTTCTGCATAAGCAACTGGTCCACAACTGTTAATAAAGAGATTTAAACATGACTTATTTTCCTCATGATAGAGAATGTTATCCACATTTTGAGGAGACCACTATCAGGTATTTTCTTATGATTTTGATATGTATATATGTTCAGAGCCCATATATGTCTATACACACACTCAAAGCCTATATACACAGGCTCTGAACAAGACACAGCTTCATCTTATTTTCCAGTATTGCAGTGTATTTAAAAATCCTCTTGGAAAGAAAGCTTTGTTTTCAAACCATATCTAGTTTCAGCATTACATTTCAAGTCCTTCGTAAAAATGTAGGCACAACTGGGCACAGCATTCCATGGTCTTTGCAGTACAGAGAAGTAATCCCATCTATTATTATCAGAACCTAAAAGGAGATGAAGCTTTTAACCACAACATTACCAGGGAGTTCACGCTCAGGTCATTACTCATCAAAAACCCAGGTCCACTATCTAGTCAACCTGTTAAGTAAATATTTTTCACTGTTTTTTGGTGCAGTTTTTCCTCTTCATCTGAGCTTTTGATTTGACTATAATAATAAATCATTTAATTCACCTTCATTTTATGAAGGGATGTGGATTATCTTGTAGAGGTGATCTCATCTTGATAGTACTCAAGATGAGATTCAAATGAAATGAATGTTTAGTTTTGATATACAGAAGGTTTTCCATTCTTCCCTGTATAGCTAAAAGCAGAGGGCTGTGATGTCTGTAAAATACATGTGTGGTAATTGGGATGTATTTATTTTTTGGGTTACAGGCAAATTAGTGTTAAGTGTACAGAAAGTATAGCAAACAGCACACAAGTATCTTGTAACATTGATGACGTAGCCAAACAAAAACATTTTATATCATTATGAGCAACAAGACCCCTCAAAGGGTAAAGAAAATTATATAGTTGCATTTTGGAGGCATTACAGTGAAAACTGCAAGATAAAGAACATAAGCACAAAGGTCTGCAAAGAAGGACATATATATATGTCTGAGAAAGGTGATTGACAAAGCCATAAGCAAGACAAACAGTATTGAAGTATGCAAGAGCCTCCGTTTTAGAAGGGTGGCAAGAAGTATAAAACCAAGAATGAAGAGATGAAAAAGAAATTCACTTTAGTTTTGAATTCTTTCAGACTAAAGCCCGATCACCTCGACCTCAGAGATTAAGGGCATCAGGAACCACAGCCACCAGTTCTACCTACAGAGCTCATCAGTTCTCAGCTATTGTACACTTGCAGCTAGCGCAAGACATGATTAAAGACCAGTTTGGTGCGTGTAGTGATTACACTGCGATTACAGGCAAGAACCAACCCTATGCCATGTTGTTAACAGTTGAATTTAGTGAAGTTTTGTTCTAGAGTTTGAATCTGGTCTCACTGAACAGTTTCTCAACTCTCTTACCATAGCAATCTCCAGTTCATACAACTACACACACATTTCAGTTCTAATACCAAATTTCCCACTTTCCTAAATAAAACAAGGCTCTCTTCAGTGTCCAACTGTATCCATAAAAACAATAGCCTGAAAAGAGGAATGTTAGTCTGTTCTAGAGAACCTGATCTACATCTCATCCAGGGATCCTGCTGATTCTTCCTCACTGCTTTGCACTTTCCTGTCAGTATCATCAGTGCAGGAATCTGAACTGGTCAAACACTGCATATATGCAGACGTCTCCCAAGGCCAGGGTCTTTGCTTGTCTTTCCATCACAAAACTTAAGTCTACTTTAAAGTAGAGGACAAGGCTATTGAGAATCAGTCTAATACACCATAGTGGCTTAATTAAATCTCTGCCAAAAGCAAGTTCAATGGTATCTTATGAAACCTATGTCCTTCATGGTGCTCATGGAGAAGGTACAACAGCTGCTATTTTGTAATCAGCAGTAGGATAAAGAAATCAGCATTTTCTGTATTTACCTTTGTATATTTTTTTATTTTTAGAGTGTGTTTTTTTTTCAAAGGTCTTTTTAGAAATGAGACCTGAATTTATGAATGTCAGCCTTCTGCTGTGACTTTTGGTTACCCTTACTAGCACGTTCGCTATATTTTGCACAGTACATCCAAACCAATTTTGCAACAGTGCTCTGGTCCCCATTGTTCTCTGGGATTCTTTAAAATCTGAACCACTAACAAATATCAGCCGTCATCAAGAAACAATAAATCTCAGTTCAGCATGTGATCTCAGGTCTTGGGTACTAACAGCCACACATAAGGCTGTGCTACACATTGGAGGCAAGTGACTTTGTCCACTATGCTTTACACTGTGTCTCTTCTAGAGTCTGTCCATTCTACTTTAAGAGCTACATGAAATACTTTGTGACTGCCCTTGGAAAATCACCTGAACGATGATTAGGTAAAAATGTCTCAGCCCATGTGTTCACATACTTAAAATAGTTACAGATCAAAGTTCACCTCCTTAGTTTTTCAGAAACTAGTCTGTATTTTTGATGTTATGAATCATTCTACTATTCTGGTATTTGAACTCTCATCTTTCTGTTCAACTACAGACCCACATATGATGCAAGGTGTAGTCATGCTATAGCTGGAGACTATTTCAACTGTATACACACCAGAAGCATTACTGGCTTTTCTTGGACAGTAACTCAGGTTTTAAAAACATTATTTTCAGAAGATACAGATAAGATTTTGCATAAAACAAAGTTTAGAAAGCCCTCACCATCACAGAAGTCATCAGCAACTCAAGTTTCCATGCTCACCACTGACACTCTCTTTAAAAAGCTGTTGATGTGAACTGTACAATTTATGAAACTCAAGTCAGTGCAGCCAAAAAGAAGAGTGAACATATATTTTACTCCAATACCAATAGTACAGCTTTCATATTACTTTCCCAGAGATTTTAGGACAAATAAGAACAAATTAAAGCGATAGCCAAAGAACTGGTGGATAAAAGTTTAGCCTTCTGAAGTTAATTAAAAAAGCCAAAGGGAATATTATAGTAGTGTAGAAACCACAGATGAAAAGAAAGTTCTCCCATTTATTTGAACAAATGGGAGGAGAGAGTCATGGAGTGGAATACACAGACTGTTCAGGCTGGAATAAAAGTGCTACACACTGCCAGAAGCAGAGATGTTTGACTTATGATAAAGAACAAAGTGTAACCTTGCAAAGTTTAGTAAATACAGAGAATTAGTTCTTTAGAAAGAAAATTGGGATGAACTATGAAGTCAAAGCTTTTAATGTA
The DNA here is from genome assembly GCF_030867145.1 of Opisthocomus hoazin. Lineage (NCBI taxonomy): Eukaryota > Metazoa > Chordata > Aves > Opisthocomiformes > Opisthocomidae > Opisthocomus > Opisthocomus hoazin. Next base: position 79,215,872 of record NC_134418.1, read on the forward strand.
ACTAGCTGGAAAGCAATTAATTTGAATTCAGGGTAGTCAAGCATAAGGCATGAGAAAAAGAACAAGAGTCATACATATTGTAATAATTTCTGAAGAATTTATATATGAATACTTTAATACACTCCTCTACATTCCAGCACATTTTCCAGTTAGTGATGCACTTAACGTTCTTCTCCTGTCTTTGTGTCCTGGTTTTGGCTGGGATAGAGTTATTTCTTCTCCCAATAGCTGCTGTGTTTTGGATTAAGTAGGAAAAGAATTTTGATAATACACTGACGTTTTTAGCTGTTGGTAAGAAATCAAGGACTTTTGTTTTTCTTCAGTTTCCCATGTTTACAAGAGCTGGGAGGGACCATAGCCAGGCAGATAGCCTAGCTGGCCAATGGAAATATTCTATACCATAGACGTCATGCTCAGTTTATGAAGGGGTTTTGGGTGAAGGGCAGGAACACATTTTTCCTGGGAGTTCGACCCTTTTTCTGTGAGTTTGGCCCTTTTTCTGTGAGTTCTGTGAAATCTGCATGCTTTGGGAAACCTGCGGGTTCTGCTGTTGCTGTTTGGGGACTGGCTGCACAATCAGTCAGGCAGTGAGAAAGTTGTGCTCTGTATAGCTTGTTTTGCATATTCTTTATTATTATTATCTATTATTATTTCCTTTGTTGTCTTATTAAACTGTCTTTATCTCAAATCCATGAATTCTACTTTTGTCCATTCTCCTCCCCATCCCACTAGGTGCATGGTCCTAGCTGCCAGCTGCTGGGTTAAACCACAACACTTTCTTATATTAACCAATTCATCATAAATATTAAGCCAACCAGTACTGTCCCATTTCTTGAAGCATCATTCCCCATTAATCACAAAACTCACTGAAGGTATTTTGTAGTGTGCTCTGAATGTCAAGCTGTGTGAGTGATTTTGAATTAAGACAGCAACAACATGCAAAATTGCTCTTTTAAATACCCTTTTAAAAGAATTTTTACCAGGTTAGGAGCAGTTCAGTGTTTATCGATCAGCCAGAGATCCACAATTTTGAAGAATGAAATAAAATACAAAAGTATTTCGCTATTTCATCTTCCAGCCACTTTCCTCAATCCACTTCACTTTTAGTTACATCTTCAGCCACTAAATCCTCCTATATAGTCAACAAACCAGGCAGGAAATTGAAATAGCTAATCACTAAGCAAATGGTGTAATACAGTGGAGTTTGAGTGCACAGAGGAGAGAGCACTTATACTTGCTCCATTTATGTTTTTAAGCATTTACAACTGCAGACTAAGTTGAATTTCAGTAATAAGCAAGCCCTCTATTCAAACTTGCATCTGCCAAGATTGAGGGGGCAGGAAGATAAAAGGGGACATAGAAATAAGAGGAAAAGGGAATGCATGTGGCAGTAAGGTACTGAATGTTAGAGGCTTGAAGGCAGAGCCCAATACCTCCAGAAAGCATCTGAGTTACCCAGTGGTGCTGCACCCAGAGACATGACCATGAGGGATGGAAATCAGCACTGTACGCCACACCGAGCTTGTTCCTGTTTGCGGTGTGAACACAGTTTGGTGGGGACATCTTGTGACTGTGGATCGACCTCAGACGGAAAGGCAGTGGCAAAGCACAGCCAAGACGGTCTGCCACATCAAAAAGCTGGATACTACACAAGGTACATTTTTGGTTTGATTGAATATGCTACATAAACCTCTAACTCCTCCACAGATTAAAGCACAGAGCACACAGGAGAAGCACACAGAATAAAAACACAAGCATATACAACCAACTGCTTGCAGGTGTACCTTCCAGGACAATGAACGTTTGCACAAAGCAGCTTTTCACGTTTAACTTCCTTGCTTTAGCTAACCACAAATAGCAGGAAAGATTGTGTGAAGGGCAGTAAGAAAACACCAAAAGCTTTGTGTTGCAGCAGTGTTTTTCTTTGTACTCCGTTTAGCAAGGAACACCTGGGAACTGTTTGTCATCCCCCAGAATCCCTTTCTACCAGTTGCCAAAGCAGGTAGAATGGTATGCGTGTTCATGCACACTACACAAAGAACCTCCTGAACCGCTTCCTGCTCCGTAAAAGCAGCAACCCTCCCAGGACAGGATCTACAGGTTCACATTTCCCACATTTATACATATTACCAGCCAAACAAGGTTATCTAAGTCTTCAGTACTAGTTCCCAGCTGTGTTAAGGGAGCATGTTAGTCTGACCTGGATAATTATGTCATTACAGCAAAGTTAGCTGAAATGTTCCGAGTCCAGAGTAGCTAAAATATTTTCCTGCAGCAGGTGAGTAATATTGCAGAAAACCAGCAAAGTCCTACATCAGATTTGGTAGCTGTGGAATTTCAGATAATGTTATGAAACCATTCTATCTGCAAAAATTAATTTCTTTATAATGCTGATCATATTGCACTTTAAGCTAATTTCTGCATGTTCAGAGAGCTGAACGGGCATGAGTTTGACTCCTAGAATTTTACACTGCAGTTTAAGTGTAAAAGTTTTATGGTGCAAAAGAAAACACATTTATACTGTTAAATATCCATTGTCAGAATTTGCTAATATTACTAGGTTTTTAGTATATCATCAAGACAAAGTCTTCTAAGAAATATGAGTGTACCTTTCATAAAGTACAAAGTTAATTAGCTAAGGCCACCCATTTTTTTGAATAATAAGCCTTAAGAGCCCATTTCGGGGAAACTCAGCTGCTACAGGTTTTATAGAGTCATTTTCATTTCCTTCTCATTGCATCTCATGAACTTCTGAAGCCAAGTACTATTTTTACAGAGTGACTTTTGGAATATTCCCCAAACACATCCTGTATCATTATGACACTGTTCTCAAAAAGACTGCACCTAGGCACACCCATCTGGGGATGGGAAAATAGACCAAACACTTAAACTGAGAGCTTCTACAACACAGTCCACACACACAACGGTGGTAGCTTCTTGGTGAACTCATCTTGCCCTATCAGCAAACAAAACACTCGGGACAAGAGTCGCCTCATTGCGTCTTGTGCATCTGTATCTCTCACAAGTACTGTCTGTTCCAATTAACAAACAGAGCAGCAACCTTAAACAAAGCTAGAACCGCATGGTAGGCACTAGTAACTGCGTAAAACTGCTCAGCTCTCATGTGTATAATCACACACTTGACTATATATTTACATCTGAAAAATTTGAGTACTTGCTTGAATAAAATCTCCATTAGAGCTTTCTTTTGAGACAAGAACAATTTATATCTCCTCAATAGTTTAATTTGCATGAATAGTCACTTCCCTTTAATAACATCCTGTATTCAAAGTAGAACGCTCAGTATTTTGCCATATTTTCTTGTTAATAAAAAAAGCTGATGGACAAATACAAACATGAGTGGCGCCTAGGTATACACCATTAGACTATTCCTTACATGGAATATGGAAAATTCACTTATTAGCATTGAAAAAGTCAGTGTTCAACAGGCAAAAATAGAAAGGACTAAAATTAAGAGTAGTTAAAATTAAAAACTTAAATGACATGACTGCTGAGAGTTTTCCCCAAATTTTCTAATTTGTCTAAGCCTAAGTAGATTTCCCAGTCTGGAAAAGGCATATCTTTGATACAAATGCTACAGGCCTCCCAGCTTTCAAGTACCAGGCTCCAACATATATCCAACTAAATAAAAAGGCAACATGAACAGAGAGCAGGACTCCTTAAGTCTCTAGAAAAGGTTGATTTTTTTTCTTTGTGCCCAAAACGTTGTACAGCCTTGCACCTTGTGTATAAAATTTTCGGGACAATCAAATAACTGAAGTACAGCAGAAGTCTTTACCATCCAAAAACAAGACTCAAGTATTGTGAATTTTTGTCTGCAGGAGCACTGCAAGCTCAGCATGTAAGTGTTACAGCATTTAAGCTATGTACTCTAAAAGAATCTTATATAAAACTCCACAGAACTATGCCATAGGATGCATTCCTGAACATTTTGCACACTGAACACAGATCCTTATTTGCCAGTTTAATTCAACATTTACTTCATTATCTATTTTAACCCCCTGGTGGTTTTTCCAGCATTCCCAAATTACCCACTTGGCAATAACCAGCTAGAAGTACTGTTTGGGCTGTCTGGTTATTTGCATGCCCTCCTAAGTTTTTCAAGCAACAGAAGTATTAGCGGACTTTTTCACCAGCATTTTTTCCATCCCTCAATGGAGCAATGAAAGAACTACAAGAAAAGAAATCAGTAAAATTCTCATTGGAGGGTACCTTTGGAGGTCATCTGGTCACAGTCACAGATAAATGTAGAGGTATTTTCAAGTTTTGGAAGGGGAAGATATATATTGATGAATAAAGGGCTGTAAAATACCAATACTAAGAACATTTGACAAGCTTCTTCACAACATAACTTCAATTGGGTCTTCGAGGCATCTCAGGGGACACTAGCAGGTAGATAGATGGTAAAACAAGTAGATTACATAAAGGAACTCGCACTGTTTGTGGTGCACTGTACCCATATTAGCTTCACTTGTGTGAGGTGTGATTGTGGGCAGGATTAGATTTAAGCTTTCTTACTGAAGCAGAAGGAATACACACCTACAGAACACATGTAAACACCGAGGTTTCTTGATACTTAGACGTTAGCAAAAGCTCTGATAATCCAGGACAGTCAGGCAACATGCAAATTTGAGAGCCATATAGAATAAAACCAGTTGAACTGTAATGAAAAGTGGGAAAGTAGGAGAAGGAAGCAAGAGATCACCAAAATGTGTGACTGTGAAAGGGGCTCCAATTTTTCACGAAATGTAACTTAATATGCAATACAAAAAAAAAAAAAAAAAAAAAATCCAAGGCCAGATTGTGGAACAAAAGCAAAGTGTTTATTTAGTGAATTTCTTGTTGGTGGTACCCCATGTCACTGATTTTAAAATATTTTAAGGTAAATACATTTTTTAAATCCCTGGCTTTTTAGTTCACTTTTTACCTCCTATGCCATTTGCCAGCTATTTCTCATGTTCTCTCCTACTCATATTGGTAAGCATAAATATATTTGGTCAAACAAAAGCTTACTTAACATTGCTTCCTACCTTCTCTTAAAGAGTAACAGAGCTAACAGTACAATGTATGCCATTACAAAACTAGCTGTGTCTTTACATATCACACTGCAAGATCAGATATCACATTGAAAGGAAAAAGATGAGTAGTTTCTGGCTTGCTTTATTTTCTACAGCAAAAGTGAAGAGCCTCTGCAGCAAATAATCCCTTCACAGGATTAGTACGTCTGTGACAAACCTAAGTCAGGGGGAAATTACATTTCAAATTACTTTGTGAAAGTAATTGGCTGGTTTCATTACTGTATTAAAGCCAACCTAATGAAACCTGAAGTTTACAGAAAGGGAAAACAAAGGAGGTTTGAATTTTGGCTGCGAGACACCAGCATACAGTTCCTTCATGCTATCAATGTTATTTAAGTTATAAATGTGCCCAGCAGAAACAGAACTTCAGCTACCCTTGATAGGAATTTAAATTTTGCTCATCATTCTACAGAAAAGGTATATTCCTTCCGATATACCTGTAAAAGTTCAGCAAACATCAGTCCAAAATGAAAAATAGCATCAACTTTTTTCCTCCCTGGATTTTCTGCAGCCTAAATACAGTCACACAGGATCGCTTCACACTATGTACACAACCCAGGCTAGTACAGTTCAGACATCAATAACGTTGACAATACCTTCTTTAAAATCATAGGAATCAGATTCCTTGAAGTGTTTCTATCTTCAAACTTTATTCGAAATATCTTAGCTTCCTTACTTTTCAAACATATCAAGGCTAATGTGATTTGGAACAGTCAGCGTGGATTTATGGAGGGGAAAATCATGCTTAACAAATTGATGGCCATCTACAACTAAATGACTGGCTAAGAGGACGAGTGGAGAACAGTGGTAGCTCTCTTCACTTTATCAAGTCTTTGAGACTCCTATAAAACCTTCACACTCATGAAATCCAGACTAGGCAAGCGGTCAGTGAGATGGACTAAAAAAACTGGTTGAACTGCCAGGCTCAGAGGGTTATGATCAGCAGCATGATGACAACAGGTCACCAGCAGTGTGCCTGTGGTCAACCTTCACTAATGGTCTGGACAATGCAACAGAATGCACCCTCAGCTACTGTGCAGGCAATACAAATCTGGGAAAGTTGCTGATATTACTAGCTAACTGTGCTGCCATTCAGAGGGACCTCAACAGGCTAGAGAAATGGGCTGAGAAGCAGCTAATGGAGTTCAGAGGGAAGTGTAAGGTCCTGCATCTGGGTAGGACTAGCTTCTTGCACTAGTACACACTGGGGGCCAACCAGCTGGAAAGCAGCCCTTGGGATCCTAGTGGAAAACATGCTAAACACAAACTAGCAAGTCATCCTTGTGAAGAAGGCCAACAGCATCCTTGACTGCATTAGGAAGAGCACTGTCTGTAGGCTAAGGGAGGTGATCCTTCCCCTCATCACTACTCAGGCCACATCTGGACTACTGGGTTCAGTTCTAGGCTCCCCAGTTACATAAAAGTTAGGGACTTAATAGAGCAAGTCCCACAAAGGGCCATGAAAGTGATTAAGGAACAGAAGTGTCTTTCATATGAAGAGTGAGCTGGGAGTGTTCAGCCTGGAGAGAAGGTTCATGTGGGGGATCTTAGGTATGTAAATACCTAACGGGGTAAGTAAAGATGGAGCCAGACTCTTCTTTGTGATATTCAGTGATAAGGCAAGAGGCAAAGGGCACAAACCAAAACACAGGAAACTAAATTTAAACATAGGAAAAAAAACCACACCCATACTGTATTCTAAAGGTAGTCAGAAACTGGCACAGGCTACCTAGAAAGATCATGGACTCTCTAGCTTTGGAGATATTTGAAACCCATCTGAACACAGCCCTGGGCAACTTGCACTAGATGTGCTTTCACAGCAGGAAAGCTGGACCAGAAGATCTCCAGATATCCCTTCCAACACCAGCTATTCTGTAATTTTATCATACGTTCATCTTCTGGAATAAACAAATAAACAAAACCCCAACAAACCACTTTTTGGAAATAAAAATTATGTCCACTGAAGATTCCAGAATGCTTTTCCCTTTAAATTTGTGGAGCTCATTCTGCAACAGACCAATCCACACAACAGTGATTTGGGTATTTATTGCATCCAATAGGGTGAATGAGAGGTAAGGAGTAAGGAAGAATGGCAGTATGCAGGGGCATGTGGTGCTACCGGGTAGAGACAATATTGCCTGTAACTTTATGTGACATTTTATAGCTCTGTTTTGCTGTGAAGTATCTTTGCGGACCGGCTACTAATGTAATCCACTGTTTTCTTCTAACTGTAGAAAGTACAAACCAGTGAACTCTTGACACATTAGGTCTGCTCTTACAACAAAGTTGCGATTTAGATTCTTTTCAGGACTCACTTTCACAGGTTTGAAAATCAGATCTATGAATTTCAGACTTCACTGCATGAGAATAAAAATTAACACAAAAACGCTGTAAAGTTACTTAGAAGTACTACAGAAAGGTTTTATCACTATTCAACCACACTATGAAGGAACCCTACTGGTGCGTCACAGAGCTTTTTTATTTAAGTATCTGTCCTCACTTGATTCAGTATTCAAATGCAGCAAGGGCAAATGCATCAAACCATCAGTCTGGTTAACCAGCCACTCTTCCACATGAAAGCTCTTGCCTACCCTGCAACTTTTTTTTGTTAGCCTTAGTGATCGTTTCTTCCTCCCAGACTCCAAAAACTTCTTTGTACCAAATCCCTGCAGCAACACTTGGTGAACAGGCCTTGACTGGAGCAACTGCTTCCTTGACATGTTTTTACTTAGGAGCTACTTTCATTATCCAAATCATGGCTCTTAAGTGAGCAAAACTACTTTTTTCATTCAATAAGCAAAACAATTCCTCAAGTATACTGAAAATAAAAACACTTACCATATGCTTCACAAATGGGTAACTGCTCAGAAGAAAAATCCAGCCAACTAGCAGTGGTAGTCATAGCGGACATCTATGCCCCTCAGCAGCAGTTCTCCTGTCGTAAGGCTTGCTCCTTCTACGCACACTGATAGCTGTGATCTACCCCGTGAAGAAGCATGCATTGGCAAATCAGTCATCTTGCTTGAAGTGAACTGTTTCTATAAGCTGTGCGCAAGAGGATTATTTTCTTCTTTGAAATTTGCACACGAGCTGTAACAGTACACAGCTGGGTCAACATAGCCAAGAACATACTTTGATCCACTGATTATAAGCACAGCTGCCAAGTCCAGTGCATATGTATACAACAAACAGTTTAACTGAAGCTGGCCAATTGTTCTGTCAGCTTCATACTTTCGGTTAAAGTAATTGTGCCCTAAAACCCCAACTATTGAAAGCTCCTACTTTTTCTGCGCTGGATTGCAATTCTCTACAAAACACAGCATCAAAACTTTTCTAAATGCAAAAATTAAGTTCTCAATAATGTAAAAAAAATTTTCCACAGTTTAATAAAAGCATTTTCAAATGTCCTACAAAAAAGTCCTGAACTTTTCCATCAATGTAAGAGTTTTATGTAAATGTCATAGAAGTCTACCTACACCTACACCTAGAATGACCACTTTGGGGTGGGGTTGGAGGTGATAATAAAAAAAATAAAACCAACCAAACAAAATAATCATGTACTATCTGCTCTAGCAATTGCTATGTTTTAGACTCTTTTGACTGCCAAACCTGCCTTTTACATGCTGTGAACTCTGACCTGTTAGGCAGATTTCATAATGCAGATTTAAACCATACATTACATTTCTATTTATGGATAATATTTGATTAGATGAATTTATGGGATAACACAGGAAGTAGTAACTTCTACTGTGAGACTTCATTTCACATATGAAGCCATCAAGCCCTTATGCTTAACATACGTCATTTCTTAGAGCAACACAGGGAAAATATTAAGGCTTTTGTCAAAATTCAACTAAATTTTAATTTTACATGCATCCTGCTGTGCTGAAATTAAGCTCATTTGAAAAAGCAGTCAAAACTTTAACAAGTCAGAATCTGATTTTTTGAAAGAAAAGAGTTACAGTAAAAAGCTGGCATGATTATCAACTTGAAACCAAGTTCTGGACAATTTCTAAAAAGCTAAATTGCTAAATCACTGCAGGAGCTGTACAATAAACAGAACATAAAAACACTTGTTTTGAATCCACTATTACACTAGAGATGAATTAATTCATGAAGATGAGCAGCTACCAGTTATATCCAACAGTTACCCAACGCAGAATTAAGTGGGGTAGCTTTTCAGAAGTCCTACATAAAGCAACACACAAACTCAAAGCTACAAATATCAGCCAGTAAATACAACACACTTGGCACCCAAGAATCTTTTCAAATACCTGTTTATAAACAGGTTGTATGAAGCTAGAGTGGCTGAAAGTTTTCTAGCATAATTAGTTTATTATTCAAAAAAGTAGATGCCTCAGTATTTGCCAATAGTAATCCGATTTTGAAGAATTTCTCCAAATCAGAGTGAGATCCTGCCTAGTTCCCTGCCAGCAGCTGTGGAACACAAGGTTCCAGCCACTCCAGCCAGCTTGAAAGTCTGCATTCCTCTCATCTGCTGGTTAAGAAGCTCCAGATGAACATTTGGACTCCTAACTATACGTAGCTGGAGAACCTGGTAACTGGGGACTTGGCCTTTGTGGGCTTCTGGGTTATCATTACTTATGGCTTCTTACTATCATTCTGTTTTGCAAGTCCCAATACAGTCAACTGCTGTGTCCACGGGAGGGGGAAAGAAGAGTTTTGATTCCTCTCACTCTCCTGGCTTTACCTTCATATTAAGCATTAACATAATATCCTTTTTTGAGGACAATATGAATTTATCCCTTTATTTTGAAATGGAAATACTTAAAATACTTTAGTGAAATGGAAACTGAGTCTTAATCAAGATTAGGACAATCAGGTAAGAGGCAGAAAAGCTGCATTTCAGGAAACGTAGGTCACATTAAATGAAGGACAGACTTTTTTCCTAAACATACACTGATGCTGGCAGAAAAAGCCACAGGTGAGCTAGCAATAATAAAACCAACTGAGATTGCTTTATACCAGTTGTGCAAAAATACAGCAGAAAAATCTTTCAGATAATACTAAGATGAGATCAAGGAAAACTCACAGACACTAAAAACATGCTCACTGTTATGTAAGACTGGGTCATAAACATGAAGTTTATCCCAGGATAACCAAAGTCACAGAGGACAGATAGCAAAGATGGAAGAGAGTAATGAGAGCATCAAAACCAACAGAAAACACTGATTCAGGTTGATCATAAATTTGAAGATTCAAGAGAAGGATACCTGTTTAGCATTATCTATCATCTAGTTAATCCCTGAAGCAATATGCTACTGATGACATGGGGTTTTTATGACTATTTATGGATCCCAGCTTGCTTAGTGCTATGCAAGATAGACAGAAAATTGTAAATTTGTTGAAAAAGTGCAAGTTCTACAAGCAAATGAAACCCCTTCCCTCCCTTTCCCAACATTTCCGTGTTAGGCTACTATGACTACAACTCTCCCAGCCTTTTATCTCTTGGGACTTGTTCACACTAGGAAAAGGGTAGGTTCTGACTAATTTGGAAACATCTGAACTGGGGAACTGACTTTCAACCTGCCTGCCAACTTCTGTTAAAATGACAAGGCGCCCAGTTTCCACTAGGAATTTACCTTATACTGAAATCACTGCACGAAAATGACCAGAGAGGGGAAAAGGCCATACAGGTGGCTGCTACTGTTTCTATATGTTTTCACAGATTCTGCTGTATTTGCATTACCATCAACAGCAGAAGCCAACATAATCCTGAATGAAGTTACTAATGACACAAAGTCACTCCATCTTTAACAGATGCATTTTCCAGTTAGTGTATTTGAATGGTCATCATCATAACCAAGTAACCCTTCTGGAGAGAACACCCAGGGGAAATGAGTCTCATGACACCATTGATACCAGCTTCCTTTAAAACCCATTTCCCCTAACTGGTGCTGCAGAATTCTGAATTTAATTCTGCTACAGTCATCTTTTACATGTAATTATGAAGGTACACACTCCTCTGAAGAAGAAAGAATGAAAAGTAGAAAGTGTGCTTGTAGTGTGTCTTACGCCCTTTGCAGGAAACAACCCTCAGTATGAATAATACGTACTTTCAGGTTTTTTTAAAATCAACTCCTTTAAGAATGTTACAATTTATGACGAAAATCCAAATTTTATGTTAGATTTCAGCACAAACTATTCTGAAAAACAGATCTAACTTATAATCACAGCTTTCTCAGTCACACCCTGATGTTGAAATTCTGTCAAGATTTACAGCATTGTAACTTGTATCAACATATGTTTTGTTCCTTTGTGCTCTGAAGATAAACAGATTTATAGACACCGCTTCCTTTTTGAACATCAAAGCCTGCATAAGACTTTATTATAGAAGAAAATGAGGTGTACTGAATCTTGACACTGAGGTGTGGTGCTGCACTTAACTCAATACAGTGATGTTATTCAGAAGCTAGGAAGCACACGGCTGCTACAATGTCCAGCTAAATAATATTGCTACAATTAAGCTAAGAAAAATCTATATAACAGCCATGCCAGGTGTCTTGCATATCAGATTACAAAATCAACACTCCTAGCACCTGACTCACACCAATAAATCTCACAGTCAATACACATTTCCTACAATAATATCCTAATTCCAATAAAAATTTCCTAACATAAGCACTGTTATTGTCAGAGTCAAATTTGTAAATAGTCATGTTGACACAGTGGGAGCAAAGTGCAATGCCTTCACATCTCTTGCTAAAGACAATTCTGAAGATTCCTTCCTTGCAGAGGAATCTGACTCATTAAAACAAATCTGTCACATGTAAATACACAAGTCTGCTTAAGACTGCAGACTTAGGTTAGCATTACACCTACCACTTGGATTTTTGATGTCCCTACTCATTGCAGGTCAGTTGGACTAGATGACCTCTAAAGGTCCCTTCCAACCCAAAGTATTTTATGATTTTACATACATGTAAAGGTACCTGTTGGTTTAAACCATTTTAAAGAATTCATATAACTATATTATGAAGCATAGTTTATATTGCTTTCTTTGCACGACAAAATGGCTCACTTCCTGAAGTATTTGGAAGTTGTTTATGCTCCAAAATAAGATACTATTAGTCAGCTACAATGACTACTTTTAGTAGTTGTCAGCAAGTAAAACCTCATATTATTTCCTACTCTAAGTAGAAAGAAAATAGTTGGGTTTGAGTAGCAAATAACTGAAAATTAGTATCTCTGTGTTACTCCCTTCAAATATTTGCCTATCCCCTGACAGATACTCCTATGTGAGAAAGGGATACTTGATATCCTTAATCTCCCGATATGATTCACTTTGAAAACTGCTAAGTTCTTCTGCCCCTCTACTCTGGTGAGACTCCACCAGCAGTACTGCGTCCAGCTCTGGAGCCCCCAGCACAAGAAGGACATGGAGCTGTTGGAGTGGGTCCAGAAGAGGGACACAAAAATGATCAGAGGGCTGAAGCACCTCTGCTGTGAGGAAAGGCTGAGAGAGTTGAGGCTGTTCAGCCTGGAGAAGAGAGGGCTGCAGGGAGACCTTACAGCAGCCTTCCAGTACCTGAAGGGGCCTTTAGGAAAGATGGGGAAAATATTTTCAGGGGTCTGTTGCGATAGGACAAGGAGCAATGGCTTTAAACTAAGGGAGGGTAGGTTTAGACTAGATATGAGGGTGGTGAAGCACTGGAACAGATCGCCCAGAGTGGAGGCCCCATCCCTGGCAACACTCAAGGCCAGGTTGGACGGGGCTCTGAGCAACCTGCTCTAGTGGAAGACGGCCCTGCTCACTGCCGGGGGATTGGGCTAGATGACCTCTAAAGGTCCCTTCCAACCCAAAGCATCCAATGAGTCTGTGAACAGCAAAGTCAATAGGAAAGACAAGTACAATAGTTGGGCAGGTTATCTACAGGTCTCTGGAAGTTCTCACCTTTTAAGAAGTGGAAAATGCTGTCCTGGTTGCAGCTGGGATAGAGTTAATTTTCTTCCTGGTAGCTGGTGCAGTGCTCTGTTTTGGATTTGGGATTCAAATAATGTTGATAACATACTGACATTTTTAGTTGTTGCTAGGCAGTCAAGGATTTTTCAGCTGCTCACACTGGCCTGGCCTGCCAGGTGCTCAGAAACTGGGACACAGCTGGGACATCTGACCCGACCTGTCCCAGGGAATATTCCATACCATATGACATCATGCTCAGTATATAAACTAGGGGGAGTCGGCCAGGGGGCAGCGATCACTGCTCAGGGATAGGCTTGGTATCAGTCATCAGGTGGGGAGTAACTGCATTGTGCATCACTTGTTTTATATTTTATTACCTCTTCTTTTGATGTCCTAATTAAACTGTCTTTATCTCAACCCACAAGTTTTACTTTTTTTCCCATTCTCCTCCCCATCCCATCGGGGGGTGGTGGTGGTGTGAGTGAGCAGCTTCATGGTGCTTGGTTGCTGGCTGGGATTAAACCACAACACACGCAGACAGCACTTGATCTCAAGAGTGTAGACATTCATGTTCCAGGAAGGCAGCCAAGTTCAGCAGACTTGAATAGCGGCAAGAGCAGCAAGTGTGGAGACTCCTTCATACGCTCACAGTTGCACGTGAAGTATGTGCTCATCCACTCCAATTCACACTACTCTTGTATAACAACGGTGGCATCCCCAGTTCCTGTCAGGCCATGCATCACAGAGTGGGGTTAGTTGCTCGGATGGTATGTGCTGTGCATTGCATAAACTACATTTCACCATATTGTTCAGTTTGAACTTTGAACCAAAGCTTTAAATCCTTCCTGCTTTTCAGACAGGACTCCATCAAAAGCAACTCCTCATTTGGGTTCCCAACACCAGATGCAGAATTTCACATTAAATAGTCCGATTAAAAAAATATGCACACGTATCTTTTCTGCAACTTAGGAATATGATAATCAAACTGAAGTGATAGATATGAGTATTTCTGTAGTGCTTCTGACTGAATTTAGTCATGGAGTGACATACAGGACTCCTGGCTCACCTGTCCGGATGTCTGTAATAAATACTTCCGTTACTGTATAGAACTAAGCTTTCTATGTACAGCTTCAACAGGCCAGGATTAGACACTAGGTATTTATAAATCTTTACAAACCACAGAGTTATTACATACCATCTAATATCATAAGCTGAAGCCTGAAAAGCAGTTATTTCCATGGGCTAAATATATCTTGCTCATCTAGCTCCATGAATAACCTAGGTGTTAGATCAAGATATTCAACTGTTTGAATTAGCTTCTAAGACTTACACCTGTAACTGATACACTGTTCCTATCAAATCCTCCCCACAGAGGCTGTGCTTGAAGAGATATTAATGCACTCCAACCTTTCACCTATGGGACATCTTTTTGAAACATTCTGTGAACTCCAATAACAACAGGTGTTTTCACATTTAACTGTGTGTTGAAGTGTCAGTACAATCAGAATCCAGTATAATTAAAGATCCCTTTCAGAAAATCTGTTCTGAGAAAACTGTTTTCCAACATTTAAATTGTTTTCTTTGTGGACCAATGCATTACATAACAGACAAAGGTAAAAATGCAAATGTATTGGGTTGATGTAGTAAGGTTTTGGTAGCCAGGGGCCTGCAGGGGTGGCTTCCGTGAGCTGACACCAGAGCCTGACCCCACATCAGACAGAGCCAGTTCCAACCATCTCCAAAATGGACACACCACTGGCCAAAGCGGAGCCTGTCAGCAATGCTGGTGGTACCTCTCAGATAACATATTTAAGAAAAGGTAAAAATTGCTGCGCAGCAGCTGTGAGAGAGGAATGAGACAGTGTGAGAGAAACAGCCCTGCAAACAAGGATGGGGAAGAGATGCTCCAGGCACTGTGAACAGAGATTCCCCTGCAGCTCCTGGAAGACCATGATGAAGCAGGTTGTCCACCTGCAGCCTATGGAGGACCACATCAGAACATAAATCTACACTGCAGCCCATGTAGGGGCCCCACCACAGCAAGTGGATGTACCCTGAAGGAAGCTACAGCCCATGGAGAGCCCATGTTCTACCTCAGGAGGCAAAAGCATCAGGAGCAACGTTGAGCCTGGGAAGATGGGGGGGTCAGATGTTTTTAGTTTTGTTTTCATCTCTCACTATCTTACTCTGTTATTAATTGGTAACAAATTAATTTTCCCCAAGTCAAGTCTGTTTTGCCCATGACACTAATTGGGGAGTGATCTCCCTGTCCTTATCTCCTTATTGGGTCCAGAGGAGGGCCACAAATATGATCTGAGGGCTGGAGCACCTCTGCTGTGAGGAAAGGTTGAGAGAGATGGGGCTGTTCAGCCTGGAGAAGAGAAGGCTCCAGGGAGACCTTATAGCAGCTTTCTGGTACCCAAAGAGGTCTTGTAATAAAGATGGGGAGGGACTTTTGAGCAGGGCCTGTAGAGATAGGACAAGGATTAATGGTTTTAAACTAAAAGAGGGCAGATTTAGACTAGACAAAAGGAAGACATTTTTTACAATGAGGGTGGTGAAACAAAGTGCATCTGACTGCTAACATAAGGCTAGAAGATGCTTATTACAATCAGTCCCAAAAGCATGTGTATTTTCATTCAATTATCTTAATTCAATAAATCTTTATTCATATTTCCATACCTTCTCAATAAACCATTGACTGCATATAAAAGAGTTGCTCTCAATCTGTCCCTTTCCACAAAATATGAATAGACCAGAACAAAACCCTGAATGCAAGCCAGTTCCCACCATTTCTGATGTTAGCTCAGGTCTTTTCAGGCGAACAGTTTGATAGAAGCTGGAGAATATCAGTTTACTTCAACACACAGTACCTTCTGTCCTGGAATCTGTGTATCCATTAGCACTTCACCTTTGCAACATACTACATAGCTACTTCAAGTAACCCGAATCCAACAATTCACAATGCATTGAAAGCAGCACATTCTTTTCAGCCTCAGCTTTCCAATATGCCCTTTCTCATTTAGTAAGAGCCTGCAAAATATTATCTCTGTCCCGTCTTTTAAAGTGAATTAACCATAGGAAATTACAGCAGTTACAACTACCCTAATTTAAAAAAGCAAGTGTGAAATTTCAGGGGAGATCAAAAATCTGAGTGCAACAGCTATGTTAAAGCTTAAGTTCTAAAAATAATATTTTTTTAAAAAAAAAAAACCAAACTGAGCTACTGAGAAAATACTAAGCATTACAATCCAGTATGTACACATTAATGGATATTATTGGTGCTACTAGTCATTGATACCATTAAGTTTCAGCATTTGTATTTCTGCTCAAAAAATCCTCATCAGTTTTACATTATGTTTATGATGCATTTACATCGCTTTCACACTTTGGCAAGATGCTGAAGATATTTGTTTTAGATAAAACCATTTCTTTTAGGCCTTCAGAAAAGGTTTCCCACCCCCACCTCTTAGTTCTCACAATTGTAAAGCAGCCTTTTGGGGGCATGCCTTATTTCACAAGTCAAGATACCCTCCTACCCCCCTAGGAAATGCTTAACTAATAGGTCCAGGCAGCAGCTCAATGCGTTGTCCAATTTTAGATCTACTTCTAAGGCCCCAAAATCTCCCTTATACACTGTGAAGGAAGACTAAGCACAGAGCACTAAATGTAATGGCATTAGAGTAAATACTAGGGTGTTTAGTTTTAAGTAACAAAGTCCTTTGTGGGATTTTAATCCTAAATGGCTTTAGGTCCAAAATTCCGCAGTAGAGGTGGAACTAAGCTCTATATTCTTCTACAGCATTATTCTAATCAACGCTGTCACCTAACTTGATCTTACAGGATCCTTGAAGAGACAGTATAGGGTAATTGGTTAACATGCATTCCTTACTTCATCAGAAAAACTGAGCATTGCAGTCATATATGTGTTTATAATGATCTATAAAGATTTCAAAAATAAAACTACCAAATTGTAGATAAATCAGTGTACATGTACATAGCATATTCTATTTCATTTATGCTCCAATTTAGTGTCTTGGCCAAATTCTTCACTGAAGACACACAAGCATTAATCCTGAAATATGTAAAACATTACCTACATTGCAAAAACCCCCTATACTAAAAGGCATGGTGACATCAGAGAGGAGCAAGAACTTAAAACTTCAGTGTCTGTGCTCAGCCTGCACATGGCCAATGCACACTACACAAAACGTGTATGTACATACATAACGGAACTCAGCATATGTGTGAGCACCATTCTGAATCACTTTGATGTTGGTATATCTAACAATGTGGCTGAGATGACAAGACATTACTACTTTGTTTGTCTGCCTATAGTTCACATCAACTGATAATAGACCCCTGCCAGACCAGGATTCATATATTTTTGAACATAGCATAAGGAAAAATTATCATCTGGGAAAATGCAAAATAAATAATAACCTGATTATTAGGATACTGCAGAAGAGCATTTACCATTAATTTGACAAGATGTGATTATATTCTGAGTACAGCAAATGAACTATAAAGCGTATTATAATTATATGGTACAGGTTCAGTTTATTTTAACTTCTCAGCAATACTGCAAGGATTGTGACTATTTCAGTAAAATACTCATTTCAGTTATTTCGAGAGTCTGAGCTAACAAAGTAAGCTAACTCAAATGATATCTCCTCTTTGTAGTGGAGATTGGTTAAAATTTTCTTGTTGCAGAGAACTGAGGTGTGTAGTGAAGGAATATATACCTCTCCCCCATATTGTTGAAATCTAGTATAAGAAGCAGCAGCTTTTCTTTTTCACCATATTTTGGCAACACCTCATGTCACATTTGAATCATTTTCCACACTGCTTATGGCTCAGGATAAACTCATCAACTTTCACATGGGAAAACTGAAAGATCTGCTACCCCATTCATCAACACCATTCATTCACTGCTCCTCCCAAATATTCTTTTGCCTAACCACTTCAATAGAGCAAAGTGATCCAACAATCGAGAAATATTTCGAGAATCCCTAGACACAGTTCATTTTCTGACCAATACTGTCAAGCTTCCTCATGGTTTTATCTCAAGTAGGACACAGCACTTGCACGGACTACTAAAGCTTATGTGTTCTTCTAGATTTCAGATTATTATATCTACATCTTCAGGATGCATCTAAGTTTTCAGTTGTATAGTGGATAGCAATATTAATATTTGTATATTATTCCTAACAGTTATTCCATAAACTAATTGTCAGGATTAATTCCATGATACCGAAATGCTATTTGGACTTTTAGACTACTACAGTCTCACAAGTGCCAAATGTAAACAGGATTCTGTGAAAGGACTCCCTGAAGCACTAGAATTCTAGGTCTATACAAATATTATTTGCATACTTTTGTGAAGTATTTGGTGTGTTTCACAGACTTTTTGGCAAGAGCTACAAACCTCTGCTTCACCACGTCTGTCGCCATGAATCACAGGGCCCAGTTTTCAAGCTTTTATAACGCAGTTGTAAGCACTACCTTCGTACAAAACCAGCTTGGCACATTTTGTATGCCATACCAGTCAGACTTGCAAGCGATCACGTTTCTACAGAAAGAGAACATGTGTTCGATATCCAAGTGAGTATACACAAAATGTGTATGTGTCTATAAAAACCATTTTCTGATTTTAAGTCTAATTTGGCTTCATCTTAACTGAGGTAATGTATTTATGCGATCTTTGAACAGAACCAGAATGTCGGGAAATTTGCTTCTCCCCTCCAAAATGAGTAGGCATGCCTCAGTATAAGTTACTTCTGCAGAATCTTTTATAATATACATGCATAGTCAGCTTAAGTACAGAGCATAATGAGAATGTCCATGGCATTACATTTAAAGGAAAGCTCGCATTTTAATTCCAGAGAAAGATAAAGCTTTGCTATGCCAGACATCTAAAGAAAACCCATTGCAGTACAATTAAGATCTGATCAGCAGCTTGCATATACACGGGAGACTCATTTCAGAAAATAGATATTTACAAGGCTATAGCCACTTTACAACATATGCAATAGGAAGTGAATGAAGGCTCAACACATGAAGCTATCCTAAAGAAATGATCCTTGTGAACTGGCAGAGATGGGAAGAAGCAAGTAAAAACAAGAGAATTCATCCCACTATTTCCTTAGAGGCCCAGAAGCAAGTGCCTGAAAGAGCATAGGCAAGAAAAGTAGCTTAACAAAGCTCACTAGAATGAAAGGAGACGTTTGACTGATGAAGATGTTGCACTCTCACTCTGAGGGGCAGGTTCAAAAAAGAACAGTCAAGACAATCGTTCAAGGAAGTGCTTTGTGGAATCCCGACCATACAGGAACAGCCTATGAGCTGAAGAAGCTACATCTAGAAACACACACCCATAGGAGGGCTACAAAACAATCACTTCCTAGTTTTCTGGAGTCTACTTCATTAACAAGGAGAGGTATGTCACACTCTTTGTCTAAGCTCACCTACAATCTATTTGTCTTCTGAACTTCCCTGAAAGTAACTTCCCACGAACCTCGTCTCCTTGCCAAGAAAAACATTCGAAGAGAAACACAATCACAAAATTAAATGCATTAACTTTTCCGCATAGTATTGGTACTTTTGTTTATTTTCTCCCCTTTGTTCTTCTAAAGAATTCATCTTCACCCTTACCACATCCACCCTGGGGAATCAGTTTTCAGGCTCATGTGTGGCTTTGCTTAGTGTTTATTTAAGATCACGTTCTCCATTCTGCACAGGGCCAAAGGCACTTGGTCCCTAGAAAAAGTTGAACAATCCTCTATGTAGAAAAGTATCAAGGATTGATTTAAATAAAATGCTTTTCTTTCACATAAATATGTGGTTCAAAGTTACTTAACCTCCAGAAAGTCCCTCCAAGTACTGCTTTTCTGAACTGTAAATCATTGATAACTTTTGTTAATCTGGTACAAAAAAAATAGAAAAGCTAAGGTTCTTGCCCAGTCCTTTTGCTATCTGAATGTCTCCAATAAATATATTCTCATATATAGGGGAAACAAATACTCGTTAGTGCCACAGAACAGCTGGAAAAACATTGACACTTTTTTTGTAATTAAAGATGTCTCAAGGCAAGGAATTGACCATTTAGGTTTCACTTTCTAATTCAGTTTGATAACCTAATTTTTAGATATTAGTTATCTGATGTCCTGTGTATCTCTAACTCTTTGTACTTTTGCTATCATCATGAGAAGTTCCCCTTTTTTTTTTTCTGTAGAGAGTCCACAAACCAAAATATGTACAAAGCACGAAATATTTGAACATGAGGAAATGAATAGGCAGCAAAAGTAAAGCAAGGTAACAAAAAAGTGTGATCCCAGCATTGACTGGCAAATAAACGGAATCGTTTGCGTTTAGCAGTTCAGCTAAGAACACATGATTTGTAGACTGCATGCCTACATTTTAGGGACAGTAGTTTGTTTGGAAGCCTTTAAAAGGCAGTATGGCATCTGGAACTGCAAATCTATTGTAGCGATTAGTGAGCTTCTGACGTAAAACATGTTTTGACCAATAACACAAGGTATAACCTGCAACCATTAAACTTTAGAGATGCCAGCGCTGTGGCAAAAATATGGAGTTAAAGCAGTTAAACAATTTGTTCCTGCATATCATATATCCACAAAACAGACTAGATTAACAGTAGGCTTATTAGAATACTCTACAGCCTCGGTGCTGCAGGTTTTGCTGTTTGTACAAAGAATACTTCATTTCCTCACCTTTGCTCAGCTGTTCTATAAGCTATTCACTAACTGGAGCCTGTACAGAAGGAACTGTAGGGTACAAAACTAGATAAGCTTACAAGATGCAACCATAACAAGTTAGAAAATATCAGTACTCCTATTTGTTATTTCATAACATGCTGTCAGTTTCTGTATTATACTTATGCTTGCTACCCACAATCCCATGCTGTGGCACATACGGACTGACTCAACATAAGTAACCATATATCACATTTTATTTATGAACACTTACATTAAATACAATTGTTACTGCTCTCCAGTGTTGCAGCAACAAAACTATCAGAATAAGCAATGCCAGCCACAGTTCAAGTACTGTCCTTATTCACATGCACTACACTTGTCTGTGCTGATAGATGGATGCTACAGACGGAAGACAAAAGATGAAATTTACCAAGAAAAAAAACACGCTGTAGCACTCCTGGTCAAATGAAATTCTGCAGGTCTTTAGCTTCAGCTCATTGAATTGCGTTTTGAATTGTCTTTTAAATTTTCCTGGAATGAACAAAAGTATTCAACACGCCAGTATCTGCTTGCTCATTGTAACTCTGCACAACAACACTATGACAGTCCTCATGCCCTCACTCAGTGTTACCATTGTGCATTTAAAGCAGTCCACTTCCATAGAACTTTCATTTGCACTACTGCAACCCCACTGCATAATCATGATGATTCAACTCAGCTGTCAGTCCACAGTTTACAGTCCTCCTTTCACCATTTCTTAACTACACTCACACAGACCAGCAATAAGATAAGGCTTTTCGCACCAGCAGCAGTTTCTTTTTGATTCTGCTTACACATTTAAGTACCCTAGTCTCACAGCAACACACAAAACCAAGTTACAGAAGCAGGAGAAACAACAGACTTCTGTGATTATCCAGCTCTTCCAGCCTTGTTTTAAATGAAGAGATAAAATAGTCAATGGAGAACAGTTAGCAATACATGTAATTTAGCGATTTAAAAACCTGATAGTTTACATAACAGAAGTGCTTCCTTGAAATACATCATTTAAGCTAATGCATCAGTACTATGGCAATCCCTACAATTCTTCTATTTTGAATGAAGTATTCAATTGTAATTAAAATATCAATACCTTGAAATGAGACCACTCCAGCCCAGAAATGTTGCAGCCTGCTTGCCAGATGCTGTATAGGGTTATACTACAGCATATGCTCATGCCCCTCCAGTGTTGCCCTTTCTTCTCTGCCCTGCATGGTAGACTTTACTAGCACATAAGGCATTTACAACACATGTTGCATTCACACACAGTGAAGAAGCATAATCAAATTCATTACTAGTTGGGAAGTATCAAACCTTTACCTCCTTGCAAGTGTGACCGGATGGCTGCTGAGCTCAGTGCTCCCCCCACACCCTTCAGCTGGGCTCAGTTACTTCCCAGGGGACACCGGCAGAATACTGACAGTTACAAGAACAGTAACAGGTTAGCAAGAGCTGGCTTGGGGGAGGGGAAATTCCAAACCAAGAAAAGCTTCTCAAAAAAGGTTAATAGCTTTCCAAGCTTACATGTGTACTAAACAAGGACAACCCTAATAAAATGAATTAGCTTCACAATACCAAGATTTATGTTTCTGTTCTGAAAATACTATAAGCTGTATCTGCTTAAAACAATACTGAAAGGTCAGGTGGTTTCCAGTTTTGAGGCATGTTAGCATAATCAGCCTTAAATTAAAACAGATGGGAATGACAGATATATTAAGGTTATTAAAGACCTCTAGAGGATAGAGTTAAATAAGGTGACCTAATCCATCTTAGAAGGGTATTATGAATTGCATCACTTAAGCAAGAATAGCATTCTTGCATCTACTTTAGATTTTACAAGACTAAATAAAATTATCAACACAATATAACTAATGGCATGCACGTAACCTGTATCTACTAGTTTCAGTTTTTGAGAAACCACCAGAATGCATTTCCTGATGTTAACAGGCATTCATATAGATCTTCTAACAATAAAGATTATCATTCTCCTGATGTTGCAGTACATTGTGAATTCTCATCAATAAGCACTATATACCTGCACATTGTATCTATTCAGAGAAGAATTCTGCTAAGACCGTTAAGTATTCTGGTGTAGACCTCTCAGAGGTTCCTCTAAACCAAACCCAAAAAACCAAGCCCTTCAAAGCTTGCAACGCATTGCTAATGGGCACCTGTGCAAAGTGTAATCCAAATTTAAGTTAAAAATCTCATCTTCATACACATAACAGTTATTAGCACACCTTTTAAGGGCTCATTCTTGCCACAGTAGCTATGATAAAAACATCTATGATAGCTGAGGTACATGACTAGTGGAGCTGGAACCGGGACCCAAGCCTCCACTCCTGCACTGATACCGTGTTTCCTGCCTGTGAAACATTTTTCAGCTCAGTAAAGAGTTCTTAAAATTCAGCCAAAACAGTTTATAGGCTGCTAGAGCATGGAATCACGAATGAAGTGGAAAACATGGTTAAGAGCCTCCTCACATTAGAGGGAGAAAAACCTCAACCCACGCACACTAGGGAAATTCTTAACACCAGGCTATGTTGCAAAGGCACCTTTATGCGCCTTTCCCTATGGAATATAACTGGATGTTTAGAAACTCAACCAGGTAGCAGTGTTAAACATGCTTTCAGAGCAGAGATGCCAGAACCAGCTTCCTGGCAGAGAAAGAATTTATTAATCCTGTTTGGGTTTTGGTGTGAGCTGGGGCTAATGTGCTGAGCCTTGCCAAAACTACAATGCTTCCTCAGTATATACAAAAGCCGCATGACAACCTTTTTTAACCCTTCCCCCCTCCACTTCATAATCCCCAGACTAACAAATCCCAGTTCCCAAGGTTAACTGAAGATCAAGTAACAGCTGAGCTCTGCCTCCCAGAATCACTTTTCTGAGTTTAGATGCCTATACTCAAATAAAACCTGCTTTGCAACCGGCTTGGAAATTACTTCCCAGGATTCCCAACATCAAGGTGAGAAGTACATTGACAATTTAATCCAGTGGGAGCAGAAATATCTAAAGTTCCGTGCTTGTAAACATTAGTTTTGAAAGCAAGGCTAAGGCTCTTCAAAATTCTCCAATGTCTCAATTTTTAAAAATAAATTACCAACACCTATCTTTAAAGTACAATTTACAAATGACTTCAACATCTCTACTACTATTGCTGTACTGGAAAATACAAAGGTACCAGGGATCAATTTGTTTAATTCCTTGCCCTTTTAAGATTAAGCAAAGCATTTTACTTAACTACAAGTTACACTCAGCTATTCAAAGATATCTACAAAATTGCAGTTTTTGTTGTGCATTTATGTATAACAAAGCTGTGTTAGGTCAACCACCACCAATTTAAAACTTTGGCTATGTTTGCCCAACCGCAGGGCACGGACAATAGCTGGGCACATTCTAACCATCCAGCAGGATTAAAAGCAACTGAAGTGAAATCTAACAGCAGCACAATTTGCTAAAACTAAATTCAATCAGCACCCAGAGGGAACAGGGATTAGAATTGGCATTCTAAATCTGTGTTTGGTAGATTACATATACACTTTCTTTTCTATTCAGTAGAGAAAGTTGCAGTGCAGAATATGGGGTGGAGTCTTCTGCAGTGACAAAACATGTAATGCCAAAGCAAGTACATTAGGTGAAATTAAAATGCATAGCTCAGGTAACATCAACAGCTACAGAACCAGAAGAAAAAGTTAGACTCACAAGTTCATTCGAGAGTTCAAACATAAGACAAAAGACCACCTTTATCTACGAAAGACCTACCCTACCCTTAAATATAGAAAGAGCTAGTATATTGATCTCAGTACACTGCTGCTTTCCATTATTCTACTTAAAGATATTTTGCAAGCAGTTTCACATATGCTAGAAATTTTGTCACAGGTATTCTGTAGGCATGACAGATATATACCAGTTTGCAAATAGCCTAGGCTGACTGAGAAGTGACTTCTGACAAGCTATGCCAGTCTTCGCACACAGGAAACATCCCTCCAGTCAAAACAAATGCATAGCAGAAACAAGGAAGAATATGTGCCACAATTAATTTTTCTTCTATTATTAAATCAAAATCTCAACCTTAAAAACAAAGATCAGCTGTCTCCCTTTGCCAAATAGGCCAACTTAATAACCAGAGTGCAATAACTCAGATAGTCTTTGCACTACCTTTACAGTGCACTTTGGTTTGCATTTTCAGTGTAGTCATAAAACCAGGAACTCCTTTTTAAGATACAAACCAGGAGTGTCAAGTGTCATATGATTCTAGCAGCTTTGGCTGTTAAAAAAATAATTGCTTCCAGTAAAGCAAGATTGGTCATAAGTTAGCAAGTTGCTGAGTTGAAACAAACCTTGATCAAGTAAAGATTACAACTATTTTACAGTGTAAAAATGATGTTGTTTTCCCCATTCCACTATTTTTGTGGACTCTACTCTTTTTCCTTTAAAAATGTTACATGCTAATTAAAGGGCACTTGAAAAATACCAGCTAGTGTGTTCACGGGCTAAAAGCTAGTGGTACCAAGACGATACTGCTATGTGAAGCATCAGTCCTGCAGCAGACTCAGTTTTGCATGGAAACTAGCCCTATCTGCAGGCCTGGAGCACCATGAGAGCTAGGAGGCAAAGAGGCAGCTGGGCTTCAAGAAAACATAGACCGATCTATCTGCACCACATTTGTAGCGGAGAATGAATTGCCTCCATGCTCTGCTGTAGCCTTCTCTTGCAAGCTCAGTCCCACAAATCAGTTTGATCTCCCACATTCTTAGGCTACTAAATGCTAAATGGTACAATTCTTAAATGGCAAGCTTAAGCTCTTCTAAACAACTGTCACTTACTTTCATAGCACCTACCGTTCAAAAAATTAAATAGCTTCTGGAACTAGTGTCCTACATTTAAATACAGTGTTTCTGTACATTATCCATAGGACCCAGACTCAAAGTACACCATACACATAGCAGCCAAATTTCAACACCACTGAAATGCAAAGCCTTGAGCAGAGGTCTGTGTTAGTATCCTACACATCAAAATGAAAAGTGTCAGAAAAAAACAGCAGCTACTTCAATGAACGATCAAAAAATACAAGTTTGAGACTAAAGAAAAAAACTAAGAGGTGCTCACATCCTCCGGGGACTGCCATTTTCTCCAATCCTGTGCAAGGCTACATTGTAGAAAGCAAAGTTGACAAAGATTTTAATCTCCATTAAAAGAGCTTAAGAGTACAACATCCATTTATTTAGTCTAACCTGCCAGAGTTTTATGAATTCATAATAAAGAGGGCTTTCAGAGTCTACCAGCCAATCTGGAAGGCTGCTAGGGAATTACGATAGCATTGAATATATTTGAGTTTATATTGCCTATAGCACGCTGGTTTGAATAACACTATTGTGCAAGCTTCTAGTTGTCCATGCTATCCCACCACTTATTAGTCACAGCTCAGTACTGTAAGGCACAAGGCAAGCAGCTGTCTAGGGCAGAAAAAGCACCAGTATCTTCACTGCCTACTTCAAATTTGACAGAGCCTTGGAAGAACTTGCAAGCTGTTGTTGTCTCTGAGAGGAAAAGGAAAGAAAAGTCTGGAACACAAAGATATACAGAAGTAAAACTGTCCTGCCTCAGAAGCATGTTTACCTCCCAATTCACCTGGCAGAAGCACCAGACCTGACACTCGCTCTCCTCCCAGCTTTGCTTCTGCTACATCAGTTTTCCCTTATCACTAAGAAGCTTTGGGGTCACTCTAGATAAAAATGCCCTGGAGTTAATAAGGAACGTAACTGCAAAGTGGGTTACTACAGGAACAGCAGATGGACTACTTGTAGCACTTCATCCCAGTTAAGAACACCTTGGCAGTAAGTCAGCTGCGGCCTGTGGCCAGTTGTGTTGAAATAACATTTATACTACAAGACACTTGGCATTTCTTTTGCCCAGAACTGTATTTCCTAGCTTAAGAGCAGAAATATCGTTCCATCTCTTCTCTCCCCAACAATGTCTTACATGGGAAGTTCCTGGGAGACAGGTGATGTTCAAAAGAAGGGCTTAATCAAAAGCAGTTTATCAGAAAGCATTATTTGTAATATTTAGTTACATTATTAAACAGAAGTGGACTACCTGAGGCTACCAGAACTGCAAAGTCTGCTGTTGTCTCTATTTTCACCTGTCAGCAGATACTACGGCAGATTCCAAGACTTGACAGTAACTTCTTATACTATCACATCTAATTTGGAATTATTTTACCATTGTAGTTTTAATCCTTGCTGTCTCCAGTCCTCACTGTAGATTGTACCAAGACAATTGTAACTCCAAGGCTGTACCCCCAAGCAGTGCAAAGCAGGCAGCTAACTTTGTTACAGCGTTATGACAGAATCGGTATTCCCAGTGAAGAGCTAGAGAATCTTCAGTTAAGTCACATGCACACAGAAATACTACAAATACCTACTCTAAGTGCTACTACAGAGGCTTTTCACTTATCAGCTGGTTTTTGAAAGGTCACTTTCACATTTCTTGCAGTACATGAGGTTGTAACTATAGTTTAGTTTGGCTTCTAGTTGGTATTTGATTGGCTTGATATTTTTACACATACATTCCACTTCAAAATCTGCACTGAAACAGTTCACTGTTCCCTCAAAAAATGAAAATATTAAAGATGCAAGACTTTCTCCAGAAACTGAAGTTCTGTACCTCTGCCAAAGTTGATACTGTTGCCGTGAAAAGCAAACTCCCCTCTAGCCGTGTGCCAATAAGACTGTGCAAATAACTCCAGCTCATTTCTCCACTCCACTAGGATTTAACTGCTTCATAATAAATGGGCTACACACTAAGTCTTGTGCCTTGCCCCAGCAGCGCTAGGCAGAAGAGTTACCCTAAGATCAACCTGGATGGCTAACTTCTACCTTAATTTATGAGCCAAACATAGCACGTTTTTACTAACTTGCCGCCGTAGAAGAGTTAGTGTGCTGCTAGTTTTCCCTCACTTTTGTTTTAAGCACCACAAATGCATAAAACATTCTCTCAACTACTCCATAGCCACAGGCGCTATGAGCAGTTTACTAGCAATAGTCGGCTAGGTTTTAAGACACGTTTGTCACAGGACTTCAAGACTAGTTCATAGTAGCAAAACTAAACTCTGTCTACAGATCCTTTGTCCAGAGTCAAGTCAACTGTAGTTCTTACTACAACTTTGGCTATTTCTTGACAGATTACAGTGATTTTATCTGTACTAATTTCTTATTAGTGTGAAGCCTAGTCTTGTTCTGTGCAACACTTTTTTCTTCAGTATTTGGATTACTGTATTTTGGTTTAGTTAACATCCCTTTAGTGGTATTTTATTTGACTCTGTTGTCTTTAATCCAATATTTTGACAGCAATAAAAGGCTTAGAAAAAGTCTAGCAGAGATACAGAAGCAGTTCTTGTCCTCATTAGTAAGCATACAAGCCACACTTGTTTTAAAACACAAAAAGACACATCTTGACTATGTTCTCAACCCAGCTCAAAGCTTCTACCACTAATTCAATTCAACACTGAAATGAAAATTCACAGAAATAATTTCTCCATGGTTGACTTCAATAAAGCTTTTGAAAGTTAAGTAGGTGACAAATTACCAGAGCAAGCAAATTAAAAACTTTATATGGTACACATTTAACTTTTTATTTGTAAGGCTTTTCTCCTTCTAAGGAAAATAAGACTCTATTCAAGCTCACCGGCAACATGGTTAGGAAGGTGTGGTAAAAAAAAACAAGATAAAAACCACATAGCTGCTTAACTTGAAAAATCAGGAAATAGAAGGAAACTGGGCAGAAACAAGCTTGCCCCATTCACTTCACAGAAATCACTTTTAGCAACAGCAAAAGTTACATTTTTAATCACACCTACCATTCAGTCCAGAGTTTTTATAGTTTGAGAGCAAGCTTTCATAGCTATTAGTGCTCTGGAACGCGTGCCCTATTGGGCAGATATTACAGTGAACACCTGAGCTCATTTCCATAGGGAACAAATATTGCCAAGTTAAATGCTCTGCTTTGTGGTAGACTAGAACAGGGCCTCTATTTTAACACTGCAGCAACACCCACTAAGTTCTCACTGACAAATTAAGTTTCTCTAGGGGTTGAGATGTTGGTCTTTTCCTCAAAGATACCAAAACTTCACTTCCCTCATTTTGCAGAAAGGATACACTTAGATTATAGAAATTGGTGTGGCTCTATCTCAAACAATAGCTGTATGCTATCTTTCTCCATCTTCAAGTTTCTCATAATCCTAGCCCCTCATATCACTACTAGAATCAAACTTTTAAGCAAGGTATGAAAGGTTAGAAAACTAATGCTTTCTAACAGAAGCCAGTGCTCTAGCCTTGGCACATGATTGCTAAAGAAATAGTCGAGAAGTTGACAAGAGGAAACAAGCTATAAAATAAAGCAATGTTGGGACTTCTCTATGAAGTAAAATAAATCATTCTCCAAAACAAGCCTTCACTGTCTATCCTGATTGCTTCCTTGTAGCTATTACCACACCTAGTAAAGCAACAGCTTAGTAACAGTCATCAAGGAGCTACCCATCTCCCTCTGAAGTTCTTGGGCCTATAGTAAAAGTTTTTAAGGGGGAGGTGTGAAACATTAAGAATTAATCACCAGAACCCCAAAAAGAGCTGAAAATAACCAGTTGCACTGCTTCTTGTGTTTGTGTAACTACAATTATTTTGGAACTGCACACACAGGCAGAAACAACAAAAAGCCCTACACAACTATTTTGCTTTCAAGCAGTTCCTCAATGTCTTCAACAATCCGGGCACTAAGGCTGGGAACAAAACATGAAAAATCCATGAAAAATAGCTGTCCAGTTAAGCCAACAGTTTGGGGCTTTAATTATGATTTTAAATTAAGTCAGAGCCACAATCATAGGGCTGTAAGATTAAGGTAGCTCTAAGAAGCATAGCTCCAACAACCATAACCTTTTTTACCACAGATAGTCCACCTATTTACATGCAAAAAATAAAAAGGGAGGGGAAAATTTTTTTACCACAAATGGTACACATATTTATATGCAAAAAATAAAAAAGGGGGGGGGGGGAGCCAACCCAAACTCTTTTCAAGTAAAACCACCATAGACTCTGATACCTTTTACTGCCAAACTATACGGAACATAAAACGCCCTACACCACTAAACTCACATCATACACCAGCAAAAGCTCCCCGAGACTGGGGCAGCCGTGAGGAAGCCCCTCAGGACACAGCTGTGAGAAAATGTGACAGAAAAAAGGGCGGGGGGGGGGTCAGGAGAAGCCTCGGCCACAACGGCGGCGTGTGCAGCATAGAATCATAGAATCATCAAGGTTGGAAAAGACCTCTAAGGTCATCAAGTCCAACCGTCAACCCAACACCACCATGCCTGCTAAACCATGTCCCAAAGTGCCACATCTGCACTTTTTTAAATACCTCCAGGGATGGTAACTCCACCACTTCCCTGGCCAGCCTGTTCCAAAGCCTGACTACTCTTTCAGTAAAGAATTTTTCCTAATATCCAATCTAAACCTCCCCCGGTGCAACTCCCATTTCTTCTCGTTCTATTGCTTTATTACTTAGGAAACAAGATCGACACCCACCTCAGTACAACCTCCTTTCAGGTAATTGTAGAGAGCAATAAGGTCCCCCTTCAGCCTCCTCTTCTCCAGACTAAGCAGCCCCAGTTCCTTCAGTCGGTCCTAGCAACACCTGTTCTCCAGACTCCTCACCAGCCTTGTGGCCCTTCTCTGGACACACTCCAGCCCCTCAATGTCTCTCTTGTTGTGAGGGGCCCAAAGCTGAACACTGTTCTTGAGGTGTGGCCTCACCAGTGCCAAGTACAGGGGCACGATCCCCTGCCTGCTGCTGCTGGCCACACCATTCCTGATCCAAGCCAGGATGCCGCTGGCCTTCTTGGCCACCTGGGCACACTGCTGGCTCATGTTCAGCCGGCTGTTGACAAACACCCCCAGGTCCTTTTCCGCTGGGCAGCTTTCCAGCCACTCCCCCCAAGCCTGTAGTGTTGCGTGGGTTTGTTGTGACCCAAGTGCAGGACTCGGCACTTGGCCTTGTTGAACCTCATACAGCTGGCTCTGATGCATATAGCCAGGGTCTTGCCTCACTAAATGAAGTACCTTCAGAAGGTCTTGTAATAATGCAAAAAGGCAGCTTCTTGCGGAGGGGAGCTATGCCCAGGCTTGGCGGGTGCCTTAGAGCTCTGCATCTGTTTGCTGGGGACATGGCAGAGTTGTAGCTGGGTGAGCTTATAGTCGTGATGGGAGGGTGCAGGGCTGCTTTTGAGGCCTTCAGCTGGGCTTATGGAACGCACCAGGTGGGGGGGTGGCATGAGGGGACATCTGCTTACAGAGGGTCGGATGCATGTGGACATCTCCTGTATGCTGTGAAGGTGGTGGGGAAGCGGGAGGGTGCGGCAGGAGTGGTGTTCACAAAGAGCATGCCTGACATTGGGGAGGGGTCTCGGCAGCTAGGGTCTTTGCAATCAGGGCTCTGTGGTGGGGGGAGCCTTTCCCAGCAGTGGTAATTGACCTTGAGAGTGGTGGCTGTGTTCTTGAGCTAGGGCCCTCTCGTTGGGAGGCACTGTGTGGGCAGGAGTTATGGCAGAAGGAAACCCTAAAGGTGGAGGGCGATACAAGAGGCAGGAGTGTGCAGTGGTGACAGCAGCTTGTAGAGTGTTAGGGTTGTAGAAGGAAAGGTGGGGGAAACCTCTGTGAGCAGTGGTGCACACCTGTGAACAGCTTCTGTGGGCTGTGGGAGGTGCAAGGTTATGCAATGGCATTCTAAATAAAGCGCTTCAAGGCTGGTGGGGCATATGGTCTGGGGAAAAGGAACCTGCAGGGAAGCAGTGGCTTGCTGGGCGGAAGCAGATGCCTCATATGCAGTTTGTTTGCTGTGTAAGGCTACAAGGATGGTGAGGGGACTGGAACATCTCTTCTATGAGGAGAGGCTGAGGGAGCTGGGCTTGTTAAGCCTGGAGAAGAGAAGGCTGCGAGGAGACCTGATATATACTTACAAATATCTGAAGGGTGGGTGTCAGGAGGATGGGGCCAAACTCTTTTCAGTGGCGCCCAGCGACAGGACAAGGGGCAATGGGCACAAAATGCAGCACAGGAAGTTCCATCTGAACATGAGGAAGAACTTCTTCCCTCTGACGGTGATGGAGCCCTGGCACAGGCTGCCCAGGGAGGTTGTGGAGTCTCCTTCTCTGGAGATATTCAAGACCCGCCTGGACAAGGTCCTCTACAGCCTACTGTAGGTGACCCTGCTTCGGCAGGAGGTTTGGACTAGATGACCCACAGAGGTCCCTTCCAACCCCTACCATTCTGTGATTCTGTGATTCTGTGATTCTGAGGTGGCAGCAGTGTCTAAATCATTTTTGTCCAGAAGGGTTTATGGCCCTTTTGAAAGGAACCCTTCTGGGCAGGGAGGGACAGTGCGTGTGTCCAGCTTCTGTGTGCTGTGAAGATGACATGAAAAGGAGGAGTGTGGGGTGGCAATGAGCCTTGTCATTGAGGGGAGCTTAACATCTAGGGAAAAGTGATGTGTGGTGGAGGTGGGTGAGAATCCTTCTTAAGGGTTGGCAGATGCTTGTGTGGGCGTCACAGGTGGAAAGAGTGTATGGAGGTATTCATAAGGTGAGGGACTAATTTTCGGGCAGGCTTGCACTCTTGTGAGAAGTGAACTGCTAGTGAGGAGTGCAGCCCTGCCCAAGAGTGACACATGCTTGTGAGCAGTTTCCAGTTGCTGTGGGACAGGTAGGAGTGTGGCTGCAGTAGTGTTCGGAGGCTGAGTGTCTTCTGTCTGAGCAGACTTGTGGGTTAGTGGAGAAAGTATCCACTGGAGGACGACAGGGAGAGCTTTGTGCAGGAAAAGGTAGGAAATGCTCAAGGGATGGGGAAAACCTTGCCCAGGAGTGGCAGACGCCTGCACGGCTAGCATGTGCTGTGAGGGTGACGGGGTCAGCAGGAGAACGCAATCGCATTTGCAGGCTGAATGCCCTATATCTGGGTGGCTTATGTCATCAGAAGGGACCTGTTGCAGGTGTTGGAGCCTTAGCTGGGGAGGGGGCAGAAGCCCGTGTGCTGCGACCATTTGTGGAAGTGGCAGGAGTATGGCTGCAATGATGTTTGTGAACTAAATAGTGGTTTTGTGGGCTTGTATTGTGAAAGTGTCCACTGCAGAAAAGATTAGCCTCCCCAAGGAGGGGGCAGATGCCTGCGTGAGGTTTACATGGTCTGTGAGGGCAGCAGAGTTGGCAGGGATGTGTGGTGATGGTGTTTACTAGCAAAGTGCCTTGTACGAGAGACATTTGGGTGAGCTTGCAGTCTCTGGAAAAGGGAGGTGTGGTGGGGGGAGAGAGAGGGAGATGCCTTTGAAGGTGGCAAGGTGAAGTGTGCTGCGGTCGTGCAGCTTCATGGGCTGAGGTGTTCAGGCAGCCTTGTGAGAAGGGAGTTGCTGGGGGGAGGGCAGCTTTCTGTAAGACTGGCACATGCCTGTGTGCAGCTTCCATATGGTATGAGGGTGGTGGGGGTGGCAGGAGAGTGCAGTGATGATATTCGTGAGCCGAGTGCCTCGTGTTTGAGCAGGCTTGCCTTCCAAGAGAGGACTTGTTGTGTGTGTGGGTCCTTACCCATGAGCTAAATGCCTCATATTTTCGCAGGCTTACTGTCTTGTGAAAAGTGGTCCTTTTGTGGGGGTAACCACCCCTAGGTGAGGCAGGAGCCTGTATGTAGTTTCCATGTTCTGGGAGGAACCTTGTCTAGGGGTGGCAGGGGGTTCTGAGGTGAGATATGGGGAGCAAGACCTTGCTGTGTTGATGGCATCATGAGCAAAGTGAACCCTGTTTTGGCAGACCTAGAATCATAGAATCATTTAGGTTGGAAAGGACCTTTCAGATCGAGCCCAGCTGTTAACCTAACACTGCCAAGTCCACCGTTAAACCATGTCCCTAACCACCACATCGACAAGTCTTTAAAATATCTCCAGAGATAGTGACTCCACCACTTCCCTGGGCAGCCTGCCCCAATGCTTGACAACCCATTTGGTGAAGAAATTATTACTAACATCCAATCTAAACCTCCCCTGGCACAGCTCAAGGCCATTTCCTCTTGTCCTATCGCTTTACTACGTGGGAGAAGAGACCAACACCCACCTCACTACAACCTCCTTTCAGGTAGTTGTAGAGAGCAATAAGGTCTCCCCTCAGCCTCTTTTCCTCCAGACTAAACAACCCCATTTCCCTCAGACACTCCTCATAAGACTTGTTCTCTAGACCCTTCACCAGCTTTGTTTAATCTTGTTTGGATGTGCTCCAGCACCTTGATGTCCTGCCTGTAGTGAGGGGCCCAAAGCTGAACACAGTATTCAAGGTGCGGCCTCACCAGTGCCGAGTACAGGGGCACAATCCCCTCCCTGCTCCTGCTGGTCACACCATTCCTGATCCAAGCCAGGATGCTGCTGGCCTTCTTGGCCACCTGGGCACACTGCTGGCTCATGTTCAGCCGGCTGTCGACCAGCATCCTTAGGTCCTTTTCCGCTGGGCAGCTTTCCAGCCACTCTTCCCCAAGCCTGTAGCGTTACATGGGTTTGTTGTGACCCAAGTGCAGGACCCAGCACTTGGCCTTGTGAAACCTCATAGAGTTGGCCTCGTCCCATTGATCCAACCTGTCCAGATCCCTCTGTGGAGCCTTCCTATCCTCAAGCAGATCTACACTTCCACTCAGCATGATGTTGTCTGCAGACTTAGTGAGAGTGCACTCAATCCCCTCATCCGGATTGTTGATAAAGATATCGAAGAGAACTGGCCCCAATACTGAGGCCTGGGAAACACCACTCGTGACTGGCCACCAACTGGATTTAACTCCATTCACAACTCTTAGTGCCTGGCTATCCAGACAGTTTTTTTATGTAGCAAAGTGCATGCCCATGCAAGCCGTGAGCAGACAGTTTCTCCAGGAGAATGCTGTGGGCAACAGTGTCAAAAGCTTTACTAACATCAAGGTAGACAACATCCACAGCCTTTTCCTCATCCACCTTGCCATAGAAGGAGATCAGGTTAGCCAAGCAGGGCCTGGCTTTCATAAACCCGTGCTGACTGGGTCTGATCACCTGGTTGTTCTGTATGTGCCACATGAGGGCACTCCAGATGATCTGCTCTGTAATGTTCCATTTCTCTGAGGTCAGATGGACTGGGCTATAGTTCCCCGGATCCTATTTCTGGCCCTTCTTGTAGATGGGCATCACATTTGCTAGCATCTGGTCAGCTGGGACTGTAGCTATGCAAAAAGGCAGATTCTGTGGGGTGTAAGGGGAAAGCCTTGTCCTGGAGTGACCTCTGTCTTTGGGCAGCTTCCATTTGCTGTGGGGGCCTTGCAGGCAGCAGAAGTGCATAAATGCAGTGATTTATGTTTGGGGACATCATCTTGAAAAAAGGCCATTCCAGCAAGTGGGGATGGGTGTTGGATGGACCCTTGCCTGTGAGTGGCAGACGCCTGCAGTGGTGGCATAAGCTGCAGGAGGGATAACTTGAACTTCTGTTCTTGACCTCCTTGCAAAGGGGTAGTTAACTTCCCACCTGCCCTTCCCACATTTTAGGTTTATATACAGGGAAAAGTAAAGTAAGCAACAACCACAGCAACAGTTAACATCCCGTGTTATCCTGCCCTCTGTGGGCTTTTTCAGTGCTGCCTCTCTTAGCTGCCTCTGAGACTGAGGCCGCTTTCTTTGGAGCCTTCCACCCACTTGAGCCCCACTGCAAAAGAATTGCACAGCGAACTACTGTAGCCCACCTCAG
This sequence comes from Opisthocomus hoazin, assembly GCF_030867145.1. NCBI lineage: Eukaryota > Metazoa > Chordata > Aves > Opisthocomiformes > Opisthocomidae > Opisthocomus > Opisthocomus hoazin. The sequence continues at coordinate 79,251,443 of NC_134418.1, forward strand.
GCTTTAGCTTCTACTCTTACTGTTTTCTTCTCTCTGCTGTAGAATACCTGTTTTAGGACTATTACACTTTGATTTGTCATTTCTCTTTCACACCCTTCTCTCACTGCCTAGCAGAGGCACAAGCTCCACATTGCCCAACCATCTCGCATCCCCCTCTCAGCACCTACCTGTTTCCAGCCTTTTCAAATCAACAGGATTTCTGCTCACTGTTGCCTTTATGCCACATCCAGATAGAACCAGGAGGATGAGCCTGAGCAGTTGGATTCTCTGAAGCTGCAAGCCCTTGTGGTGCCTGGAAGGCTCTTACTGGTGTACTATGGCTGGCTGTAATTCCCAGTTTAGGAATCCCTGACTTTGTTCTGTCTAATGATGGTGGCCTTTTTAGAATTTGGACTGAGGTTAGTCCGGGTTATAATTTAACTTGATTGGTATGAAACTACTTTCGTTCCAAATATTGCCCACTGTGCCAAGCACGCTGTTATACTTGGGATAGTCACAGTCAGGGCAAAGGTGACTTATTAATGTCCAAATTTTTCTTTGCTTTAGAGGAAAGAGGTGGTGGGCAAAAGCTGAAATGAAGAGAAAGGGAAAAAAATGTGACAAGTAACCGTGGTACTTTAACACCTAAATCCTCTTTACTTGAGCTGTAGGTTATAGGTTCATCCTTCTAAAAACACACTAAAAATAATAGCACTGGAGGAATTGTTACAAAATATGTTTGTGTGGAAGCTGCATTTCATAATTCTATGGATTTATTGGTTTTGAAAGATACTGTGTATGCTGTTGTAACAGTTACCTTAAAAGATAATATTGTTTTACATAAAGTTATTTTTCATGGCTGTTTAGAATTCTTGGATGTAATTACAAAAGTATGCTGCAGCAACAGATAAGGATGTGATCTGCCTACTGTTACAATCACTGATTTTTAAGAATTGAGTTTCAGTGTTCTTGTCTTAACAGTACTATTCTGAAGACTTCTCTCAACTATGCTGTTACTTAGTTGTGCTGGATTTGTAGATCTAGGTTCTGAATTGCAGATACTGACCCAGTTTATTGAAGAAGAGAACTGTCCTGTGAGGTGCTAAGCTTGATTCTACCTGGTGTTGTGCACTCTGGACTGCTGTGGTGTTGGCATGCACTGCTAAATTTCTGTTCCACCAAATCAGGTTTATCTTTAAATGCCTTAAGGTAGTACTTCTGGGAGCTGTAATTGCTATGGTAATTTTGCTCATACAGTAAGCCTGTGAGTACACCTACGCTCACATCAACTTTAGTGGCTGTGGATACAGTTCATGATACAGCATTCAGTAGGAAGATATGCAGTGGTTTTGTCGAACTGAGAAATTTTCTTATGGAACAGATTCCTATCCTCATCCAGAGTTTTATTTCTGAAAAGGAGCAGAGTGAACACTCTATTGCCTTCATTATCACAGAATCATAGAATGGTTTGGGTTGGAAGGGACCTTAAAGATCATCTAGCTCCAAGCCCCCCGCCATGGGCAGGGACATCTTTCACTAGACCAGGTTGCTCAAAGCCCCATCCAACCTGGCCTTGAACACTGCCAGGGAGTGGACATCCACAACTTCTCTGGGCAACCTGTGCCAGTGGCTCACCACCCTCAGAGTAAAGAATTTCTTCCTTATATCTAATCTAAATCTGCCCTCTTTTAGTTTAAAGCCATTACCCCTTGTCCTGTCACTACATGCCCTTGTAAAATGTCCCTCCCCAGCTTTCTTGTAGGCCCCTTCAGGTACTGGAAAGCTGCAATAAGGTCTCCCCACAGCCTCTCTTCTCCAGGCTAAACAGCCCCAACTCTCCCAGCCTTTCACCAGCCCTCTGATCATTGCTGTGGCCTTGTCCAGCCCTGCTCCAACAGGTCCATGTCTGCCCTGTGCTGAGGGCTCCAGAGCTGGATGTGGGACTCCCCGTGGGGTCTCACCAGAGTGGAGCAGAGGGGCAAAATCCCTTCCCTCGACCTTCTGGCCACACTGCTTTTGATGCAGCCCAGGATATGGTTGGCCCTCTGGGCTGTGAGTGTACATTGCTGGGTCATGTTGAGCTTCTTGTCAACCAGCACCCCCAAGATCATCTTGGCAGGGCTGCTCTCAATCCCTTCATCCCCCAGCCTGTATTTGTGCCTGGAATTGCCCTGGCCCATGTGCAGGACCTTGCACTTGGCCTTGTTGAACCTCATGAGGTCTGCACAGGCCCACCTCTCAAGCCTGTCCAGGTCCCTCTGTATGGCACCCCTTCCCTCCAGCGTGTCAACTGCACTACACAGCTTGATGTTGCTGGCAAACTTGCTGAGGGTGCACTCAGTCCCACTGTACATGTCACTGGCAAAGATGTTAAACTATGCCAGTTGCAATACTGATCCCTGAGTAATGCCACTTGTCACTGGTCTCCACTTGGACATTGAGCTGTTGACTGCAACTTTTTGAGTGCGACCAGCCAATTCCTTATTCACCGAGTGGTCCACCCATCAAATCCATGTCTCTTCAATTTAGAGATGAGGATGTCATGCAGTATAGTGTCAAATGCTTTCCTTAAGTCTAGGTAGATGACATCAGTTGCTCTTCCTTATCCACAAGGGCAGTAACCCCATCATAGAAGGCCACCAAGTTTTTCAGGCATAGTTTGCCCTTAGTGAAGCCGTGTTGGCTGTCACCAATCACCTCTTTATTTTCCATGTGCCTTAGCATAGTTTCCAGGAGCATCTGCTCCATGGTCTTGCTGGGCACAGAGGTGACACTGACTGGGCTGTAGTTCCCTGTGTCCTCCATTTTTTCACTCGTTTTAAAAATAGGGGTTATGTTTCCCCTTTTCCAAACAGTGAGAATTTCACCAGAATGCCACAACTTCTCAGATATAATGGATAGTGACTTAGCAACTTCATCTGCCAGTTCCCTCAGGACCTGCAGATGCACCTCATCAGGTCCCATGGACTTGTGCACCTTTAGGTTCCTGAGATGGTCTCGAACCCGATCTTCTCCTACAGTGGGCAGTTCTTCCTTCTCCCAGTCCCTGCCTTTGCCTTCCACAACTTGGGTGGTGTGTCTGGAGCACTTGCCAGTGAAGACTGAGGCAAAAACATCACTGAGTGCCTCTTATTATACTCTTAAGCGTTTCACTGAGTCAGGTAGAAAGCTGTAAACCAGCTGTTGAGGGTCTACTGTTGCCTGTTAGGAAGACATCAGTCTGTGTATGACTTGCTTGGAACCACAGCAGAGGAGCTTATGAAAAGGAGATATTGCTGCCATCAGCAGTCCTGTCTTGGTGAACAGTTCAGAGGTGAGGCAAATGTGTAGTGCTGAAGATGCCCAAATGCTTTCTTAATCTCTTCTGAAGCATAAAGTGCAGAGGGCACCTTTTAACCTCATTCAAGGCAATTTAGAAATCTATGCCATTTTTTAAAGGTCTCTTTCCTTCTCCAAGCAGCATGTTTTCTTATTTTTCTTGTGCTACCATTTGCTTTGTATAAAAGTAGGCTCTGTTTTGTCTTTCTCTGAAACTGGTTTGGTTTTGTTGAGACCAAGCAAGATTAAAAGAATCCTTTCTGAGTTGGGCAATGTAGACTTTGAGATCCTTTGCATATGCAGTAATATAGCTTACAAAGAAAGCTGCATTTGGGCACCTTCTATTTTAACTGAAACATCTCCTGTGTTCTGTCCTGCTTAATCTCTTAGCAACATTTGGATGAAAAGGTTGATTGCCCTCAAGTGTATCATATATTACTTTTAGCTTGACCTTTTTGTAGCACAACTAGTGACTCACCTAAAAAGCAATGACTGATTGTATTGCACTGTGACAAAGTTTTTGCTGTCTGACTGTTCAGTGGGTACCGTGCCTTATACACACAGGATTTCAGGAGCTAATAGAATCAGCAAGTGGCAGACTAAATTTTCTGTTCATACAACAGGTGTTTCTGCATGATTAAAGATCTTTACATTGCAATTGAATAATATTTTTGTGTAAGTTTCGTAACGGAAAGGACGGATGCAGTGATGTGTTATAATTACAGATAAAATCTGTAGATTGTGTTTAATTACACATTTAGAAAGCAATGGACCCTTTGTCTAGAATTGGAGATTACTTTTCTTGCCTTTGCTAATAACTGCCACCTAGTGTGAGCAGTAATGGGAGAGATACTAAAAGTACACAAAGGAGGAAAGGTGAGTAAGCACACACTGATTTAACCTATATGTTGCTATCCCTTTTCTTTACCAGGACTCCTTTTGTTGTACTTTGCCTTTGAAAGACAGGGTAAACTCTCAAACAGATATAATGTTTACTTAACAGTTGTAGTGCTGTGTTTTGATGAGATATGTCTAAAAATGTGATACTTGGTTCAGGGATGTTTAGACTAATAACGTAAGTGGCTGGTGGTGATGTATTTGAAGACAATTGACCTTCTCACTATGAAAGATACAGGTGATTTTGCTGTAAGTGCTTGTCTCAGTAAAACCTTTCTATTGATGATGGATTAATCTTGAATGGTGGCTTGCAAATGTCCCAGCAGAAGGTGGAATAAAGAATAATAGGACATTTAGTTCTATTTTTTGTGCTGAGTTACATTGTAATTTTACCTCTTGTCCATCTTGACTCCATTTAGTAGCTTCATTTGCTTTCTTTAGGAAACCCGTTGGGGCTTCCATATTTGACTCCTTTGAGTTTATGAAGCAAGCCCTTAGGCATGACTCATAATATCATTTGAGAACAATATCTTAAATTATTATGTAATACACAGCATATTATCCTCAAAATGTTTTCCAAAATGATTATTGGCACAGGACAAAACAAAATTAAGTGTTTTATGATGTGTTGCTTAAAAGCTGTTTTGAGTTTTTTAAAGTGTTTTGTCTTATTTTTAAAGTAATCTACCCAATGAGAACTGAGATTAATTTAACTAAATAAAACGGTTTTTAAGACTTGCTTCTGGATGTAGTTGAATGCCCTGAGAGCAGGTATGTAAAGTTCTGGTAGGGTGAGATACCTTGTAATGTGTATCTTTATGCATGAGCAATCTGTTTCCATTAAACTCTTCTTGGGCAAGATTTGATCTGACATCAAGCACTCTGAATGAAATGTAATCATCTTCAAAGACAGAAGTAGCAGGCGAAATATGACAATCCAGTAAATTTATGTTAATACATTTTGGAGAGGATTTTTTGGACTTTTTTAAACGACACTTTTAGTTTGATAGATGCTATATTAAATGGAAAAATTGAAGTGCCTTAAGAGTAATGGAAAACAAAAGCTTTTTCGTAAACTTTAGTACTAAAATCTGGAGTATTGTAAATAGTTTGGGTAATGGAAAAATATGAAAGCTGTGAGAATAGCAAAAAGTGAAAGATCTTGTTAGCTTTCACCAGGCTTTATCTATGCTCAGATGTTTGCTTGCACTCTCTGCATGACGTTGCACTTGCATGAACATAGTGATGTAGTAATCTGTGGGCCGTATCTCAGGCTGCCAAGGCAATTCACCTGGCCTGCACCCTGCTTTTGACCACCCAAGAATTTCTTGGCCTGGCAAAGGAATGAGCCACAGGCCAGATCAACATTCTGATGGCAGCTGCTTATTTTTGTCTGCCATTTTGAGAGAGTGTTGGTCTTCTCTCCCTGCCAAAGACCAAAAGGAAGTTGGGGAGAGTTTTGTGATCTTTGCAGCGAGTGCATTGCTTCTGACAAGTATTATGCCTACTGTACCTACCTAGTAGTTTGTGTCATGATGGGAGGCAAACTGAGGTATATTATTCAGATCTCCATAAATGGCAAATGTAGAAGGAAGATGGGAGCTCTGGTAGAACTCTTTTATCGCATTAACGCTGTGTTCACAATAAGGGAATATACCTATGCAGTACTCTTGGGGTGGGAAGGGGGCGGGGAGTTTATACACACCTGACAGTGAAATAACTAATATTAGAAATTTCCTGTTTAGACTAATGTGATATTCTGAAACAGATTTTTAACCTGCTTCTAAGCCAACAGAAATCCGCTGGAGTATCAGTGTCTGAATTGCACCATAAACTAGAAGCATTATTCTTTATCAGGATTACAAAAAGATAGATGCCAAGGAAAGGACTGTTATGTTAACAGAGATGAGAAGAAGCTTTAAGGCCAAGGAAGCTGCCAGTGCTTTTCACCTAAATCCATGAACCTACCATGTTCTATTGAATGTATCTAGAGGCTGAAAGCCAGACAGCAGGGATCACTAAGCCGCAGAGGTGGTATGTAACTTAGCCTAGGTAACATTGTTCACATACTAGAGAGACTGGCGAAGCAGCTCATTGAAAACTAAATGTCATCTCGTACCTTGTAGCAGAATTTTTCTTCATGGCATGGAAGCCTGTGTTTAAAATGTGGAGCAGGTGGGCTGTTTTATGAGAATTTTCAGTGGAAAATGCTAATTTTAAAAAGTTGAAAGGGCTGCACAGATTTTGTTCTTCAGGAAGCATTTGAGTGACAAGCAAGGAAGTCTGAGAGCCAAAATAGCACTGGAGTCAGAAAAAAAACAATGGCTGATGAGAATATTAATCTAATTTCAAGCTATGTTCAGGGTTCTGGGATGTTCAGAGTTAAGTCATTCCTGCTGGGAACGTTTAGTAATTTGTACAGGGAAGAATAGTTCCAGGAGAAGACATGGGGAGAAACCCTAGCCAGGTGTGGGGCATAGGAACATCCTTCTCTGTGGAAGGTGTAGGTTGCTGCTCTAGGTGATGCAAAAATTGAAGGAAGAACTACTTCTCTCTCCATTTCTTCTGATTTAAACCCCCTTTCCCCAAAAGACTGGAAGTCTGATTTATTCTTGTGCTTAATGAAATACATAGACATGACCTTCAGACTTAATTTTTGACAGCATCTTCAGCTACTGTGAGGATTAGCATGAAAAATTACTCCCGCTGAAATCCTCTGCAGTATTGCTTTTAAGCAGAAGTATTTTCCAGATAGACTTTTCATGTCCACCTGGCTTGTAATATTGTTCTTCATAGCAGATACTGAAACATTTGTCAGGCTTATTAGAATCTTACAACTAAGTTTTTATAAACCTTCTTGCAAATAATAAGTAAATGGGGCAGTATGTGCACCGTAATACCATAGCTGCATTGTTGGTCACCAGTTCTTTCTGTGCTTGGAAGTGTGTGCATTTCCTGAACATGCTGTAACTCATCACTATTCTATATTGCTGCAAATTCCTGGAAGTCAAGTGAGCATGCTTTTTAAACAGAATCCTTGGCAACAAGAAGAAAGGAGAAAAAAAATCCAAAGGGCTTATTTTTCTAAAGATTGACAGAGGCTACATGTTGAGAGGTGAATCAAGTACGCTGGATAATGTCCAGAAAGTGAGATTAAGAAGAAAGAAAGACTCTTAGGCTTAGGCAGCAGAATGATAGAGTAATTTTCTAGGACTTAATAGTGTGACACCAGTGAGCCTTTTAGTCCTGTCTGCCAGTGTATTTGTTATTTCCTTTCTAACTTAAGTTCAGTTTGCTTTACTTTTAATGCTGTCCCCAGCAAAAGAATGCGTCACCTCTTACAAGTAGATCCATGTTCCAGAACAATGCCAGTTTTTATACATGAATTGAACAGTTTTCAAAGTCAGGAGAATGCAAAACAAATAGAATCTTTAGAATATACTTGAACTGCTGTTGATCACTGAATAGTTGCAGCCAGATCCTTTGCTGATGCAAATAGACATAAACTTCATGGATTCCAATAGGGCTGTGTTGAGCCTTTACAGTACAGCAAGATATTCGGTAGGGATCTGTTACTGTCCTATTTTCAGGTTCTGTTGTAAAGGAGTCTTGCAATATTTTGTCTTGAATGGCTGTCATATCATTGCTTGCAACAGGCTTTAGATGCTGAATAAATGAAATTGTTTTAATTTTCCTCTGCTCGGTAAGTAGTGTCAGCCTGGTCGATATTGCCAGTTGCTTGAAATGAGGCTCTGCATTTGCTGGAGCATCCATGAAGTTCTAGATCATGAGAGCCCCAAGGAAAACTCAATTTCCTGTTATTTTATTCCCAGGTCCAGCGTACAGAGTCAGTAGCTAACATCAGCTCGGACAAGATGGAACAGGATATGTCCTAGCTCTAGGACTGAAAGGAAAACAAATGTTAGATTTCCTGTGCTCGTGTTGGCTGCTTAGCCCTGCGTGGTAGACTGGTCAGAGTTAAATATTTGCTGTTGAGAAAGAAGGCACCATATGATGGTTGTCTGTGAAGGATTTAATTTATCACTTTCTTCAGAAGGAATAAAAGCATTTGGAAGTAAGGAAAAGTTCATAGTAAACATGGTTGCTTCTATTGAAAAATCAGGTGTCTAAAGTTCATTATTTTTTTTGGTTTTGTCAATATAGAGAATTTTACTCAGTCACACTATCATATCCTACTTTTCCCATATGTGCATCATTCAGTATATATAATAAGGAGAAGAGTGTCAAAAATTAAAGGTGTTGCTCGTAATTTATTTCAATACATTTGAAAGCCAGCAATTTTCTAATTTTTTATTTTCACCTATATAAAACTAATAAAAATCCTAGTCTGCTAATTTTATAATGTTGATTTACATATACTAATTTTATGGTTTTACTGTTTATAGTATGATTTTCCCTGTATTTTAGTTGAAAGCTAAAATGGCAGTGGAGGAAATGGTCTTGCCCCCTCACCTTTTTCTAGTGCAAAAGCATTTAAATTAAGAAAATGACAACAGTTATTTTCTTTTAGTAGTGTTTATTTTGTTTTAGTAGTGTTAACTTGTATGTTCTTCAAACTCCTCAACAAAGAAATTCAATTAAATGTTTAAGACCTCTACGCGATGGACAGTGTAAGGCAAAGAACGTTAATGAGTTTGGGAATTTGTACTCACAGCAATCTCCTTTAAACAGAAGCTGTTCTAGGCAAAGGAATCTTGGACTCAGCACTTCCGACAGAGATAACAGAGACCCTCATTTCAGCACCTCTTAACTTCTTTGGCTAATGAAACTCCAGCATTATATAACTTATTCCTTCTTCTAGTCCGTACAGAGCTCTGTGAAGCAGAGAATACCAGAGTCTAGGTCATATCTCTGGTTCTTACCTACTGACAGGCACTGGAAGGAGTTTTTATTTTTCCAGTGTAGGCCACCAGAACAGTACAGTACAGTACAAATGGGTTACAGCAAAATGTCAGGCTCCTTTGGAGCAGAAGTTCCCCCTTGATTTCAAAGGATCCATTATTCCTTGTTCCTGCTGGAATATGACCAACTACATTTAAAGTTTAAAGTTTAAATATACAGAGATAGCCTGCCTCTCTGCACCGATTCCTTTTAGTCTGCTGCAGTATTGCATAGTCTACACTAACTCTGCTTAAATGCATGCTTGTTGACATAGGGTGTTTCTATTTCCCCACTAGCACAGTGTAAAGATCTGTGGTTAAGGCTCATGGATTTCTAACAATGCTATCAGTGAATGTTTTCCAGTATTGTATAAAATGTAAATGTAAAGAGAAGCCTGAAACTGGCTTTCATTCTGAGTGGTACATTTGATGCTTTCCTTTAATCAGACTCGGAGACATCACCAAGTGAAAACCCGTTAAAAGGAAGGTAGGTTGGCCTGAGCTCTTTGAAATGGATGAGGTAGTCTCTGATTCTTTGTAGAATCATAAAATAGTTGAGGATGGAGGAAGAGACCTCTGGAGACTGTTTAGTCAATCCCCTACACAAGGAGGGTTGCCTAGAGCAGGTTGATAAGGGTCATGTCCAGTCTGGTTTTAGGTATCTCCAAGAATGGAGGCTTTACAACATCTGAGCAACCTGTTCCAGTGCTTCATCGCCCTTAGAGTAAAAACTTCTGTTTAAACAATTTTCAGTATTTCAGTTTGTGCCCATTACCTCATCCTTTCACTGGGTATCACTGAGGAGGGTCTGGCTCAGACTCTCTACACCCTCCCATCAGATACTTACACACACAGAGATCCTCCATGATTGTTCTCTTCTCCAGGTTGAACAGTTGTAGTTCATTCTGCCTCTCATATGAAAAACCCTCCAACAGTTTAATTTCTTTCACCGGTCTTGCTCTGGTATGTCTGTATCTGTCTTGCATCCAGGGAGCCCAGAATTGTACACAGTGGTCCAGATGTGGTCTCACCAGTGCTGAGTGTAAGCAAGGAACTGCCTCCACCAGCCCGCTGGCTAACGCAACCCAAGATGTTGGCTTTTTTGCTGCACAGGTGTATTTCTGGCTTGTGTTCAACTTGTTTTCCATGAGGACTTCCAGGTTTTTCCCTGCCATGCCACTTTCTGTCCAAATGGACCCCTGTGTGTTTGGGTACACGGGGTTACTCCTCCTCAGGTGCAGGATTTTTGCACTCCCTTGGAACATGTTGATTTGTCAGGATTAGCCTTAAAAAGTACTTCTAATTAAAACCTGTGTTTTTCCTTGAATTTACACTAACCTTCATTGGAAAAATGACTTGGATTTGGGCAAGACTATGAGAATCAGAAAAACAGATCATGCCCATGCCAACTGTAAACACTGCAACATTAAATCAAAGCTTGTGGCTAAGTATGGGTGTAAAATGAGTTTATATGGATTTATAAGCAGTCACTTTGTCCTAATTTTGCCATGAGTTTGCTATTACTGCCTTAAAAATGGGTTTTTCATGTGAGAGCTGGTAGTTTTGTACTAAGTGCCTCTTTCAGAATTTATTTTCTGAAACCTTATTTGTGCAGTGCTGTAAGTGGATGACATTGGTGGTGTGTACTGGTGGATGCTTGCCTTGACCCTGACAAAATCTGTTCAGGCAACTATCTTTGACTACTTCTTTCCAACCAATATGCTGTTTTTTTTGCTTCTACAAAGGTTATATTTAACCAAACACCACCCTTAAAATTCGCTCTTTAGGATATCTAAAATCAGTTTCTCATGTAAGGTGTCTGCTTCCAAACAGACAAATCTTTGAACAACTAGGAATGTACTGTTTGGGTGTGCCCTAAGGGCCCTTTCCTGTTATGATTGACTGCAGAAATTTGTTTCCTGTGTTATATAGCATATAAAATTATGTAACTTTCTTATAAAGTTCCCCAAGCTTTTGTACAATCATGTTTTTCCAAGCTGCTGGTAGAATGATGTATGTTGTATTTAGACTTTTTCCTTCGGAACAGCCTGTTTTTTTATGCAGCTGTTGGTAATGAGGTTAGGCCATGCTTCCACTCTGAATCATTAGCTGGAATGTCACTGTTCTCCTATTTTCACTTGCCATATTTGTACTTACTCCTGCTGAAAATTGTTCTTGTGTACATGCGTCTATAGAGTTTATTTTTTTCCCTTTTACTAATGCTTGGTAGTATTTTGCCTAGGTTGCTTTACAGTCATATGCAAAGGCATTCCTTGCTGTATGTCATTGCAAGAGCGTCAATAATATCAAAATGAAAGTTAAGAGTTTAAAAGCCAGCTAGTTAAGCAAGTTGCATTTGACACAACATATGTATTTGTTGTGAAGATAGATTTGCACAGGAATTTTGGGTAAATGCAGAAGACTTAATATGGCTGCATTGCTGTTAAGAAATGAGATGGCTGTTCTTCTCCAGTGCCCTAAATTCTTTTCAGTGGGTTACCCATTGAAAAAAGTATGAAAACTTTGGCTAAGTAGCTATTCCTGTGGAAAAACCTACCGAGCAGTAAAAAAACTATGCAGCCCCACTTACTGCAGTCCAACAAAAATCTATAAAATCACTATGCAAGCTGCGAAGAAGTTGATTCTGTTCTGTGGCTCTGTCATCGGAAGACAAACGTGGTCTCATAACTTTGGTGAAAGCGTCTTTTCTAGATAATTCTGAAGTCAAAAATTCCAGTGGTACTAAGAAAATGGAAATTTTCAAGCAGTGTTTTAGATGCAGAGGAGAAACTTCCACATTTTTAGCAAGCAAATGGACTATATTTACCTTAGTTATAAGCTTATTCACAGCATGAGGCTTACTGTGATGGTCTTCTGAAGTGGAATAACTTGAAGGTGCTATGCTTTGAAGTTAAGGCTATGTAGCTCCATCCCTCTTCATGACCTGTGTTTGTAGCAGGGTTTGTTACAGCACAAGGTTGATGGCGAATAGAGGTGATGGCAGGGGTGTCTCTTCAGCGTGTCTCAAGGGCTTGCCAAAGATGACTGCGTCCACTCCCCACCACGCTCGTGGGTACCGGGGAGGTTCAGTGCTCCTGGTGCTTGGCAGGCCGGGGCTGGGGAGGCAGCACGGAATACCTGCGGGGCCTCCTTGGTACCGCTGTGCACCCTGCAGTGTCCTGAATCCTTCCCTTAGGTGTGCTCAGCTGCCCCTTAGCAAAGGAGCCTGCCTTCCACTCTCCCTTCAAAGGATTTTGGCTGCGTAAGGGATGCAAACATAATTGCTCACACAAGAAGTAAAAAAAATGTATGTGAAAACCAAAGCAATCAGCATAAGAAGTCAAACCCTGGAAGAAGATGTATCTGGATGTGTACACTGCAGTAAAAAATGAGTGATATCTAACAGTGTCTTTAGTGCCTAGCTTGTTTTCTTGTCTCTTACTGAACCTCAAAAGCCACTGCATTGCATTAGCTTTCCCTTTCAGTATCATTTGACTTAATCCAAGTGAACACTTGGCCATAATTTATGTGCATTCCTTTAACTAGCACTTAAAAGTAATTTCATATGGATGAGTGATTTACGTTGCTAGTTTAATGACTGCCCATGACTACATTAATGAATTTGTTACGCAATGAAATAAGGAATATAATGTGAATACTGAAGTGTCACAGTCAAATTCTATCTTTTCTCAGTTCCACCTACAAGAGCAGGCTTTGTACTAGAGTACTGAATAGCAAACATGCGCAGGGGAATGCCCAGGGCTGCACTGCGCTCTGTGCAGAGTCATCACTATTTCCTATTTCACAGATATAAAGTCTGCTTTTTATCTTAGCAAGTAAACATTTTGCTGGTTTTCATTCCTTATGTTTATCAGAGCACTTATGCTTTTGCATAAATCATTAGGATTAATTTTTAATGTAACCTACATAAACAGAATCTCATTGTACAATGTAAGAAATTTCAGGTTAACTTCCTGTATCATGAATACCTGCATTCATAAGCTACACAAATATAATGCTCATGCTTGTCACACTCATTGCTTTCATGCTTTCAAAGACAAGTTTGGGAAGGTACGCCTGAGAAACCTACTGCTGAGACCTGGGGTAGCAAGTTTCCCATAGCATTCCTAGAATGCCAGAGGAAGAAATATGCAAATCACTTCAAACGCAGACACTTTGGGCACAGCTTACAAATTAGTCTTTTCGGCATAAATCCTAGTTCAATAGCTTAATTATTCAACTGTAGTTTTGCCCTCCTACAAAAGGAAGGAATTTCAAGCACATTGTTTGTGAGCTGCTTACAAGCCCTCCCCTACGAACCTTGGACCTTTTTCTTAACTGCAGCAAATCAGGCTGAGAACATACCACAGAGCAGTATGCTGGAATAGTTTTTAAATGTTAATGAATAATATGATCACTTTATTAGAGAACCCTTCTGTGATGTGTTTCCAGGCACTGTACAGGAATGTATTTGTGCACACAATGTTTTATTTGCTTAAGAGAACAAATCACTCTTTTTGATATCCTTTGACCTTCCTTTTTCCCCTTTTCAGATTTTAAAGTTGTTGATGTAAAACTTTGCTGAAATAGGGCAGGGTAACTGGCAGAGAACAGCACTAGAATGTCTACTATAAGTATTTTTAGAGAGCCATGAGCTGTTCTGTATCCAAATGATTATGGAGATTCTTTCTGTGCAGCAGCATTAATCACTCCTTCAATTACGTCCCTGAACTGCTTTCAGATCTCTGATATCTCTTATTTCTTCATCTCATATTACGTGTGACAGGAATGAAAAGTAGCTGTAATTATATAAAGTGGGCACTACTTCCAATTTTAGTTCATGGGATATATAAAAACACAATCCTATTTATATCTGGCGTTAAAATCTGGTAAAGTTCTCACTTATGGAGAGGATACAACAAAATTGACGGGAATAATTCAGGTTCTTCCTTAAAACAGGTTAGCAACTTGAAAAAAAATGGGCTGTAAATTAAAACCGCTCATCCAAGCAGCTGTAAACTGCGTGACTAGCACTTAGTCAGCAAATGACTTCCTGTGGACCTCTCTGACCTTGTCAATATTGTGAGGAGCATGGCTTCAGATGGAGAGAAATTGCTTTTGAATAGTTGCTCTGAGAATGTACAAGCAGGCATCTCTGTAACGGGAGGCATGAGGTAATTAAAAAACTTATGAGAAGTTTTAAAACATAGGAAAAACAAAGATTTTCTGTATATTTGGTGCTTCTGATTCACAGCTTGCTTGTCTCACAGTTCTGGGTTTAAGGCTATAGCTTCAAGAACTGTTCTTTTTGTAAAACAATCTCAGCTGTTTGGAGGGAATGTCATTAGCTGTCACAGAATCACAGAATCACAGAATAGTAGGGGTTGGAAGGGACCTCTGTGGGTCATCTAGTCCAACCCTCCTGCCGAAGCAGGGTCACCTACAACAGGCTGCACAGGACCTTGTCCAGGCGGGTCTTGAATATCTCCAGAGAAGGAGACTCCACAACCTCCCTGGGCAGCCTGTTCCAGTGCTCCGTCACCCTCAGAGGGAAGAAGTTCCTCCTCATGTTCAGACGGAACTTCCTGTGCCTCAGTTTGTGCCCATTGCCCCTTGTCCTGTCACTGGGCACCACTGAAAAGAGCTTGGCCCCATCCTCCTGACACCCACCCTTCAGATATTTGTAGGCATTTATAAGGTCCCCTCGCAGCCTTCTCTTCTTCAGGCTGAACAAGCCCAGTTCCCTCAACCTCTCCTCGTAGGGGAGATGCTCCAGTCCCCTCACCATCCTTGTAGCCCTCCGCTGGACTCTCTCCAGTAGCTCTTCATCCTTCTTGAACTGGGGAGCCCAGAACTGGACACAGTACTCCAGATGAGGCCTCACCAGGGCAGTGTAGAGGGGAAGGAGAACCTCCCTTGTCCTGCTGGCCACACTCTTCTTGATGCACCCCAGGATCCCATTGGCCTTCTTGGCAGCCAGGGCACACTGCTGGCTCATAGTTAACCTGTCGTCCACCAGGACACCCAGGTCCCTCTCCGCAGAGCTGCTCTCCAGCAGGTCCACCCCAAGCCTGTACTGGTGCCTGGGGTTGTTCCTCCCCAGGTGCAGGACCCTGCACTTGCCCTTGTTGAACCTCATCAGGTTCCTCTCTGCCCAGCTCTCCAGCCTATCCAGGTCACGCTGAATGGCAGCACAGCCTTCTGGTGTATCTACCACACCTCCCAGTTTGGTGTCGTCAGCAAACTTGCTGAGGGTACATTCTAACTCTTCATCCAGGTCGTTGATGAAGAAGTTAAACAAGACTGGGCCCAGTACTGACCCCTGAGGGACACCACTTGTCACCAGCCTCCAACTAGACTCAGCGCCGCTGATGACAACCCTCTGAGTTCTGCCATTCAGCCAGTTCTCTATCCACTTCACTGACCACTCATCCAGCCCACACTTCCTCAGCTTCCCCAGGAGGATATCATGGGAGACTGTGTCGAAAGCCTTGCTGAAGTCAAGGTAGATAACATCCACAGCTCTCCCTTCGTCTACCCAGCCAGTCATGTCATCGTAGAAAGCTATCAGATTGGTCAGGCATGATTTCCCCTTGGTGAATCCATGCTGACTACTCCTGATAACCTTCTTTTCTTCCACTTGCTTCATGATGGCCTCCAGGATAAGGTGCTCCATCACCTTTCCCGGGATGGAGGTGAGGCTGACCGGCCTGTAGTTCCCTGGGTCCTCCTTCTTGCCCTTTTTGAAGATTGGAGTGACATTGGCCTTTCTCCAGTCCTCGGGCACCTCTCCTGTCTTCCAGGACCTCTCAAAGATGATGGAGAGTGGCTCAGCAATGACATCCGCCAGCTCCCTCAGCACTCGTGGGTGCATTCCATCGGGGCCCATGGATTTGTGGACATCCAGATCGCTTAAGCGATCCCTCACACAGTCCTCCTCGACCAAGGGAAAGTCGTCCTCTCTGTAGGCTTCCTCTCTTACCTCCGGGGCCTGGGATTCCTGAGGGCCAGTCTTAGCACTGAAGACTGAAGCAAAGAAGGCATTCATTAGCTCTGCCTTCTCCGCATCCTCCGTCACCAGGACACCCGCCTCATTCAGCAGCGGCCCCACATTGTCCCTAGCCTTCCTTTTGCTGCTGATGTAGTTGAAGAAGCCCTTCTTGTTGTTTTTGACATCCCTTGCCAGCTTCAATTCCAGGTGAGCCTTGGCCTTCCTCGTCGCATCCCTGCATGCTCTCACTACGTTTCTGTACTCTTCCCAAGTGGCCTGTCCCTCTTTCCACATGCCATGCACCTTTCTCTTCTGCCTGATCTCCGCTAGAAGCTCCTTGTTTAACCATGCAGGTCTCCTTCCTCCTTTGCTAAATTTCTTTCTCAGGGGGATGCATTGCTCCTGTGCATGGAAGAAGTGTTGTTTAAAAAGCGACCAGCACTCATGGACCCCCCTGCCTTCGAGAGCCCTGGCCCACGGGATTCCTCCCAGTAGCTCCTTGAAGAGGCCAAAGTCAGCCCTCCTGAGGTCCAGGGTTTTGATCCTGCTTATCGCCCTGCTTCCTCCACGCAGGATCCTGAACTCGACCATTTCATGGTCACTGCAGCCGAGTCTACCTCCAACCTTCACGTCCTCCACCAGTCCCTCCTTGTTTGTTAACACAAGGTCCAGCAGCGCGCCTTTCCTTGTTGGTTCCTCCACCACTTGCATCAGAAAGTTATCATCGATGCTCTGTAGGAACCTCCTGGATTGCACCTGCCTAGCTGTATGGTCTTCCCAGCTGATGTCAGGGTGGTTGAAGTCCCCCATGAGAACCAGAGCCTGTGACTGTGAGGCTGCTTGCAGCTGCCTGTAGAAGGCTTCATCAACCTCCTCCTCCTGGTCGGGTGGCCTGTAGTATACACCCACCGTAATGTCACCCGTGTGAGCCTGTCCCTTAATTCTAACCCACAAGCTTTCAACTCCTTCTTCACTTGCCCCCAGGCCAAGCTCAATGCATTCCAGTTGCTGCCTCACATATAGAGCAACTCCCCCACCTCTCCTTGTTGGTCTGTCAACAGTCATATTTATGTAAGAGCTTCCAGTTGTCAGCTTAATTGGACTAACATGCAAAAGTAATAAGGCTTTCTTACCCCACAGTTTTAATCTTGACGGAAGGTCAATTTAAAGCCAAGTTCAGGTTTTCCGGGAATCCAAATCATGTATGCATAATGGTTGCAATCAGCAATACTGGTGAAATGTGCTGCTCTGCAGCAGCTTCTTTTTTGTGCTTGTTTAACTTATAGCAAAAATTATTGTTGAAAAGACCTTATTTCAAGGCAGAACACTCATTTTGGTTTTAAATCCCTAGACTGTGAAATTTATCTTTTTTTTGCTGGTAACTACTTGTAGCAAAGATCATCCAGGTGACTTCATAGACAATTAAAAAAAGATTTTTAACTCCAAGTTCGTAAATAGTTTGTCTGTCTCTATTTTTTTTTTTTTTCAGTTTTTGCAGTTTCACCTGTGACTTGATCTACAAGGAAGACAAGTTAACGGAGCTGTACTGTGAATTGTCTTGCTTCTCGACACAAGTGATTTTATTTGCAATTTGAAGGATTTGTAACGTCTTCCCTACTGTTTCCTGAGTATCTACAGTAATGGCCTTGGTAGCAGAAATGATTTGGGGGTTAAACAGTGTAGCTCAAAGAAGCACCATTTGCTTCAGACAGTTTTGCTATGTGCATAGATATGTCCAGCTATCCTAACTTAGGTAAACCATCACAGTGCTTTTGCACACCTTGAAGCGTTCTTGGACTCGAGGACTATAGAACTTGCCCTCTGGATCTTTTGGAGATTTTTTTTAAATTTCAAATTTGAATCTTTCAACCAGCACGTTAACCCTATGATAATGCCCAGAATTTAAGATTGTCTGATGCTATATAAATTCAGATACCATCTGCGCTAAAGGACTTATTTGTTTCACACAATACCCAGCTGCCTGTAACAGCCATTTCAATGGAACAAGACAGAATGGAGAAAATAGCAATACAGTAATCTGCTTAGGGAAGCTGTTAAGGCTACAAATTTCATAGTCAGTTCATTTCCTATACAGGTGGCAAAAACTCATACGAAGAACCAAACTGAAAAACTAGTGAGATTTCAGGCTGTTGATTCCTGATTGCATGCACAAATGCAGCTGATAATATGCAGTATGTTTCATCTGCAGATGCCCAAGTTTTCTCTAAAAGTGAAAAACAAATTTCACCTTCACCTATTGGATAGGAAAAATGATAGAAGGGTAGTATAATAGCCTACCCACGCTTATAGAATCACAGAATGTTTGGGGTTGGAAGGGACCTCTGTGGGTCATCTAGTCCAACCCCCCTGCCGAAGCAGGGTCACCTACAGCAGGCTGCACAGGACCTCGTCCAGGTGGGTCTTGAATATCTCCAGAGAAGGAGACTCCACAGCCTCCCTGGGCAGCCTGTTCCAGGGCTCCGTCACCCTCAGAGGGAAGAAATTCTTCCTCATGTTCAGACAGAACTTCCTCTGCTTCAGTTTGTGCCCGTTGCCCCTTGTTCTGTCGCTGGGCACCACTGAAAAGGGTCTGGTCCTGTCCTCCTGACACCCACCCTTCAGATATTTATAAGCATTATTAGGTCCCCTCTCAGCCTTCTCTTCTCCAGGCTGAACAAGCCCAGCTCCCTCAGCCTTTCCTCATAAGAGAGATGCTGCAGTCCCCTCACCATCCCTGTAGCCCTCCGCTGGACTCTCTCCAGTAGCTCCCCATCTTTCTTGAACTGGGGAGCCCAGAACTGGACAGAGTACTCCAAATGGGGCCTCACTAAGGCAGAGTAGAGGGGAAGGAGAACCTCCCTCGACCTGCTGGCCACACTCCTCCTAATGCACCCCAGGATCCCATTGGCTTTCTTGGCAGCGAGGGCACACTGCTGGCTCGTGGTCAACTTGTTGTCCACCAGCACTGCCAGGTCCCTCTCCACAGAGCTGTTCTCCAGCAGGTCCACCCCAAGCCTGTACTGGTGAATGGTGTTGTTCCTCCCCAGGTGCAGAACCCTGCACTTGCCCTTGTTGAACCTCATCAGGTTCCTCTCTGCCCAACTTTCCAGCCTGTCCAGGTCTCACTGAATGGCAGCACAGCCTTCTGGTGTATCCACCACTCCTCTCAGTGTTGTGTGATCAGCAAACTTGCTGAGGGTACACTCTAACTCTTCATCCAGGTCATTGATGAAGAAGTTAAACAAGACTGGGCCCAGTACTGACCCCTGAGGGACACCACTAGTCACTGGCCTCCAACTAGACTCAGCGCCGCTGATGACAACCCTCTGAGTTCTGCCATTCAGCCAGTTCTCAATCCACCTCACTGTCCACTCATCCAGCCCACACTTCCTCAGCTTCCCTAGGAGGATATCATGGGAGACAGTGTCGAAAGCCTTGCTGAAGTCAAGGTAGACAACATCCACGGCTCTCCCTTCGTCTACCCAGCCAGTCATGCGATCGTAGAAAGCTATCAGATTGATCAAGCATGATCTCCGCTTGGTGAATCCAAGCTGACTACTCCTGATAACCTTCTTTTCCTCCACTTGCTTGATGATGAGCTGCTCCATCACCTTTCCCGGGATGGAGGTGAGGCTGACCGGCCTGTAGTTCCCTGGGTCCTCCTTCTTGCCCTTTTTGAAGATTGGAGTGACATTGGCCTTTCTCCCGTCCTCTGGCACCTCTCCTGTCCTCCAGGACCTCTCAAAGATGATGGAGAGTGGCTCAGCAATGACATCCGCCAGCTCCCTCAGCACTCGTGGGGCACTGTAAGAGAACTTGAAAGGATAGATTTCCTTCTGTCTTTGCATACTGACTACTTGCAACACACTTTGCTCTCACCCTCAGTTCTAATCAAACTAATAACATGAATCTCCTACTGACGTTGTTTGGGACGAAAGTATTAATCCAGAATTATTCACCACTCCTCCCTTCGATGCAGGTGCTCTTAAAGACAGAAATCTGTCTTGAAAAGTCAAAAAAATCTTCTACTATACTGCAAATTCAGAATTATTACCGTGTGTGAATCGACTTCATAACTTGCTTTGAGGAGCAGTGTGAAAGTCCAGATTCCAATACCAGTGTTCCTACAGTGGGGACTTTCGTATTGGATGTTCAGACCTGCCTGCTCCTACAAATAACCACAAGAATTCAGAAAGAAAAACAGGTTAAAGGCATTTTAGTAAGGCATTTATCCCCATGGAAGTAAGCACAGTAAGCAGATAGAAGAGACACTTAACTGAATCAGGAGAGAATTTCTCAGATACTTTGTCAGAGGGCAAAAAAAAATCTGAAGTGCTTGCAGCTTTCTGTTTTTGCATAATTTTAGTGAATCAGCCACTAGAAAATCATATGACAAATAGCTTCTGGACAGTCTTGGGGAAGGTCAAGGATTGTACCTTAGGAGCGATAAGCTGTTTGCCAGGTATCTCACCACAGTGATAATGATGCAATTCAATTTTGCAAGAATTACTCTGTTATAAAGCGGTTAAAATGCAGTTAGGTCCATATGTTACTCCTTATGTTCTTTAGATAAAATTCTGGTAAATTTGGTAGCAGCAGGCTCGTAAGTAGGGATTGCAGTACACATACCAGATTCTTTAAGGCTGTGGGCTTGGTTTTCTTAGCTGCAGCTGAATAAAATTGTTCATCTTATGTGTATTAAATGTTCGGTTATTAAGAATATGAACGTGGAATTTCTTTGTAATTATAAATTTACTTCAACACATTAAGCTGTGCCAGCTGTATAGCCCTGATGCTGAACTCGCTGCTGGATCGATCTTTAGGTTAAACGTTTCCCCGCAGGAACCGGGGACCTCAGGAGCTACCTTACAGGTCGGTATCTGTCCCCACGCAGAAATGACCCGGTCCATTTGCATTCTGCAGGCAGTTAACGCTGGCATCTAGTGGTGGCTTTTTGCACGTACAGAAAACCTGACAAATCTGCGGGCTCGAGGAGTAAGTGGCTGCTAACCTGATACTTTGATGCTGCCTTTTCAAAATCTAATAAAATGTTTTGGGGAAAAATAATACCAATAACAATTCTATACTTTTCAAATGCTTTTACTGTCTTATGTAGGAAAGATAAATTTGTGGTTTAATGCATTTCCCCAGCTGTCGGCCGTGTCACCTCTCTTAGGGGAACTCCCCTTCATTCCTTTGAGGGATTTCACTGGCGTTTCCCTGTTGGCCCCTATTACCTCAAGAGCCCCTGGCTCATCTCCGTAAGACTTCAAGCGTGCTGCTGTGTAGCCAGCACATCTCAGAGCAGCAAACTGAGTCTCACATCAATTCACTAAGTACTTCACATCAAAAGAGAACAATTTTCAAATCGGATTGCCGCCTTGCTATATACAGACATCATCAGTATCAAGTTAGTAACTATGAATACATACGCAGGTGTATTTGGCTAGACATCTACATATATTTCTAAAATCTGTCATTCTTCTGTCAAAACCAACTTTAGTTTTAGCTCAGAATTCATATTTTTTAAAAAACAACACATTAATCTTGTGTTAAGCAACCCAGCAACTCAGATTTGAGATCTGAGTGTACGAGCCCTTGGTGTAACAGCTGTAAGCAGCAGGAAGGCTGTACTACACAGGAGTCAGTATCTATTGCCATGTGACATTTTCTGATATATTTTCCAGTGGTTCAAAATAGCTTTCAATATTAGACATACCCGTGGAATCAGTACTACAGCTGAGTTGAAGCTTTTTACAAATTGAATGATTTTCAAGCATATCTTTAAACACTTGCAATCAGACTGGTTTTGTAGTAAATTGGGGGATGTTTTAATGATTCTGACTGTATCACACATTTGTGAACAGTTGAAAACATTTAGTATGCAAGACGTTAATTCCTTTGAGCAAAAATTGCAAACAAACTAGTTTCCAGCACAGGCATTCAGGTGACTTGAAACCGAATCTTTAAACAAAATAAACCCAAACTTAATTCTCTGCTTACAAATGTTTCTACCAGTAAGCTTTAATGTTGACTGGAAGGAATGCAGAAGAACGCTGCTGAACAGTCACTGAGAGCTGAGGCATCTGAGGCCTCCTTTCTCCAGTTTCTGAGTCATAACGCTTGTATTCTGAACTACGGGATCGTCTCATTTCACTTTGGAAAGGAATGTTTGAGTTTTAACTGAACATTAGAGGGCTTTTTCCTTTCTCTTGAGGCACTGTAGATTTGTCACTGCTGGGTTTCAGACAGGATGCACTGCTTTCATTACATTGAGTGCTCTCAGATACCAGGCTGGGGTATGGCAGTCACGCTCTCCCAGCTAAGCCCCGTGGTAAGCTGATGGGCTTTTCTGCCCGTGTTTGCCCTGTATGTGTTACAGGCAGTCCCAGAACAAGCTCTCTTCTTGCAGGAAACTATTACTGGCAATGTTCTCACTCCTGTAATTTTCCTCTGCAAGATACTGGTTGTTTTTCAATTTGTACTCCAGATTTTAAGTTCATTGCACTTAGTGTTTTGTGGTCTGTGGCAGTGGCATGTGCAGATGTTCTGCAGATCCTCCTGATCTAGACTGGTTTTGAACAGTCTGTAAAAGCAGGAAGCAGGTGTCAATGGCATGGACTGTCACTTTCTGTTTTATTTGGCTGTGCTGCCTGGCAGCATTCTCAGCAGAATGTAATATCTCTCGCAGAATCTTTCTAGCTCTCAGTATCTTTTTAAATTAACAATGATCAGCAATCAGTTGCATAATTTTAAATGGATGTTAACAACTCATTAGCCACACTTAAACAGTCCCTGTGGTGTCCTTCGTCGTCCAGTCATCTTGCATCTTCCCTGTGTTTCTATCAGTGAATGACAAATCCTTACTTCTGGTGAGCTAGGTCAGAATTCAGCCAGTGTAACCTGCTGTGGAGCAAGATGGCTGTCTTGGATGGGATTTTTCTGTGTGCTCCACTCTGACCCCTGGTCCTTATGCCTCCTAGGTTTCCATCTGCCTGGGGTGAAGTCTCATTACCACAGCAAGGACCCACATTTTAAGTGTATAATGTCTTTACCTCACTTTCCATTGTTTGCATAGATGCAGAACACACAGGAGGATTTCGTTTTGCCTTCTCTGCCCCTTTATACTATCCTGAAGAACCCCATAATACTTGGGAATATAGAAACCGAACTGATAACCAGTTTCCAGTGTTACAGGCACGCCGTTTTAGCTGGGCTGAACAGAGTGGTGACCCATACTTCCTTAACATTGTTCTGCAGCGTTAGCTTTCCCTAATGCCAATCAGGCTGAATGGCATACAATTTTTCTGTTAAATTCCCCACTGGGTCAAAACTATAGCCAAGTGACTGGGGCCTAAGGTAATTAAATCCCCTTATCCAGTATGGCTAATGGAGAACAGCACAGCTATTACCATGCCAGAGATCATATAATTTGTGTGCAAATGCTTGTCTGTATTTGCAAACAAATGTTTCCAAATGTATTTGGTGTGCTCAAAGCAGTAAGCCATAGGCAAAACAAATTGGCCCCAGCAAATTAATTTGGTGCAATACAGAAAAAATTGTAATAGTCTCTGCTTTCAAGATGATGAATGAGGCCCAGTGCTTTACATTTTGTTTATAAAATGTTTTCTTGTATTTCAGCTTTTCGTAGATGCAATTCCTGTCCAAAATAGTAATACTTCCAATACTTACATAAAACTTGCCTTACAAATTAAATCAAGTTGGAGACGTACATCAACTGTTAAAACTTCTATTTTTTTATCTAGCTAGAATAAGACATACTTCTCCATTTTTTTGTGCCTTTGTTCTGGCTAGGAGAAGGAATTGAAAGATATTGTTCCACTCTTTATTTATAGATAAAAGCTTTCACAATCTCAATCTGAACAGCAGCAGAAGCTTGAAATCTGCAGATGAATTTAGTAAAATGGGATTCAGTCCTCAGATTTTAATCTAACAAGATTATAGTTAAATCCTGGTAGTTTTGATAGCAGTTATAATTGACCTTTCTTGTTTTTCTTCTCTGTAAATCTTTTCCTAACTTTCACTGTTCCTTATAAAGAGTGTGGGCTATGTAATGGCACTGTTGACGATGAGCCTAAAAGAGCTGTTGATTGGATTCAAATGACTATTTTGTTCACTCCAATTCAGAAAAACTGGAATTTAACACACTTGTAGAACAGAAGTTTTGCTTCAAGAACATTGAATTGTGTTGCTTCATCACGATATACTTCTATTCAGCTTCAACATTTCTGTGTTATTTTTGTTACATTTAAAATAAAATGGGTCATGTTTACCATCTCTAAAATAAACTACTTCTAGCATTTCAAAATTGAATGAGAAAGTTGTAATGATTTGATATTTCTTCCTCAAAAGCTTTGTCCAAGTAGTTGTTCCCCTAAAACATCTGGTTTTCTAAAGACTGTTACAGTTGCTTTGGCTATGCTTTTAAGCAAACCAAAGGATACAGTGAAAGCAACATAATACAATTGTAGTTAATTTAAAACAAGTTAAAAAAAATCCTATTGGGGGCAATGCATAACTAGCCTTGGATCCTTCACAATAAAACAAAGCAAAAAATCCCACACGATTAAGCAGAATATACAGAAGAAGGATCATTTGTCTGAGGTGCACTGGAGCCATGTAAGCTGTGATATTTCTGGAAGGCTCACAATGAATATTCACTGCATTTAAAAGTATGTTCATGATTTGTCCGGTACCTTGTAAGTGAAGTTAGATGCAGCAACTTGTGTATATGGCTGTTGTGATACGCTTCAGAAACTTTTAATATCTGGCAGCTGTTGTGGTGTCCTTTCACATCACTGAAATTTGGTAGGGTTGAAAATAAATATATTTTGGTGAGAAAAAAAAAATGACCTGAAGAATAATTTAGTGCCACTGATTCCATAGTTTCAGGAGAGACAATAGAGAATGGGTGTGGACAAGAGATGGACCTGGGGCCAGTGTAAGGAAGTAACTTTGCATTTGAAGTTGGTTTTCAGCACAGCCAAATATTTCTTGGGGGTGGGGAAGAAAAAAGGGTGGACTATGTGGGTGTGTTTGTCTGTTTATTCACTTCTCTGCATCTTGCCAGATGCTCACCGAAGTGAGCTCTAAGTGAAACCGAGCATTTGGGGCTTTCAGGACACTGTGACTACTGAAGAAAAGATGCAATGCACAAAGATACTGGATATAACTGAATAGAGATTTTAGTAAATGGAAAGATCAAATGCAGCTGTGATTCTTTTGAATATAGCTTACCTTTAGAAACTTGAGATTACATGGCACTCAAAGGCATGGTCTTTAGCGGGGAAAATATTTCTAAGAGCGGTAGACTTATACCAGTGTTTGTTATCTGGGTTGCAAGCACGAGTGTAAATCAAATGCTGGCATTTCTACGTTATCATTAAAGTGTTCACAGTGAAATCATTTGGAGTGGGGGCAGTTGTATATGATCTGCATTGGGATATAGATTTTCTGTTGGAAATACATTGTGAAAACAAACATGAAAATGTGCCAGAAAAAAGAGGGAACAGCAAAAAAGGAAGGGATTCTGAAACCAGACAATTAGATAATATGGGGAGATGCTGGGAAATAGAAGCTACTGGAAATCGAAAATGCTTAATATGCATGGATAATTGAGAAAGCTGGTTAAGAACAAGATTTTAAGAAGGCTGTCACCTTTTGGAGAGAATTCCTAGAGGTAGAAATTGTCCAAAAAATATTTCCACAACATGAGAATACCCAAGTCCTAAATTCCAGCCTCTTTGCTACTTCAGTATGTAAGAAGCTAAAACATTTAATAGCAAAATATATATATACACACACACATAAATCCAGTGGTGCAAATATGAAACAATGTGATACCTCTTTAAAAAAGTGTTGAAATAATGAAGTGAAGCATTTTGACCTTTTCTAACCCTGACTAAAAGTTTAACTTCAAAGTGACCAACTCCTCGTTTCTCTAGCTCCAGGGTTCTCTCATTGCAATTAGAATTCCCCATATGGAAAGTAAAGACATTAACATAGCACACTTACTGGTTGCGATGCATCCTCGTTCTTGCCGGAGCAGTGGAACATGCAGAGAAAAGGGTTGCGAAGGCTGCCTTTGTAACTGTCCTAATACAGAGAGCAGAGGTGGTTTTGAGCAGTAATCCATCCTAGAGTTGAATTCTTCGTTCTCTAAATTGCTAGGCTAAGTAAGAAACGTAATTATACTCAAATGAGCTTTTGTGAATGCTCTTATTGTGCCAGAATTTTACAGTTAATGTGATTTGGTTTGCAGTTGATCATTACAGTCAGTGCAACACATCAGGAAATGTACACCACAGTGTGGAAGCTGGTGAGCAAATGCTGTAGAGTTTACCTGTGCAAGTCCAGTGAGGTTTTGCACGTTTTTTCCAGGCGAAAAACAGTTTAGCCAGAGCCACTGCTCATGGCTGGCTACTGGGCAGCTTAAATCTCAAACACTGTTTAGAGTTCTCAGCTACCAGGCCATGTTTTCAGCAAGGATTGAAAAAAGAATTATATGGAAGCAAATTCTCCTGCCTGAGCCCCCAGAGTTTTGGGAGACTGCTAATGAACGTAGTCCCCCTTACCATTGATCTGCATGTCAGTCCTCAGACGTCCTTCTCCACTTTTGTGTCCACAAAAAGCTACTGTTGTAATTCAATTTTTACAACCTGTAAATTGGCAGCGATGAGTGAGCTGCCTTAAAGGAACTACTGCACTCAAAAGGCAGCTGACCTGTTAGATTTTTCAACAGCACAGTTAAACTTCACTGAATTCATGTAATCATGACACAGAAGCATCTATTTTCCTGTCGCAGGAGGTCGATGCAAGCTTACTCTGTCTGCCACACCGTCCTCCCTTCCAGTTGCCTCAATGTTGCAGGATGTCCCTTGTCAAGACTTGCCTCAGATCTTAACTGTTCAGCTCTGCTCTTTCCTGTTTTCTTTCTGCTGGTGCTAGGGTCACTTCCAGACATCTTTAAATTCTGTTTGCATGAACCCATTCCTTGCTGCACGGGATGTCCGAATCCAACCACAACATATGACACTTTCACCAGTCATGGGAAGTGTCTGCACGTGTTCTGCTGTTGTGGGTCTTCCCCCTGATGCCTGCAGTCTGATCTGCAGTTTACAAGAACACTGCAGTCCAATCAGCCATTTGCTAAGTTAATACACTTGTATGTATCTGAAGATCAGGTGAAGATCAGTAGACTTCCTTTTTGCTTTTTTTCTAGGCTAAGTTTTGGTGGCATGTTTGCTCTGGGACTGTTCCGTGAGATACTGTGCTTACGTCCCCACCCCTCTGTGCTGATAACCTGGATAAGCTTAACCAGGTCTGTGCAGCCACTGGTTACTTTGCTGTTAAAGATCTATGTGAAATGACTACATCTCCAGAATTTTTCCTGACTGCCTTTTGTCATCATTCAGATTCAACTCACTCAAGCTGCTTTCCTTGACCACCATGTGGGAGTATTGCCTAGGTTTGTGCTGGGTTTTTTCCTAAATTATTCTCTAGACATATGGATTGTTTGACTTTCTCCTCCATTACGAATTTGCCATGTTTTTTCCAGCACTTGAATACATAAGTATAGTTTGAAGTAAGCTACACTGGAGTTATGGCAACTTGAGACCCTGGAGTGATTTCACACCACTGAAATAAGCGCAGATGTGTCCAGAAATACCATACTTGTTGGACTTGCACTGGTTATGTATTCCCTAGAGTCTACCTTGCACAGTAGTGCCTGCTGGTTTTTGTAAATCACACTGCAAAATGTCTACAAGAGCTTTGTTGCTTTGAAATATTCTGTAATAAAATAAATGTTCTTACCCCCAGTGCAAGTGCTGCACAAAAGAGTGGAGCTTTTGAGCACCCTTGTACCGTTGTCTCCCTGAGCCACTGACATTATTCTAAGGCTATAGCGGTGATAAGGCATTGCTGATAAAATCAGCAGTTTCATCAGCATCAGATGGTTTTCCTCCATTGTGCCTGGAACAACTCCAGCTTCGTCATAGTCCCCTGTGTGTACAGGGAAGAGAGGGTTGAGAGGGAGTGAATTGTGAGGTGAGATGAAAAAGCACGATTCATCTGTAGTATGAGTATGGTGTAGGGGGAGATAAGAGGCAAAATACCTGACAGTATTGCTATGCTGGAATAATGATCTGCACAGACTGTTAATTATTATGCTTCTTTACCATCAGTGCGATCTCTTCTGTTCCAAAGCAGCGGAGTTACAGGACACAAAGGGAAAATCCTCTTCAGAGTAACTTAATGTGACTTCAGGTGGCTGTGCTTATGATCAAATGACCTTATCCAGTGCAGAAGCACACAGGGCAGCATGGAACAGACATTTGCTCTTCCCACAGCAAGATGAAGGGGAGGATCAAGGTTTAACTGTGAAATGGGAATGAAACATGCCTAGTTCCAAAGGAGCTTGGTTCTGGTCTCAGTTTCAGTGTCCTAACTCCAAGAATAAATACTAATTTATATTAGTCAGTTGCTGAAAAAATTCAGAGAGCAGGAGTGGGAAGTGCCCTAACCTCTTTGCTAGCCAGCCTACCTCCCTGTGCTCCACAACAAATCTGTCAGTAGTCCCAAGATTTAATGGAGTATAGGGTAGAAACCAGCAGTCTCCCGCCCTCCCCAGAGCTCCTGGTGGGCAGACTGTGAGCACCTTGCTGCTCTAATGAAGAATTAGAGCCCAGGTTTACCCTCTGCTGGGTGAGTCTGCAGCTGCCTACCCGCCCCTCAAAAGGGCCAGCATGACTACCTAAAAATGTCAGGTGAACGCCGTGCTGTTGGCGTGTCCTAAGCATGGCTGGGTGAGCCCTGCAGAGGGTTCACCGATGCCAACGTGAGCCAGGAGCACCTTTTGCCACATCCAGAAGCTTCTGCTGAGGAAGTCCTCTCCAGGAAACTCTTGGTCAGGTTCCTGGGAAAGCAGGGATGTGAATTCACAAACTGTATGTATATAATAAAAGCTGCTCCTTTAAAACTTTTACTTGAACTTTTGAAAACAATTTGTTGCTTTTAATACAGTAGGAAACATTTTATTATCACTCTTAAAATTTTAATTAATTGCCCTCGCATACACCAGCTCCCTTGCCCTCCCCGTTTCGGGTCAGGGCAGTCCGGTGCCGAAGGGAGAGCGGTGGCCGCCGTGGCCCGGGGGATGCTGGCCCACGGCCCGCGCGCCCGTCTCCGCTTTCGGTTTCGCTTCTCCCACCTCTTGGCAGGCTGCTCGCTCACGGCCTTCGTGTGCGGAGAAAGTCGTGGGGTTCCCGGGTGCCCCTGAGCCGGAGGAGGTAAAGCCCGCAGCGGTGAGTGGATGCCGTTCGTCGCTTCTCGGTGATCAACGGGAATGCCAGAGGTACAGAGCCACAGCGCGGCTCGGGAGGTTGGGCGGTTTCCTCGGAGTTCTCTTGCCTGGCGAGGCAGCGAAGTCCGTGCCGCTGCTGTTTGCTGAATGAGCTGCGCTTTGGTGCTTGTGGTCGGCTGTGCTGTCCCCAGCTGGCAGGAGGCATTTTTGTGTTTTAAAAAAAAGGCAATATAGGTGAGGTGGGAACGTCCCTCTCTGGGAGATGTTGGAGGCTTCCCTGCTAAATTCTCCAATTTTCTAAAGTTCTTGCTCATAACATTAAAATGGTCATTCTTGCTTTTGTCTATTAAATATTATTCTGTAACACTGTACCATAAATCTGATAATGGGCGTGTGCTTGCTGCACTGGATCCCCAACTAAAGCATAAAGCACCTAAAGCT
This sequence comes from Opisthocomus hoazin, assembly GCF_030867145.1. Taxonomy (NCBI): domain Eukaryota; kingdom Metazoa; phylum Chordata; class Aves; order Opisthocomiformes; family Opisthocomidae; genus Opisthocomus; species Opisthocomus hoazin. Next base: position 79,281,294 of record NC_134418.1, read on the forward strand.
GACTCCACAGTTCCTGGAATGGAAAAAGCAGGAGAAGGCAGCCCTTCAGGGCTCGCTGGAAGCCAGCCAGAGAACTCCGATCGTGTTTGTGCAGTGCGTTTCTTGCGCCTTTCAAACATAAAGATGAGCTGGCAGCCACCGCCGAGGAGCCTGGCAGCTGCCTGATCTCCCTAAAACAAACCCTCGGAAGGACGCAGGCCAGAGGTAAAGCTTTTGTGACAGACAAGCTCCCCCTCTGTTTTCCTTAGCTCTTCCAGCAGCTGGGGTGCAGAGGAACGAGGCAGGACACGGGGTCCTTTATTGTCCTCAGCTACAGGGACACGGGTGCTGTGTTCAGCAGGTCAGGCTGTCTGCAGGACTATGAGGTCCTCTCTGTCAGTCTGTCCATCAGTCAGTCAGTCCAGCATTCACTGTCTCCTCCCCTTCCGTCTGCCAGTGGCAGATGAGTGGAGAGCCAGGCTGTGAGAGCTGCAGAAGATGGGTCAGGCCCGCATCCAGTGCCCAGCAGGGAACAGTTTTTTCATTAAGGTTTATTTTAATTGATTTTTGCAGTCCTTTGTGAATGCCTTTGGAGTGCTTTAGGTCCCTCTCTCACTTGCTTGACTCATCCCCCCCCCCCCCCCCCCGGATTTCACTGATGTCTCTCCGTAGGTGACCAGGTTGCTCCCACAGAGGCAGTCTCAGGGTTCCCCCTGGCCACTGTAACGTGGCTTTTTGTCACCTCTGAAAAGACAGGTCACCTGCGGAGCCAAACACTGCTGGGGGCTGCCCTGCTAAACTCCAGTTTGGCTGCAGGTTGCAGCGTCAGTTCCTCAGAGTGTTTTCTTATGGTAGTGAAAATTCTTCTCTTTAAAAGACATCAGTTCTGAAGGCTTTTTCTTTTTCTGTACAGATGTATTGGTTTAATTTCTTGTTTCATTGTTTGCTATTGAGCAATAATCTAATGTGCTTGAAGCTAGATCATGTTAATTAAACACAGGTTCCAAGCAAAGGAAAATGTGAGCTCCAGAACTGAGAAAGCTCATATTCCTGGGAGTTTGTCTTTTGGGAAGCTCTTCTAGATTCCTGTTAACCGTAGTAAGGTTAAATCCCTGTAGTGGGGCACCCACCGATAGTCTTCGCTACCTGGGAACAAATCATGCTGAGACTCAACTCATTGGTAAACTGAGGCTGACAGGTAGGTACCAAATTTTTTCGCAGAAGGCCATACAGATATATGTATATGGAGACTGGGGAGACACTCAAAGCTTCAGGGGTGAAAGTATAACCTTTATATTAAAAAAAAAAAATTGAAGTGGAGGAACCTAAGCTTACTGTTCTTTGCTAAAGCATGAAAAAATATTCTGGCAAGCACCCCCAAACTATATTTTCTCCCTCTACTAAAGATTAATTCAGTAAAGAATGATATGGAAGATACACTGAACTCTTCTCTTGATTAGCAGAAATGCTATTTAATTAGACAAGCTTGATGACTCAGCAGGCTAGTCACACCCTTCTGAGCTCTTACAGCTCTATTCTGATCAGAATTTGTGTGGAATTAATTTTCTTCCTTATCCAGTAAAGCTGTATTACAAGATCACCAGGTAAATTTAAATCTTATGGATACTAAATCAAAACTGAATAGAATATGAAAAAGTCTGACATTTATCAGAACTGTAACGTCTAAACAGGCAGAGCCATTGAAGATGAGTGCACCAGTGGACAGAAGCTGATATCCTAAAGGAAACGCTCAAAACATATGGGGTGGGTATATAAATTCTTAAATGTGTTAATTTTCCTGGAAGTATTTGGATAAATGTAATAAATCTATGAACAGTGTTTTCTCTACACCTTAGCTCTTCTCTGTTTCTTTCTCTGATCAGGTTGGTACTGATTTATTTTGTCAGCTCTTACTTTCTCATGCTCTGTTCCATAGCCTGGTAGTATTCCCTCTTTTGCTATGAGATGGAAAGACGGTTAGCGTTTTGTGTGGCTGGGCTGTAAAACAAAAACTGGCAAGAACTGTGCAATAAAGAAGTGGTATATTAGGCATTCTTACTGCATATAACTATAAATATTTTAAGTGTAGTTAAGCTCAAGCATAGTGATTAATATTGAGGGCTTGTTTATAAATATTTATCAGTGTGGTTAAGCTCAGAGCTCATGATTAACATTGAGGGGCCTGTGCACAAATTTGTTATATTTATTGTATTTTATGCTTGTTAAAGCAATGCAAAATTAATCAGAAAAGGAAAAATGGTTGGAATTTTGCATTGATACTATTTTTTTTAAAGAAAAAGTTTAGAGAGGTTTAGACATACCTTTTCTGCAGGAATGAATGCTACTTTATGGGTCAAAAATATTGTTTCCTCAGTATAAAAGTAAGTATTTTTTGAGCCTGGCTTGCTTAGCCTTGAGTTTAAGATGTAAGTTGTGTCAAAATGGTAGTAATTTGTACTGTGTTCATTTTTCCTTTGCAGATAAAATGATGGGAAGTGCTATTCTTTGGTGGAGCAGCTTATCCGTCAGACTGGTGTCTGTCTGCCTGCTGTCTGCATCAGTTGGAAAGCCGTGTCAGATCCGAAATGAAATGGCTGACTGCAGTCACCTAAAGCTGACACAAATTCCTTCTGATCTCCCAAACAATATAACGGGTTTGGACATTTCTCATAATCAGCTAAGACAGCTAGGTCCTGCAAATCTGACCATGTACAGCCAGCTGGTTTACTTGAACGCGGGCTACAACAGCATCTCTAAACTGCAACCAGAATTGTGCCAAAATGTGCCCCTGTTGCAGATTCTGAAGTTAGAACATAATGAATTGTATAAGCTCCCTGACAGAGTCTTTGCTTCCTGCACCAAGCTGACGGAGCTCAATCTAGGATACAACAGAATAGATATAAAAGATGATCCTTTCAAAACCCTGGAGGTAAGCTTCAGCAATGCACCTTTTCACGTAAATAAAGTATAAATGGGGAATTCACTGTATTTTCTAATGTTTGTACAGAACAGCTGCCTATTTGCATCTGAAAATACCCAGCCTATAATCTTCCTTTGGTGTTTTTCTGAAGGAAAGGCCTAGTGGCTTCTTGTGTTAGAGCACACCGGAGTCTCAGCCTTCCTTATGAGTCAGTGCTCTCCATCCCCTTTTCCCTACTGCATCCCATCGAGGCACCTCTCCCTACGGGTTTTGTGCTGAGAGAAGAACAGCAGCAGATGATGTAGAAGGTGAAGTGGACAGTGTGGAATCCGAGTTGCCTGGGGTGTAAAAATTGTAGCTAGCCTAAATTCTCAAGGTCAAGGTGTAATTTACTCAGACCGTGAAGGCCAGTACTTAGGCTGAATATAGTGTCTCCCAGGACTTCAAGGACTGAGAAAAGAGTAAAAAGGCTTTTACTCACCTTTGTTTTTCTTGGTAGTTTACATATGGTTAAATACTCTTCTGTGTGGCAGCTGTGAGGTTGGGGGACCAGCACAGGAGGCAGGAGAAGACTATTCCATTGTCTTTGCACCAAGCAGGGAATCATGCAAAAGGAAGGGCCTAAGGACAAAAGCAAACAGAGGCATGTGTGGGTCCTAACTGTTGTACAATGTGTGCACGTTGTTTTGAACAAGTCTGAACTTTTACACTAAACTCAGTATTCCAGTTCAGGTACATAAAATGTGCTTGCTCGCATCGTAGGACTGCTGATTCCCGACTAAGTACAACTGAGTACAGCCAGCTTTAGTGCTGGGAGCAGAACTGAAGTTCTGGCCTTCCTCGCCTTGCTGCTGCGCTGTTCCTGGTGGAGGCCAGGCTTGAGGCACCTCAGGGCACGTTCTGTGGAGTCACTTTTAGGGCAGCATCTCCTCCCCGGCAGGTGCAGGAGTGTCTGAGCACCTGGGCTGGAGCATTACAAGGCGCACAGCACCGATCTCTGTAGGCTGCTGCGGCACCCCCTCATTCCCATTCTTGGGGGTGGATGACAGTGACGGGGGTGGCACGCAAGGTTTAGTGCTGCAGTAGCTGTAACTGTAGCCAGCTGTAGGCTTTCTCTTTTTTTCACTTCATCTGGAGCAGGTGGGCTTTCAGTGAATTAAGGAATTTCAGATAAAGTAATTATTTGGTTTGCAATAGATATTTTAGCAGGTTAAGACACAATGAAAATTAGAGGTGTGGAAGATACAGAAGGCTTCTTCCTGCAGCAGCTTGAAAGCTGCCATTTCTCTATTACAAATCTATTTAAATTGTAGCGTTGCAACTAATTTCTAATCAATTAGACTCTAATGCAATATCTTAGTATGGTTTTGTATTATATAAAATAAAAAGAATTTTATACTTTTCTATTTGCATCTTCTCCCCAGAACTTGAATATTTTGGACCTATCTCATAATTTTTTGAAGTCAGCAAATTTAGGATCACAGCAACAGTTGGAGAACCTTCGTGAGCTCGTGTTGGATAGCAATCAAATCACCGAGTTAAAAAAGGAAGACTTCAGTTTTCTTAGCAACACCTCATTGAATAGTCTTGATTTGTCCTCAAATCCACTGAAAGAGGTAGGAAGCATTTCAACAGAAATTCAGCGGGTGTAAGTATAAAATGGAACTGTTGTGATTCATCCTTTATGATTGTGTGGCATTTACATTGCATTTTTGATCCGCTGAGGTCAAAGTTAAAACCATTCTACTGTATACAGCATTACCCCTGACCCCCAGCAGTGATACACATAATTATTTTTCTCCCACGGAAATCAGCAAGACCCGGTTCCATGTAGATCAGAGTTCTCAAGCAAGAGCTAGATCAAGTAGCTCTGTGAACCCTTACCAGGTGTTTTGTATGTAGGATTTTTTTTGTACATGCTGAAGACAAACAGCTTACATACTTTCTAAGTGGGGAGAAAGTGTGATATCATGCAAGGCTGGTTATACAGTCTAGGTCTCGCTTCCGAGTTAATCAAAGAGAACGTTCATTTGTGCCTGTGGGGTACCTCAGAGAAATAATCACGCAGAAAAGTATACTCACTCTTTTAAAAAAGCAAGTGGATGTTTTCTCCGCCACCTACCTCACTGTTCTCTCCGACCCGCTTCTCAGTGTTACAGTATGATTCTTTGAAGAGTGATGGTGAGTGTTGCAGCTCTAAACTGGTTGACCCTGAGCATACCAATACTGAATATACGTTGAATTTCCTTGGTTTTTTTCCCCAGTTGATTGATCTGTAAAGAACATGTATACTGAAGTTACAAGAATATTTTAAAGTGGCATAAACTTGTACCACTGCTGAGAGGCAATCCCACCGTCCTCTTTCCCTTGGCTGCTTCATCCCTCCTTGTTTCTAGTACAGGCTTTAATAAGGCCACGTACTGGATCACTGGAGAATCTCTACAGACTTTTTGGCTTGGTTAGCTTGTAATTTTTGGCTGGTTCCCTGTCTGGTTCACTGTGTGACTGCATGTATGGCCATACTGGCACAAGGATAAGTAGACGGGACTGGTCCTTTCTTGAGCATTGCTACTGTATGCTGGCTTAACCTGCTCTGATTTTACAGTACTGCTATCTGAAAAGCAGCCTTATGCATTGGAATCATTCTGACCAATGGGGTAGTGAATCCTTCAGCTGATATCTGAATCAAGATGAGGGGCCAGCACTACAACGGAGGCTGGTGATTTGTGTTGTGGAAGCAAGTATGTAGTATCACATTCCATGAGCGTGGCTTCTGCTCACACAGAGAAACTGGGTTTGTTCTTGGCTGTCTGAAGGCCTAAAAAACTTTTTTACAGTATATCTGATTTTGCAGCAGTATATTGATATTCCTAGCAGATACCAATAAAAGAAAGGTGAAGAAAGATATTATCTCAATTTCTGAGATACTTCTAGTGAAAGCTTTATTAGTTGGATACAATATTGTAATTAACTTGCATCTCACTAAGCAACTTTCTATCTTCTCCTGAAAGAGTACAACCCATAATTATGATAATCATGTTACAAATTTTAGAACTATTATCACCAAGAAGTGTGAACTCCAAGAAGTGCTTGTCTGAACTTGGATGTGGAAAAATCTGAGTGTAGGAGTAATATTCTGCTCGAAAATCTTGTTTGAAAACCTTTCAAAATTTTGGCTTTATGGGGACTTTCTTACATAATCCCCTTGTCAAAACTCTTTTTTCTTTTCAGTTTCACACAGGATGTTTACACGCAATTGGAAATCTGTTTGGCCTCATACTCAATGATGTTGAACTCGATGAAAATCGCACAAAGAAACTTTGTACAGAATTATCAAACACAGCGATTCAGAATCTCTCACTGAGCCATGTGAAGCTTTCATACCTTGGCAAGTCAACTTTCCAGGGACTGCAAGGAACAAATCTCACAGTTTTAAATCTTTCCCAAAATTCTCTGTCTGTGATAGAAGATGACTCATTTCAGTGGCTTTCAAGTTTACAATACTTAAACCTGAAGCATAATAACATTCATGTATCTTCACGCTTATTTTATGGATTATCCAGCCTCAAACATCTGAATCTGATAAGTTCACTTAATGGGAAAATTGAAGATTTTTCCTTTCAATGGTTATACCAGCTGGAGTACCTTATAATGGATAATAACAATTTTCCAGGAATTACTGCTAATATGTTCACAGGTCTGAACAACCTGAAGTACCTGAGTCTCTGTAACTGCAACATAAACTTACAAAGAATAACTAATAAAACATTTTCATCACTTGCTAATTCCAGTTTACAGGTGCTCAACCTCACAAAAACAAGGATTTCTACATTAGAAAGTGGGGCATTTTCCTCCTTGGGACACCTGAAAATTCTCGATCTAGGTCTCAATGACATTAATCAAGAGCTCACAGGTCATGAGTTTAAAGGTCTCGATAACATACTAGATATTTACCTTTCCTATAACAAAAACTTGACTTTGAGAAGTGAATCATTCATTTTTGTCCCAAGCTTAAGAAAACTGATGCTGAGGAAGGTAGGTTGCAGTAATCTGGCACTTTCTCCTTCGCCTTTTCATCCTCTACAAAATCTGACTGTCCTAGACATCAGCAATAACAACATAGCAAACATAAAAGAAGACTTGTTCGATGGACTTCACAAACTTGACATTCTGAATTTGCAGCACAATAATTTAGCCCGACTTTGGAAACATGCAAATCCAGGTGGCCCTGTTCTTTTTTTAAAAGATCTTCCCAACTTGCATATTCTTAATCTGAAATCAAATGGGCTCGATGAGATTCCAGTTCAGGTTTTCAAGGGTCTGTTTCAATTAAAAAACTTGGATTTAGGATCAAATAATTTGAATTTGCTTCCAGCAACTCTGTTTGATGACCAAGCCTCTCTGAATTCATTGAACCTTCAGAAAAATCTGATAACCGCAGTTGAAGAAAAAGTGTTTGGCCCAGCTTTCAAGAACCTGAGAATACTAGAGATGGATTCCAATCCATTTGACTGCACCTGTGAAAGCATTGCTTGGTTTGCTGATTGGCTCAATGGGACCCAAACATATGTACCCGGAATGACGTCCCAGTATGTTTGCAACACCCCGCCGAAATATCATGGTAGTCTGGTGGTGCATTTTGATAGCTCAGCCTGCAAAGACAGTGCTCCGTTTAAACTTCTCTTTGTGATCTCTACCACTATTGTGACGCTAGTCATTTTCACTGTTCTTACCATCCATTTTGAAGGGTGGAGAATAGCTTTCTACTGGAATATTTCAGTAAATCGACTACTCGGTTTTAAAGAACTTGACAGACAACAGGAAGAGTTTGATTATGATGCCTACGTTATTCATGCAAAACAGGACAGGAACTGGGTGTCTAACAATTTCATCTCTCTGGAAAAAGACAACCACTTTCAAATTAGGTTTTGTTTAGAAGAACGGGACTTTGAAGCGGGCATATCTGAATTTGAAGCCACAGTTAACAGTATAAAAATGAGCAGGAAGATTATTTTTGTTGTGACTGAACATCTCTTACAGGATCCCTGGTGCAAAAAGTGAGTAGGATATAAAATTTTATATGTAAGGGAGAAAATTTCTTAACAGATTTTTTTTAACAAGGTAATATTTTTTGAGGAGTAATTTAATCAAAACTACCATTTAATAAAAAATACCATGCAAATTCTACTTGAATATATTTACTTAATATATAATAACTTCAGGATAATTTCTAAATTAATAATTGCTCCACATGTACACTAGCGGAAATTTGAATTTCTTAGTCAATTTTTTTTTTTTTCAAAAAGTCAAGCTCTCACCTGTGCAGACTGCATTCCTTAAAATTACATGTCTGAAAAAGAGCAATAGTGGGTGAGATCACTAGCATCCAAGGATGATTTTTCTTTGTCTTTAAACAAATCTTTTCACCTTTCATATGTAGCCATCTTGAAAAGAAAGAAACTTTGCTGAACAAGGCTGTAACGAGACAGTAGACTTGTATTATTAGAGGACTTTTTTTCCTTTAGTTAGAAGGTAACTAATTTAACATGAGTAATAACAATTTTATATCACAGAGTAGACATTAAGACTCCTGTTTGAGTCGAGTCCTTGAGTTTTCATTGTGCTATTATGTGAGCTATTAATAGCACTATTTGTCATTTTTTTCCTTCACATGAAAGAAAACATGTATCTTTGTTTTATTTTTGCTTCAGTTTTAAGGTCTATCATGCTCTTCAACAAGCTATTGAACAAAGTCGGGACTCCATCATATTGATCTTTCTTCATGATATCCAAGATTACAAGTTGTATCATGCACTTCACCTGAGAAGAGGAATGTTCAGATCTCGCTGCATCTTGAACTGGCCAGCCCAGAAAGAACGAGTCAGTGCATTTCATCAGCAATTAGTGATGGCACTTAAATCTAATAGTAAAGCGCACTGAATTTTGGAAGTACAGGTTTGAATCCTGGGGTCATTTTGTCTCATATTTTCTATCATTGGAAAACTATCAAGCCTTCAGGAAAACCTGAAAAAAGTTTGTCACACTGGAAAGATGTGCAAGAGTCACTATAATTTAAATTGACTTGTCTGCATTCGTGTTCTTGCTGATATTTTAATTCACCTGCACTGAAGTGATGTGTTAAAATGGATCATAATTGATAGTCATTTCAGTCTGTGCATCAAAAATGTGGTAGAAATTCTGAAAAGCAGCGAGAATGACTGATGTCCTAGGAAAAATGTCCATCTGATGTAGTACAGAAAAGACATAGGCTCTGTACTTTAAAGGGATATGTAAGAGAGAATGCAATAATGATCAAATAGCAAATTCTGTGTCGAAGGTAGAGTGGACACTACTGCTTGCTTTCATGACACAAGGGGAGATTCAGTGAATTTAAAATTGGAAAGCTTTCCATGTGAAACGCAGTAAGTAACATGGAAAATTATTTCTGTAACTGAAACCAAGAAACATAGCAGAGTTTCAACATGAGCTTTAAAACTTTTCTTTTAAGAGAAAGCCACAGAAAGAAACTCGACCCTGTGAGCAGCCTGTTCAGAACACACAGTGAAAGATTGCTTCTGCCTTCTGAGTGGGGGTAGTGCTGGTAACTATCAAAATCATATTTTCAGACTAATGAGTCAACTGATTGAATCAGTGTGGTATGATTAAAAAAAAATGTTTACAGAAATTCAGAGAGCTGGCAGAAGGACATTTATACTGAGAGATGTCACCTTAATCCTTTGAATACCTTAAAATTATATACAGGCCTTTAAGTAGAACTCGAAATCAATGTGAAACATGGCCAAGGCACATACATTTCTGTAGCATAACCAGAAGACAACTTTGTGGGGGAGATGCTGCTACTGTAATTTTATTACCAAAATCTTTTTTACCGGTGAAACAACAACAACACAAAATAACTTCCCAAAAGGAATGGTTTTAAACCATATCAGAAATACTGCTGTGACTGCAGTTACAGGTAGAGTGGGAGAAAAACTTCAAAAGTGGATTAATTTCAAATTTTTTGTTTCCTTTTTCTTTATGACTGTGTATAGCTTTGCCTTTGATAACTAAAGAAAAACTTTTAAAGAAATGAGATAGAATTCTATAGTTTAATTTCTTGTATATTAATCTAATTTGTTACTTCCTTTCATTAAGGTTCAAACATAAGGGCTAGTAGCTCAATCTGGAGAGAGCTGAGAACCAGCAAAGTGTGCTCTGAAAGGATGTTCATAATGTTTGACGCTGGTTGAAATTTTATGGAGTGTTTGAGCACAATTTATTGTAAATTAGACACTGGACAGTGATTTGTATGTTTTGTTAATATTTAACGGCTGCTCCAAGGACCTTATAAAACATTGTTAATTCTTAGTAGGTGTGTGATCCTTCAATATCTCAGCTATATTTTTAAATTGCTTTTTTCCCCAAGCACTTCCCTCCTCAGTTTCAATCCCACCATTACTCCAAGAATTCTGTTTTGCTGCTTTAGAACACAGCTTTCAGACAGTTCAATACTTCACATTTTAAACAGCTTTTCTCGTGATTTGTTATATGCATAGATGAAGAACGTTGGTTTTTAATATGTTTGTATGTCCCATGATGATAAACATAAATGAGAAAAATAATTAATGAAACAGACTTTGCGTGCACTGGAAGAGTGAAGGGGGTGTAGGCTGTCTTCACTTGCTCGGGAAGTCCTGAGTGACAACAGAAAAGGCTTGGTTTACAGTTGGAGTGACAGATGATGATTCCCTAATTACAGTAATAGGATTATCCCCATTGTGATGCTTTCATCTCGTCTTTCTGGCCTTTTCAGGCGAAGTGACAAATTCTTTCTTCACGCTTAGGCCGTGAAAGTTGAGGAGGCAAGTCGGTGAGGATGGGGTGCCAGGTATGCACCATGTCAGTCGTTAGTTCTCTTGTTTAAAGACTAACATGCGAAAGGGTTCCTAGGTTTCCTAAATCTGTAATGACACATAGTAGCAGAATTTCTCATTCCACAGCAATATAAAATATTTAGAAAATATCCACATGGATATTAAAAATGACATAAAGATGCAGAGAATGCATGGAGAAACGCCGAGGTGAAATGTGTTACAAGAGGTCAGACCAGATGATCAAATGGTCTTTTCTGGCCCTTAAATCCTGACAAGTGATAGCGTGTCTAAATTCTATAAAGATTTTTCTTGTTGCTACAAACGCCCCCACAATTGGTCTCAGAACCTTGAGAAAATGCGTTATGGATGCTCAGTTTTCTAAAATAGCTAAGAACACAAACTAAATGTACTTGCTGATGAGTGAAAATAATTTTAAATTATAAAAATACGATGATGCATTCTAAACAGTTATTTTAGCACCTACATTCAGTTTAAAATAATTTCCAACAAAAAAAGATGTTGTAAAGGCTCACACTGGCAATTAGACTAATGTTAAAAACAAAAGCACAAAAGCAATAAGCACAGGGCCAGTGGTAATCATCAATTATACTAGACATGAACTTTTCATACAAATTTTCCCTCTTTGTCTGAAAGTTACCTACTTCTGCTCTGCTTGTTTGACAATATTACTGAGTGTAAATAAACAGGATAACTGTGGCGAAGAGTTGTTAAGTGCTTCCAGGATTAACAGCCTGTATCTGAGCTGGGCAGTGTCTTTGCAGCGGGCAGCATCAGGTTATATATTCTGCTGATTTGCTGAGGAGTTGGATAGCAAATAAATGAAAAATAGTTAAAAAATTATAGTGTCAAAGATATTACCTAGGACTAAAGAGGGATCACCTGAAAGCAGAATATCTAGAGGACATGAGCGAGACAGAATGCTCAGGTCTATAGACTGGGGGTGGAACCCGACTGTTTCTGTGGTTCTTGAATGGCAGGGGTGATGGACAAGTTACAGACAGTGATGTTCCTAATAGATTCTGTTCCAGGTCTTCACGCAGGGTTGCTCTGGGGATGCAGCTGAGATAAATATACTCCACACCAACATGCCCAATTACGTTCCTTCCACTGTGGCTCAGTCAAGGTTTTTTGGCATCATTAGGAATAAACGCAGATCGTGCTGGTGTTAGGTTTATGTGGGCCTACTCCATAAGGTTTGGTCAGAACATACTTGTTGCAGTCTGTAAGAAAACAGGCCAAGAACGTCCCAATTTCAAATTTCAGTCCCAAACTTGGAGTCGTGTATGCTGCGCCATGCCAGCTCATTGCACTCCTAGACCTGCTGGGAAGACGAGGCAGGGATAAGATGCCCCACTGTGTACCCTTGGTCTTCACCTGCTAGCAGCTGCCAGCTTTTTGTTGACAGTGCAGCTCGTGGCGTGGCGGGTGATCCTGGGCCCATACGTACAAAGGAACTGCACCATCTTTCAGCCTGCGCTGCCCAGTCCACAACATGAGCCAGTCTGCGGCTGCCTGACATGGCGTCAAACGGCGTGCTGGACGGGGGCGGCCTCGCTCCCCGCTCCTCTTTACAAGGGCAAGTGCAGGGTCCTGCACCTGGGGAGGAACAACCCCAGGCACCAGTACAGGCTGGGGTGGACCTGCTGGAGAGCAGCTCTGCGGAGAGGGACCTGGGTGTCCTGGTAGATGACAGGTTGACCATGAGCCAGCAGTGTGCCCTGGCTGCCAAGAGGGCCAATGGGATCCTGGGGTGCATTAGGAGGAGTGTGGCCAGCAGGTCGAGGAAGGTTCTCCTCCCCCTGTACTCTGCCCTGGTGAGGCCCCATCTGGAGTACTGTGTCCAGTTCTGGGCTCCCCAGTTCAAGAAAGATGAAGAGCTACTGGAAAGAGTCCAGCAGAGGGCTACAAGGATGGTGAGGGGACTGGAGCATCTCTCCTATGAGGAAAGGCTGAGGGAGCTGGGCTTGTTTACCCTGAAGAAGAGAAGGCTGCGAGGGGACCTTATAAAAGACTACAAATATCTCAAGGGTGGGTGTCAGGAGGACGGGGCCAGACTCTTTCCAGTGGTGCCCAGCGACAGGACAAGGGGCAATGGACACAAATTGAAGCAGAGGAAGTTCCAGCTGAACATGAGGAAGAACTTCTTCCCTCTGAGGGTGATGGAGCACTGGAACAGGCTGCCCAGGGAGGTTGTGGAGTCTCCTTCTCTGGAGATATTCAAGACCCGCCTGGATGCGGTCCTGTGCAGCCTGCTGTAGGTGACCCTGCTTCGGCAGGGGGGTTGGACTAGATGACCCACAGAGGTCTCTGCCAACCCCTACCATTCTGTGATTCTGTGATTCTTCAACCCCTTCCACACCGCACAAAGGGTGCGAAGCGGGGCCCTGGCAGACAGAGTCTGTTTCTGTCCCTCCATGTTAGGCGGGATTTCAGTTTACGGGGAACCGCCGCGCTGCACCGCCTTCACGTCGCTGCCGCAGGACCGGGGGTGGCGGCGGCTGCGGGCTGCGCCACCGCGCCGGGGGCGGTGCGTGCCTCGGCCGGGTTTGTTTGGCCTAGCAACGCCCGCCGGGCCGGGAAGGGAAGGGGCTGCGGCCGGCGGCCCGCGGCCATGCAGGCGGCGGCGCTGGGCCCGGCCGCCCTCCCCGCCAAGCTGCGCCCCGGCGGCCCGCGGCGACCCCCGTGAGTGCGCGGCCCCGCAGCCGGGGCAGGGCGGGCCGGGCCGCGGGGGGCGGCCGGGCTCGGAGCAGGGTCCCTGCCGCGGGGGTGCCGGCTGTGGGACTGCGTCCGCACCGCCTCCAGGCTCGGCCGTGGAGGTGTCTGCGCCGTGCTGGGGCCGAAGGAGCCCTCTCGGGGAGCGCCGGAGCGTCGGCGGGAGGTGGTTCGGCGGGGCGAGGGAGCGGTGGAGCAGAAAGTGGTTTCTTGGCGTGCGTGGAGCAGAAGAGCATGCCGGGGTCAGGAGTGGCAGCCCATGGTACTGCTGAGCTGTGCTAGTCTGTGACATTACCGACCGTCAGGAAGACATCTGGCAGGTGTCCATAGAAGTGAATATATGAATGAAAATGAAGTTTTTTAACTCTAGCACTGATACCTCTTTAGTACTCAAACTTCCGGACGGGTTTTAGAACCTTTCCTTTTAGTCTGAATTCCATCCGGCGTCGCATTTGAACGATGGTCCCCTGGCTTTCTGAGTCAGTTTCTGGCTGTTCCCTGGCAGAGGAGTTGTGCCACCCCAGCTGGTTCCCCAGCGTCCGCGGTCACTGGGGTGGGTACGTCGGAAAGCAGGCGCCTGGTGAGCCCTGCTGGAACCAGTTCATGGGCCCAACGGGTGTGAATGTGGCTGATGGGTTTTCAGTGTGCTGGTAGTGTTTGCTTCCGTAAGCTTTAGGAGCAACAGTGTGTTGAAAGTCACTGCCTGCTCTGTTTCGAATTAAAAAACCCAAAATGTTTTTCTTTTACGCCTGTTTGAACTGAGCTACTGATTTCAAGGAGCATCTCTAGTTCTTGTGTTGTGCAAGGTATAGTCATCATTCATCCATCTTCTAATTCATCTGCCTCTTCTATGATATTATAAACCTGAAGCACATCATCTTCATTTTCTTCTTCTCCTTTAAGCACATCATCATCATGTTCTTCACCAGCCTTCTCCAGGAGTCCCGTCCTTTTCCCCATTCCTTCTGAAGGCGGCTCTCTATTCCCTTCATCATGCTTGTAGCCCTTCTCTTACTCCGGTATGTCTTTCTCGGGATGCAGGGACGAGAACTGCGCGCAGCGTTCTGTTTGTGGACACAATAAGGTTTTACACAGCAGCAAAGTGATGTTTTCCATTTCTGTCTCAGTATCCTTTCTGCTGTGGACCAGTGTTTTCTTGGTGGCTTTGGCTGTCGCTGTACATCGAGTCCATGATGACTCAGGAGCTTTCTGAACTGTAACTGCCAGTCGCGATGTCAGCGTCATGTGAAGGTGCTTCAGATTGTTTTTTCCTGGATAACCATTGATGCTACATATTTGTCAATACATATTTTCATCTAGATACTTCTAAATTTATTTTAGCATCTAGTAAATGAAATATTCTAATTGCCAGATAACTAAGCTGTGTAACTCTGTGAAAATAATACAAGTAGGAACACAAACCCTCACTGACGTACTACTTCTGCTTCCCCCTACTCCCATCTAATTAATGTGTTTGGTTTTGTTTTGGAATAAATTGTAAGCTCTTTCAGGCTTAAACTTTTTCTCTGTTTGTGTAGAATAGTAGCCTTTCCGGAACAGGGAGGTCAGTCTGATCTGAAGTGTATCAACAGAATTCTGTTTAGAAGGTGCTTTATATAGACAATACTAGAACCAAATCAGGGTTGTTTGCCTATAATTTCCCACTAGTTGTTTCTTTTTTTAGTATCAGAAATAAAGTCAAGTATAATGCTGTATGAGCCAGTATTCCTGTTGAAGTGCTGATGACTTTTATCATTAAAAAAAAATAAAAGGTTGAAATTCACCCTTAAGACAAACGAATCGGTGGTATTGGGATGAAAAGTAAACCCTGTTACATTAAAACTCTTTGTGTGCAGCAAAATGCTTATTTTGGCTTGCTATTGAAGCACCTCTGACTGATAGGCCCTAATTATCCCCTAACTGTTATACCTTTGTGTGCATGGCGGCATTTCAAATATTTTATTCATAGCAGTCAAGCTTATTCTGATAAGGTATTGTCTGTCTTCAAAAAAACAAAACCAAACCAGAAAGATGTAGAAGAAGGAATAAGATACATCACTTTGACAAGGAAAGTCTATACCTCGGCATTAGCATTTTTTAATTAGACAGTTCCACTTAAGCTTTTAGAAGAAGCATCTTAATTAAATATTGAAAACTTTAGTATTCCTTGCCTAGAGTTCAGATCTGAATTTGTGAGTTACAGAATATGATACTATATTATTGATAGTTATGCATAGGAAGCTTTTGCTTAATCAAAGTTCTGCTATGACAAGTTTTAATTCTGTTTAAAATGTTTTAGAAGACATTGTCAATGACCAGTGTGCTTTCGTTGATAGCAGTTTCATAGAATCGTAGAATGGTTTGGGTTGGAAAGGACCTTTAAAGGCCGTCTAGTCCAACCCCCCTGCAGTGAGCAGGGACAGCTTCAACTGGACCAGGGTGCTCAGAGCCCTGTCCAAGCTGGCCTTGAATGTTTCCAGGAATGGGGCATTGACCACCTCTCTGGGCAGCCTGAACCAGGGTTTCACCACCCTCACTGTAAAACATTTCTGCCTTCTATCCAGTCTAAATCTGCCCTTTTTCAGTTTAAACCCATTACCCCTTGTCCTGTCGCAGCAGACTCTGCTAAAAAGTCTGTCCCCATCTTGCTTATAAGCCCCCTTTAAGTACTGGAAGGTCACAATCAGGTCTCCCTGGAGCCTTCTCTTCTCCAGGCTGACCAGCCCCACCTCTCCCAGCCTTTCCTCACAGCAGAGGTGCTCCAGCCCTCTGATCATTGCTGTGGCCTCCTCTGGCCCCGCTCCAACAGGTCCCTGTCTGCCCTGTGCTGGGGGCTCCAGAGCTGGACGCAGGACTCCTGGGGAGTTCTCACCAGAGTGGAGCAGAGGGGCAGAATCCCCTCCCTTGCCCTGCTGGCCACGCTGCTGGGGATGCAGCCCAGGGTATGGTTGGCCTGCTGGGCTGCGAGCGCACATTGCGGGGTCATGTCCATTTAACTAGGAGTAATAGGTTAATAAATGAAAGACACTATTTTATGTCTTACTATTTTAGGTATTGACAAGCTGATAGCGATTGAAATACACTGAGAGTGCAAAATAGTGAAAATCTGGCGCTGATGTCTTCCTAGGTACTGTGAATCTTCTGAGCTCCGCAACTACCAACAACTGGTCAGAATACTGTGTAGGGCGAAAGTATAGCAGTGCTTCATAGGATTTTACATTTACTGTTTATTTGCACAGTGATTTCATATTCTTCTAATCAAACTGAAGGAGCAGTAATGAATAAATTTGTCTTCAAATGGAGAAAAATATCCCCTTTTATTACTGTTGTTTGAAAAAATATATTCTGCTATATAAGATCATAAGATTCCTTGAGAGGACAACAAGATGCCTTATGCTACACTTACCACATGCTGGTGACACCAAAATACACAGATTCCTTTCTTGAAAAACATTATTATTGCTATCCTAACATCTTGCAGTAACTAGAGGGGATAACCCTTAGCTGATCTCCAGGTAAATTGGGCAAGGCTGAAGTTACGTTGTTTAGGAGTGGGTAATATTTTGTAGAAACCAGCTGCAGTGCTTCCCATTTTCAGGATAGTTCTAACACGTGGAAAATGTGCTTGTGAACTTGGTATGAGAAGGGTAGCTTTATCTGCCACGGAAAAATGTCACTGTCTACTGCCAGCTTTTATTTCTCGGTAGCTCAAGCTTTGCCTTCAATATGATTAACTTTTAAGTTGTGGATATGAGTAACTTGATGAGCTGCAGAAGAGGATGGAAACTTGGGTTCCCCGTCTCCTGTTCTAAGCACTAAGAGCAATAGATCTCTTTCAGGCTGTAATGCATGCTAACCTAGACAGAGCACCGCGGTGGTACTTAGCTGCTCACTTCCAGGGCTGTCCTGATCTAAAAGAGTAAATGTAGTAATGTGGTGCTTTGCCATGGTCTAATTTTTTCATTGTAAAGAAGTATAAAAGAGCTTACATGTAAATTCTAATTTCACACAGTACTATGAAAGTCAATATTGCTCGAGATGGCTGGAACTAAAACCAATTCCTAACATTTTATAATATTATATGTAACACAAGGTTTTTGGTAAAGTCTTACAGAGTTTCCAGCAAGTAGCTAATCAGCTAAAGAATAAAAGTAAAAAAAACCCGAAACTAAACCCAAAGAATCCTGTTTTTTCTCAAAGTGCTTTTATTGCTTTCAGATGCTAAGAACTTACTCTTGTGTGCTTTTACTGTTAGTCTGTGTTGCTTATAGGAAACTGAGGTGGTGTGTTTACCAGCCGGCATTTCATTTCTGAGCCGGCGCTTGGTGAGCAGGGTGACGAGCGTTAGCCACGGAAAGGAGAAGAGGAAGCACCCTTTGCCCACGCAGTTAATGCTTAACTGGGATTGTGAATTCCTCTAGAATCTTGGGAGCTGGGGGCTAGAAGTGCATTCTACTTTATAATGCCTAGAATGTATTTTTTTATTGCTCATTATTGTAGAATTCAGTGTGCAGTTGTTTGTGGGGTTATGCTTTTTAGTTTTGCTTTGGCCCATAGTGACACTAGATCAATTTTTTTTTCTCTGTACTTCTGGTAACGTAGAAGATTCTTTGGTCCTGCAGTAGTCTGTGGGAAGTTCATGGTCCTTTCGGTGGTGACGTTGCTCCTGTCAGCATGATCAACTTCTGAAGGAACTGGAGATTTCTTGTCTTCACAAAATACTGAGCTTGGCACTGAGCGAACCAGTCTTTTCCAGCTGTTGCCAGAATCTTGTTGGAAAATGTTTGCCGTGGTGTCTGCGTGTACACGTATGCTATATGGATAGTAGCGGTGGGGATTTCGGAGGTGTTTTGACGCCTTCGCTTGAAAACACATATGCATAATGTACACAAGTTGGCACACGGATTATTTTTACCAGAGAATTTCTTCTGAAGGGGAAGTCTCAAGTAACCAAAATAGGAAACAGTTGCTACAAATATTTTTTTTTTCTTACCCCTGTATTTTTCACAAAAGTACATTCTAGATAGTTCTTAAAAGCTCTGGAACTACGCGAGGATTAACATGTAAAGCTTTTTAGCATTTTTTTCTAAAAATATGTATATATAAATTTTTTACACTCCATTCAGAGAGCTTGGAATGCTTTTATTTTATAATAAATAAATCCTAAATAGTACGCTTTGAACAGCGCAACGAGATACCTTGCAATGGGACAGTTTGACAGTCTCTGAGAGTATCATTATGCTGTTTACATCCAGACAGAAATCTTCATAGAGAGGCAAAACGAAACACAGCGTTCAGTTGTATGGTCAGTAAATAACTGTCCATTGGTAAATAAAACAGAAGCATGTATAAAAGTGTTTCACAATTTTAGTAGATTAAAAATACAGGATTACATGTGTCAAGCCTGAACAAGTTCTACCTCAATAACCTGTACTTCTCTCTCACTAAAATGTGTCCCAACTGCCTAAGCAGTGCAGAAGTGAAACGTTAAATAGTGCATAGCCCTTGAGCTGTGGTGCAAGCAAGCCGTGGGTACAGTTTTTGAGGATATGTGTTTAGAGTTCAACATGTATTTACAATGTATGTCTGGCTTGTAACCAAGGAAGAGGCATTCTGGTAAAAATATTTAATGTGACCAATTGCCCCAAGTCATACTGATTGACTATTTTAATATTTTTAATGACATGACTGTTTAAACTCTTTACAAAGAGCATACTGGGAATTTTAATTTTCTTCACCAAAATGTAAATACCTGTGTATTGTTTCTTAGAGGTTATTATCCTGCAAGGGGTAATACAGAAGAACTAAAACGTAACACACAGAACGCAAACCTTTTGTCTTGCTTTCTATTTTACAGCCTATTTCTAGTGCCTTTGATATTCTCTCCGTAGTTTTAATCTCTTCGTCATGTTATTCCCCCTCTCCCTCTTGCTCACTGCCTTTCACAGCACTTTCGGAGTGAGTGGTAGTTTTTTACATCCTTACTCTTCCCGCTCCTGACTGGGTGCACTGAACTCCTAGTAGCCTGCAGAATACGTCCTCTTTTGGCCGTGTAGATTCTCCTGAACAGGTTGGTTGCTGTCTTTCTATCTACTATCTAAAACCATCTCATCTCAACAGAGAGACCTGATGCTTTGTTCAACACTTGCATTTAATTTTGGTTTCCTTATTATCTTTCTGTAACCTGAACTTAAAATGTACATCATTTTCCCCCACTTATGTTAAAAAGAAATGCCTTTGTCTGTTGGCCACGCAGCCCGAACGCTGCTGTGCCTGTTTGTTCAGTCCCTCGGTGCTGGCGTGGGGCGAAAGCTGGCCAGCTGCTGGGTGGTGTGGTGGCATCGCGCCGCGCAGGCGGCAGCCAGCGAGGAACAGAGGGTTAGCACAGTGACTTGGTCGCTCTTGCTTGGAGTCAGAAAGCCACGGTGTGCCTGAGGGATTTGTCCTGGACGCGCAGCGGGAGATTACCTAACTGTCAGCGTGTGGTCCCTCTGCTCCTGCTGATACACTTCTATTTCAGTGTGTTTCCACAGTGAGCACTTGTGCTTTAAAATGTGTGAAATATGCTCTTTATGCCTCTTGATATGAAAGAGAAACATTGAAATAAGGACATGCTGCTCTGGGAACTTACTGCGAGGTTGATGAGTACCTGAAATAAGCAGTACTGGCAGCATTTCAATTGTATCCTTATTTTGGTTACTAATGGCTACAGAATTGGAGGGAGAGGCTTCTGCCCTGTAGTATTTGGGCAAAGTATTGAAGCACTTGCTGAATTTTGATACTGAGTGCTATTGGCAACCTAATAGATGAAATAGTGTGTTGAACGTTAGCTGGTAGTTTAAGTGAACAAAAGTTAAAGTACAGCTTTTATCGTGTCAAAAGCAGGCTAGATGCAGTGGCTATATATATATATATATTTTTTTTTTTTAACATGATAAACTCAATGTCTTGACCTCACAGCAAAATTTTGTCGGGTGTTTAAAACAGAGATTTAAACAACTTAATTGCTTGAAATGAAAGTTGTTCCATTCTCTTTGATGTTATACTGATGGAAGAAGTCTGTTCTGAAAAGATATTAACTGACTTTCCAAATGTAACAAGAATATAAAGGGCAAGTCTTGTGGACCACTTCCAAGTGTTTTGTTAGGGTGCTACTCCTTCTCTGCCTGTTCACAGACACTTGATCCTGCAGCAGTAAATGCCTCCTATCAGATCCAAAGAAATAAAACACCTTCTCTAAGACACTAATTAGCATTCTTTATTATTGCAGTTAATTAAGATGATAGTATTTTTCTTAGTGTTAATTCATAATTTATATTAAAAAGCCAGATTTACTTCTATAAATAGAAGAGGTACTTAATATGCATATCTTGTTGTCAGAAATTGTTTCTGTTTCCTAGAACCAAGTACTATAGTTATATTTCCATTTTCACGGTGAACGAAGCTTAGAAATAGATTAAAAAAATACAATACTCAGCATGCTTGTGCCATCTTAAAGGTTTTATAATTTTGAAATATATTCAAAATTTGCGGAAGAATAAATTTATCATATATGTGTAGTTTAAAGAGCTAAGCCCAGCTTTAAAATCAGAACAGTTTATTGTTACTCTGTCTTGTAAAGATAGGAGCAGAACTCAACGCAGATCATGGTTGAAAAGCCTTAATTCTGTTTCAAGATGTATGTATGAAAATACCTAATCTTAGGCACTGCACTTCAGCCTGTGTAGTACAAATGTCCACCTAAGATGCTGTGCTGTATGCACAGGGTATTATTCTTGGAATCATAGAACATCTCAAGTTGGAAGGGACCCACAGGGATCATGAAGTCCAACTTCCTGCTCCTCGCAGCACTACCTAAAATTAAACCATATGACTAAGAGCATCCCCCAGATGCTCCTTGAGCTCTGAGAGGCTTGGTGCCGTGGCCACTGCCCTGGGGACCCTGTGCCGCCAGCCTGTGACCGACCACCCTCTCGGTGAAGAACCTTTTCTTAATGTCTGTTCTGAACTTCCCCGTGATGCAGTTTCATTCCCTTTCCTCGTGCCTGTCACTGGGCACCAGAGAGGAGATCAGCAGCCTTGAGGAAGGTGTGGACTGCCATGAGGTCGCCCCTCAGCCTTCTCTTCTCCAATCTGAACAAACCAAGCGACCCCAGCCTCTCCTTGGAAGTGTTGCCCTTGAGGCCTTTCACCATCTTGGTCACCCTCCTCTGCACACACTCTGGTAGTTTGATGGCCGCCTTATATTGAGGAGCCCAAAACTGCTCATGGTACTTGAGGTGGAGCTTCACCAGTAGAGTGCAGAGTCATTTGTGTATGAAAAATTATGGCCTGTTTTTCTCTTATTCCGCCTCTGTGGAAGTAGCCCTGAAGATGGATGCTGCACATGCACTGCTGTATGTGTTGTCAGTGGTTCAAAAGAAAGTTATGTTCACTTAGTCTTGATTTTTCTTCCCTCCAGATGCAGTATCAAGTGGAGACCTTAACCCTAAGGAGAGGCAGGGCTTGGGTAAAAGCAGTGATTTTGAGTGCAGCTAGCGAAGGCTCTGTGCAGAAGGCTGCCGCAGAGGACTAACAAGCTGCAGACGGTGATGTGGGGAAGCACCGAGGAACCTCTGTGCTCTGGGATTCAGGTTCTGTGACAACCTCTTGCTATCTGGAGGCAAAGCGGGGTGATGGTTCTGAGCTGCAGTGGGCTCTTCTGCTGGCCAAGATATTTTTTTTCCTTTCCTCTAGCCATTATACAGTTGCTACCCAAAACTGAGATATAAGATCAAATCATAGCCTTCTTGGAGACCGTTTGCCTACCTAGACCATAGTCAGTGCAGTGTTACCATGAGATAAGGAGGGTGTATATTGATCAGCTGCGTTGCACTGATGAGCAAGGATATTCCTTTGGCAAAGTCTTTCAAGATTATCTCCTCTCTGGAGCTGAAGGCGTTGTATTCTAAAGCCATCTTCTTTTAGAACCAAGTGCGGCCTTTACAATTATTTAGGAAAAGATTTTTAGCTACCTGTGAAGAACTTTACATTGTGGCAAATTGTGTTGATTTGGTCAGATCAAAAAGATTGTCACCTGAAAACTCACTAAAAGTTCAGCCGTATGAACGCTCACAGGGTAGTGTAATCAGCAAAGCATCAGTGACCCTTATATAGATTCAATGATAGTAAGTGCCGCTTCTGAAAAAGGAAGGACCCAGTCAGGTGGTATGAGAAGAGGCTAACAGGAGAAAAAGTCTGGTAAAGTTTCTTATTTTCAAACTTCAGATGAAGTCAGTACTTCCTTGAACAATAAGCAATATGACGGAAAGCAGTGAAATGCTTTTGACAATGCTCGTTAGATAAGAGAGCAAAATGAAAATCATCTCTGGGTCTGGGTTGACACTCATCAACGAAGACATGTGCTGTCTTCTTTTGGGGTGTATCTTTGCTAGCTGTCAAGTCTGCTACGCAGCCTCTGGCATGTGCAGTAATGGTAACGATAAAGATGTGCTGCTGGAATGTTTGCTGCATCTTCTTCCATAGCAGATTTCCTCCCCCCTCCTTCTTGAGCCATGTCATTTCTAAGCAAACAGGCAAAATGGATATTATAGCTGTCTTAAAATAATTTTCTGCTGAAGGCTAGATGAAAGATCTATTAAATTTCTTGTGATTCTGCTTCATTTACTGTGCACCTACTGAGGTTATCTCCGCTAAACTATTCCAGAAAGGACTTTTCAAGATATGGCACAACTGTCTTAACTTTGAGAAAGCTGAAAAATCAGGATTGTAAGCAGGAACAGGCATTGTTGTCATCGTCCTTGATGTCCTATGTATTGCCCTAATAAGTAATTAAAAGCTAAGGCAAACTGAGTGCTTTCAGCAGTTGTAAAAGTCACTGGATCTGTCTCGTCAAAGGTCCAGACTGCTGAAGGCAGAATTTGGTGCTGTTGTATTAACCACGTGTAAGTTTGCTCATCCCTGAGCACAGTTGCTACAGCAGAGTCTTCAGATGCACCTCCTCTAGAGTCTGCCAGCGAGGTTCAGTACCATCTGTCGTACCTGGCAGTTTGTGGTCACTGAAGATGTCACAAGAGGATGAAAACGCCCTTATCTTCTTAAAGGTCCTCTGAGTCTGAAAAAAATAAACAAACATCTGTCTTGTCAAGCAATACAGGGAGAGTGTGCCATGGTTGACCGCAACCAAGTTGGACAGATGACTACCTCACCTAGAGGGAAGAGGGGGGTGGTGTTTCCTATCAGCTTTGTACTTTCTGTGGTACAGATGATCAGCTACGATGCTGCGTTGTGTGCCTGGAACATCATTCGTCATTGGGGGACGTGTGGAAGGGCCCTTGTGTGCAGTGACGGTAACTCAGTGTCGTTTGTAATGAAGTTTGTATGTCTTGCCCTGTGAACAAGAGAGTGACCAGGAGCGGTCTGTTCACTTCCATGAAACCTCTCCTGAAAGGTGGGCACTGTGTTGGCAGTGACCCTTTACAGAGCGGTATTTAAGCAGGCTGGATTTGTGGAGTAACAACTAATGTTCATTAGATCATTTTGAAGAAGAAGCAGCAATAGGTTCCAGGGTAGTTGTCCCAAATCAGTGTAAGAAAGGATGGTGTGATTTAAAATTGATTTCTTCCCACAGATGTATACATTTATGCTAAAGAGAGCTTATATTTTTTTTAATAGTCTCACTTATATCAAAGTTTGCTATGAATCTGTTGTACAAGTGATAGTTCTCTCATGGTTTTACAAACGAAGTGTGGGATGGAACAACCAGCAGAAAGTGACAACAGGAATGAAATGGATAAAGTCAGGTTATAAGATAGAGCATGTCATGTTATGAGAGTGTGATGTATTTAGTATATTTACACTTGTTACAAATCATGCTTCTAAAATAGAAAAGAATGTGTAAAGTAGATGGGAGAGCCGAGAAAATTAATTCTCTTAAGACAACAAGGCAGCAGCTTTATCGGAGATTGGGATATTATACATTGTTGGCAATGGAGCAATGTGTAATACATATTTTTATCAGAGGCTGTGGCTACAAAATAGACTTTTACTCATCTGTTAGAGGGGTCTCCTGCGCGTGTATGATAGATAGTGTTAGCATTTTTCTCTGTTAATCAACTTCTTTAAGTTCCTCTGGTTGAATGCCTTTTAGTATCTCCTTTTATAACACTCTCCAGTTCCAAATTAGGGTGGTGGAAGTAGTAGTAGTAATAATAGTAATATAGTCCATAAAATGATGATTCCCTTGGTGGGAAACAGGCAGAAAGAACTTGGTTTAAGAGTAATGTGATTGGTATTGTGTTTTTTCCTATTAACGTTTTTTGGTGGTGGGGTGTGAGGGGTGACCGGTGACTATTTCTTGCAGTTACGATGTCAAACAAGCCTTCCAAAAAGCAAAAAGGCTACACAAAATCTATCTCTTGGTCTCAGTCCTTATGCTGACCGAATGTAGGAAAAGGTGGGAGATTGACTTAGGAGTGGCTAAATGAAAATAATGTGTTTAGGGTAAATAATAATCAGAACATACCTTACATAATGCTGCCCTCGAAACTGGCAGTTACGACTCAGGAATGAGATCTTGGCAGTGTCTTTGACGGTTCTGTCGACAATTGCGTCTACGTCTGGTGGTGTCCACAAAAGGCAGCAAGATCTTCCTTCGCAGCAGGCACAGAGGGGAAAGCACCATTTCACCGCAGCGTACTGCATCTTGTGCGCTGCGTGCGGTTCTGGTTTCACCTCCCGGGAAAAGCATCTGGGGTGTGTTGGGGGGGCATAACTACCTGCCTTCAGAAGAGGAATTATGAAGTCAAGCTCGCCAGTTTTGAGCAGAGGAGGCTCAGGATGTGGTCGCTACAGATGTGATGCTTACAGAACTGTGGATGTAGTGTGATAGACAGCCACGACGAGAACCTGTCACTCATGAGATGCTGCAATACTAGAATTAGAAGGCATGCATGGAAAACTAGTAGATTAGAATAATTTAGGGGAAGAGATACACTTTTGGGGGGATGGTGGTGGTGTTTGCTTGCTTGGGTTTTCTGCAGAATGGGTAGTAACTTCTGGAATTTGTTGCAACAGGATGTTGTAGAGGCAAATAGTATCAGCAGGTTCAGAAATCTTTTTGGGAAAATGATGGACAAGAAATCCTAAAAGGATGTGAAAGGACTGGGTGGGGATGTACTGTCTTAAAATCTGTTAAACCATGAGAGTGGGTACCGCTAGAGAAGGATGAAGTACACTACAGATGATAGGCAGATCTATGTGCTTCCCCTAAATAGTATGTCCTGTTGCTGCTGTCACACAAAATACTGGAGTAAATGGAGCATCATTTGGATCCAGTAGGACATTTCTTATGCTTTGCATTACTTAGGTAACTATTACAGCTAGGAGTAACCAAAATAAAAGACTTTATATGTGCATTTGGGTACATAGAGGTGGTGGAATAAGCTCCCAAGGCTAAAACCGATGTTCCAAGGCCAAAATTCGTAGAACAGGAGGTAAACCTTTGTAAAACGTGGGATGTTTTATGTCCTTTTCTTTTTAGAGGGGAGAGATGAGGTGAGTTGCACTCAGTGCTTGAAGGATGCCACACTGCAGGGCTTCTGGAGCTTCTTCTGGAGCAGAAAGGGGAGGGCTTTCAAAGCCTGGTGTTTATTTGCATTTCAACTTTTCTTCCTGACTTTGGAGGACACCTTTCTATCTAGCATATTTGATTTTCATCCTCTTTAATTACGTTTCAAACTAGCTGTGAAAATAATCTGCTACTGATGCATCTTATCCCCCTTCAGAACTGTGACCTCACGGACCACCTTCCAGCTCTTTGCCTTTAAAACCCCATGCAAGGTAATGGCTTGTGCATCTTGTCTGAGGTCTCTTCCTTCATATCCTCAACTTCCCTTTTTCAATTAATCTCAAAACATTTCTCCTTCCATATTTATCACTTCTCTTGCCTTTGTGTTCTCCTGAGCCTGGAACTTCTCTTTTAAATTTCTTCATATCAAGTTCTTCATGTGTGATGGGACATGGTTTTCCTGACTTGTAATGGGAAAGGAAGCCTGAAACTCTAATTTTTTTTTTATTTTTTTTTTATTTATTTAAGCTTTTTGTCCATACAGGCTCACTTTTTCTTCTTTAGTGTACTTTTCCTTGTATCTGATGTCCCTTTCTTCTTTTCTTCTTAATGTAGACCAAAGGGCTCTGGCTCTTTTAGCTCTGTATAGCATTCTGAGGTTGATGGTATAAACAATTCTGGAGCCCAGTTTCACCTTTAAATGCAACTGTGAATCTTCTGTGCTTAGCTGGCTTATTCTATCTATCTCTTTTTGATCTAAGGAGCTAGACAAATTTTGTGTGTTGCTTCAGGAATGAGGGGAGAAAAATCAAATGTTTCTTGCATGTCTTGCAATGAATATATAAATAACGAATATATAAATGTAAGATGGACCAAATTTAAGACTGTTTTCCTGGCCATGAGGCTCTACCCCCCCCATCCCTTTACGATACACAAACATAAAATGAAGATCTTTAAATTTGACTGAAGACTCAAGCTGCTTCATTTACTCAGGCCTTCTCTCTTTCTGTTTTGTATTCTTATTTTGCTCTCAGTCAAGATCCTTTTTTCAAATGCCATTCAAACTCACGGGCAGCCTTATATTTTCCTTTGTTTTGACACAGTTTTGTTTGAGACTATTATTTTCTCTCCTGTAAGAAAATGTAATGATTTAGAACAGTCGGGAATAAACAGCATGCCCAACAGTTCATACTAATTCAGCCTAGTATAGGATTGTTTTCGTGCCTTGGCTCTGTGCCGTGGCTGTTGTTTTTAAAAGAAACAAATTATACGCAGTAGAACCAGTTTCAACATACTTGACTGTTATGTGCCTGTTTATTAATAAACCGTTACTGGAAATCGCTGTCCCACAACGCTCTGGGGATTTAGGGTAAAGATCACAAGATTTCTTTCTTCTTTTTGCTGGGCTGTGGATGTGCTGCTTGCTTTTCCAGCCAGAAGAGGCTACCCCACTGCTGTGTTTGTGCTAACGCCTTCCCCTTCGGATACCTTTTGTTGGGCTTCTGGAGGTAACACAAAACTGGAGTTCTGCCACTGTGGAAATATTTCCTTTTTTTTAATTTTTTTTTATGTTTTGTAGTGTAAGCTGTGAGGCATATTGAAGGGAGAGGAAGCCGAGATGACCACAGCAGTCAGCTGGGGCACAGAGAATTACTGTGCGTGTCAGTCTTCCTGTGGCAGTGATTTTGTAGGGTAATTAACTATGTAACAACCATAATCGTTACCCTCGACACAAGGATTGGGGAAAAAAAAAAGTAATTGATAACTTTGTGTCTCCATTTTTCCTTCCCATCCTCTGCTGCTTGCATATGTGAGCAAGAGAAGTCTGCAAACTCGCATCGTGCCCGGACTGGTTGTTCAGCTCCCCGCTGCAAAGCTGGCCTGCCTGGACTTCAGGCTGGGGCGGGTGGTCTTGGCCCTTGGTTAGGCAGCGCGTTGCCTTCCTTTGAATTTGTTCTAGCAGATTAGAAAATAGCCAGATACTCTTAAAGTCTATTTTTGTACGAGTGTGGGTATGTCTTCAGGGCAGAAGTGACCAAAAGCTAGACGATCGTGAAACCCCGCTAGAGCCTGCACAGCACGAGGGCCTGCAGTTCCCCCAGGTCAAAGCAGGGCTTCGAGAGACGCAGTCTGAAGGGAGGTACAGAAAATCTTCAGGCGGTTTCAGAGAAATAGTTTGCCTCATGTTCTAAATATTCTTGGAAGCATGGTTACAATTCTCAGAGATCTACAGTGTTCTGTCCGTAGAAGTTGCGCTCCGTAAGCATAAGTATGCGCAGTGATTTAGAGTTAAAATTGGGTTTTCTTAACGTGGAGGTGACTTGCTATTCTAGATCTTCAGCTGCTTGTTGGATACGTGTAGCTTGGCAGAAAACTGCTTTTTTCTGTGAGTGTTTGAGATTTTGGACAAACCTCCTCTTGTAGAAGAAGAATGGCTAAGGACGAGGAGGATTGCTACAACACACACAGAAATAGAATCTTTCTTAATGTTTTACTGGATCAGAAGAATGTGGAACTTCTTTTTTTTTTTTTAAAGCTATGTTTGGCAAGAGTTCTTTAAATACCAGAGGAAAAATGCATAGCCATTTTCCATACACCTTTCTTGGTGAGTAGTATTTTGCTTGGCTATGAATCTTTAGGCCCCGTTTGAATGCCGCTGTCTATTTCCTAGTACCGAGAGGTTCCGCACGCCATACTTTTATCAGTCTTCATTTTCAGAGTTTTTAATATTGCTTTTTTTCTGCTTTCCCAGTAAGAATCACAGAACCACAGAACCACAGAATTGTAGGGGTTGGCAGGGACCTCTGGGGATCACCTGGTCCAACCCCCCCTGCCGAAGCAGGGTCACCTACAGCAGGCTGCACAGGACCTTGTCCAGGCGGGTCTTGAATATCTCCAGAGAAGGAGACTCCACAACCTCCCTGGGCAGCCTGTGCCAGGGCTCCGTCACCCTCAGAGGGAAGAAGTTCTTCCTCATGTTCAGACAGAACTTCCTCTGCTTCAGTTTGTGCCCGTTGCCCCTTGTCCTGTCGCTGGGCACTGCTGAACAGAGTCTGGCCCCGTCCTCCTGACACCCATCCTTCAGATATTTATAAGCATTTCTAAGGTCCCCTCTCAGCCTTCTCTTCTCCAGGATGAAAGAACACTTATTTTCTTCTGGCTTGTGAGCAGATGTGCTTCCTCTGCTGGGAGAGGCTTTCGGGCAAGACCCGGGGCCAGAAGCCCGCACACTGCCCTGCCGCCCGCGCCCCGGGGATCGCGGCGGGAGACCTCCCGTAGCCAAGGAGGGGCTGCGTCCTCCCGCACTGCTGTTACCGTCGGTCAAGCCGAGGGGCAGAAGGGCCCCGCACCGAGCTTCTTCATCAACAACGTGGATGAAGTGTTAGAATGTACCCTCAGCAAGTTTGCTGATGACACCAAACTGGGAGGTGTGGTAGATACACTGGAAGACTGTGCTGACATTCAGCGTGACCTGGATAGGCTGGAAAGTTGGGCAGAGAGGAACCTGATGAGTTCAACAAAGGCAAATGCAGGGTCCTGCACTTGGGGAGGAACAACCCCATGCATCAGTACAGGCTTGGGGCGGACCTGCTGGAGAACAGCTCTGCGGAGAGGGACCTGGGTGTCCTGGTGGACAACGGGTTAACCATGAGCCAGCAGTGTGCCCTGGCTGCCAAGAAGGCCAGTGGGATCCTGGGGTGCATTAGGAGGAGTGTGGCCAGCAGGTCGAGGGAGGTTCTCCTTCCCCTCTACACTGCCCTAGTGAGGCCCCATCTGCAGTACTCTGTCCAGTTCTGGGCTCCCCAGTTCAAGAAAGATGAGGAGCTACTGGAGAGAGTCCAGCGGAGGGCTACAAGGATGGTGAGGGGACTGGAGCATCTCTCTTATGAGGAGAGGCTGAGGGAGCTGGGCTTGTTCAGCCTGAAGAAGAGAAGGCTGAGAGGGGACCTTATAAATGCCTACAAACACCTGAAGGGTGGGTGTCAGGAGGATGGGGCCAGGCTCTTTTCAGTGGTGCCCAGTGACAGGACAAGGGGCAACGGGCACAAACTGAAGCACAGGAAGTTCCGTCTAAAGATGAGGAAGAACTTCTTCCCTCTGAGGGTGACGGAGCCCTGGCCCAGGCTGCCCAGGGAGGTGGTGGAGTCTCCTTCTCTGGAGATATTCAAGACCCGCCTGGACAAGGTCCTGTGCAGCCTGCTGTAGGTGACCCTGCTTCGGCAGGGGGGTTGGACCAGATGACCCACAGAGGTCCCTTCCATCCCCTACCATTCTGTGATTCTGAGCCGCGTCCCCGCTGCTGAGCCGGCCCCGGCGCTGCCCTCCCGCGGGGGGAGGCGGGGCGGGGCGGGGGCCGCCGCTGCTTCCCCCCCTCCTCCCCCTCCTCCTCCTCCTCCTCCTCCGCCTCCGCCTCCGCAGGGGCCGCTGCGAGGGGCGGCCGGGGCTCCCGTCCCCCCGCGCCCCCATGGGCAGGGCGCGGGGCGGCGGCGCGGCCGGCGGCGGCCAGGGGCTGCTCGTGGTGGGGTGAGCGTGGGCGGCGGGGCCGAAACCCCGCGTCGTGCCGGGGGCGGGGGGCGGCGGGGCCGGCGGGCAGCGCGGTTATCTTGTACCGCCGCCATCGAGCGCCTGCGGGCAGGGCGGGAGCTGGCTGCCGCAGTCCCCGCGTTCGTGGGTGTGCTGAGAGGAGGGGGTTTCTCCGTGCGTTTTATCGCATGGCAAGGACACGGCAAGTGAAACGGCGGAGAGGGATGTGCGTGAGCAGCAGGAGCCAGCTGTCCATGCAGGAGACGGGCTGTGAGCTCACGGGTATCGCCTGCGAGATGGATCCTGGCGTTAGGACACGGGCCTGGACCGCACCGCTGCTCGCGGGGCCGCTGCGTTTGACTGCGGCTGGGAGCGGGTGCCGAGGGGAGAGGGGGGAAATTCGGAGCAAACCCGTGGAGATGCTTTCCGCCGCTGTTGCCCCAGCCTCCCAGAATGTGAAATTCAGGGTCTTCCCCGGTGAGAAATTCAGGCTTGTGGTAGGTTTTTGGTGGCTGATCAGCCGAGGCTTAGGAGTGGGATGTGCGACGTGGCCCGTTTGAACGGGGGGTCAGATTTTGACGGGTGCATCTTTGTGTGAAGGCAAGAGAAATGGCAGAAAGGACAGGAAGAAGGCAGAGCAATCCTAACTGTTGCAGCTCCAACCTACGGTTCTCGGCTGAGAAACCTAGAAAATTCTTGAACTGTGAGCTGTTTCCGTACAGTTACTCATTGACAAGTGTGCTTTGATGCAGTCGTGCTGCCAGCCACGGTTATGACCCGAGGATGTCGTGGAATGAAAATAGAAATTTCCACAGAAGTAATCTGTTGCTGTGAAAGCGCTTCTGAGCAACACTTTGACACATCTGTATGTGTTCTGAAGAGATGGGTTTAACAGATTGATGGCAGAATTTAGTGGGATTATAGAAATGTATGATTATAAACAGTTTCTGTTTTTAAAGAAAAAGTCTGTTTCTTCATTAAAAGGTATTATTTTAAGGCTAGTAATAAAAGCGCAGGCATTCATGTACCTTACTCTATCTTAATATTCATCTGTGTGGTTTGTAAGACATGGCTTTAAAGTTTGAGCATGTGTTCAGGTATTTGGAGAACCAAAAAAGACAAGTTCTAGGGTTTCTTATGCTGGAAAAGCATAACGTTGGAGGGTTTGTGGCTTGGGTTTTAAGATGGTGTTAAGGAGTCTTTGGTACTGGAGGAACGGATGCTTTGTGGCCTGTGAATGTGTTGAGAATATGCCCGTGTTTCCTGGTGTACGAATGTCTTGATGTACTTAAAAGAGTCGAGTTGAGCGTTCACGGTTTTAGTAAAGGCCGCTGTTTGCTTGGCACCAGATCTGTAACTTCTTCCTGTGCAGAGAGACATCTGAGAAAATGGACTGTTAACGATTGAGCAGAAACACAGGGCTTAATAACTGCTGTATGGACCATTAGTGGCTTGTGCCTTTGCTCTGTTCCTGCATTGCTGACATACTGCTGCGTTTCTGTGCGCTTTGTGCAAATTTTAATGCGTGGAGTTGGAGGAGGATGCCTGTGGAGTAAAAAAAGTCTCAAATTAAATGTACATTTTTCTGAAAAATACTTGTGTAAATGAAAAACTATTTTAGAACAGGGTAGTTTATTTCAAGAAAATGTTTGTGATGATGGATAGGATTGAAAAATTCAACAGAGTTTTTGTCATCTTTCTTTTTTCTCCCCCCCCCCCCCCCCCCCCCCCCCCCCCCCCCCTCCAGTGGAGGTGTGAGTTAACCTTAGTTAATATTATGGAATGATGTGTTTCTGTATTTATAGGAAAGGACTGTCCAGAGGTTCCACAAGCCAGTGTCTTTCTGGAAAAAGTGGAGAGTCTCTTCCAGCAGTTTTTGAGAGAAATGTGCAGGAAGCCATCGACAATTATTCTTGGTACGCATTCACTTCTGAAATAGTACTTCATTAACCGACTCTTGGCTTAAATAGGTATTTCAGGATTGGTATTCATTTTTACTAGTCAGGCTTCTAGTCATTCTCATGGATGACAGCTATTGCAGGATATAATGTGGGATGTAAATTAACGTGTTGTTTAGAGGGCTTGAACTTTACTCCTTGTTTGTGTATGGATTTGTGTATTTTTAGAGCGTAGTGAAGGGCACCGATTAAGCCTCAAAGGGAAGTCAGACTTCATGGTTAAACACAAATAATGCTCACCAGCATAGCGGGTCAGTTAACTTTCAAGAAGTTTCATTCCAGCTGGCACTGGTTAGGCTTTGCCTGGCCTCTGTGTCTGACTGCCCTTGCTTTCACTGCATCCCAGGGTGGGCGGTAGCTGGCAGGGGCCACCTAGAACTTTCCTAGAGCTGGAATCCCAGAGCTCAAGGTTTAAGGTGCACCAGGTCTAACAGCAGAAAAGCCAGGGTGTGCAGATATGTAACTCGATGCTGTTTGAAACATTTGTAGAGATGTTATGCTCAGTTTTGCATAATTTTCTTGTGATAGCTTCTAATGCAGTTAAAGAAGGCTTATGTTATCTTTAATGCATTTTGATGTGCCCATTAGCTGAACTGGAGAAAACAAAAGAATTGTTAGAGGTGGAAATGCTTGGTGTGTGTGTAGGTGCATGTGGATATATTCAAGATTGCCCTTACAGTTGCAAGGATATATGTGAAAGTGGAATGCTGTAGAAGGAATTGCCTTTAAGGCAGGAAACGGTACAAATAGGAGCATGTACTCATTGCACTCTGCTTAAAAGCATACGTTTGCAGCTCTTCGCGTCGACTCTAACAGCGTGTTCTGAAAGTCTTCCATCCAACAAGAATCTGTATTGCTGTCCATTTATGTAATCAGTTGCATTATTTTTAAAATGTTTATACAGAAAACCGTTGTATTCTTCATTTTAATTTGTCCTTTCACAGTGAAACGCTTTCATCACTTTCATCTAGTGGTCGTACAACACCCACGGGGCTGAACAGGTCTTGGTCTGGAATAAACAGCTACACTACTGGTTTGTCGACTGAAAGAAGTTCCGTTTACTCCTGGAGGGATGATGTATGTCACAGAAACTTTTACAGTATCTGTAAACAGTACACTGTATCTAAATATTGTAGAATAGATCATTTTTTACAGAAAATGGACATGCAGCACATGTCCTGTAGGGAAGTTAACCACTTTCATTCATTATAGCCTAATGATTAAGTATATTAATTGAGCATTTAAAAGATAGCTGTGTTTGCAAGATGATACTAGTGCAGCTGATGTGTATCAGAGAAAAATGGGATAAAAATACGAAATGATGAATTTTGGGAAAACAAACCTGTTTTACCAAAGAAGATAGGCGTAAGTTTCTGGGTCAAAGAGAGTGATAAAATACATGTTTTCAAATACGACATAGTACAGGCAGTGGCAAAAGTGAACTATTCTCACTCAGTGTTTTGAGTCATAAAGTGCATTCATGAGCATGCGTGGAAATGTCCCAGTCTGAGTAAACACTTCGCTCTTACCTAAGCTGAATTCTGTTCTGTAGGTGGTGCAGAGAGAGCCTCTTAGGGAGGCTGACCTGGCAGGCGTGCCTGGTGCAGGCTGGCAGCGTTGAATAAATCCAAAAGCATCGCGGTCACTGCTGCTTTCGTTTTAAAGAGCCATCCATGGCTGGTAGTGCTAGTTCTGCCATACCTTTTGCATAATATCCTAACCTTTAGGATACTGGCCCCATCTGTCACTTCCAGCCCTGCAGGAGAAAGCCTGACCCTGGATCATACAATAACCTGAGCGAGAGTTATTTCCCCGTTCCTGTTTGGTGTGATCCCTTCTGTAGCCGGATGTGGTTGGGACACTCAGCTGGAAGTGAACAGATGTGATTTGGGCCCTTGGTGCCATCACTTTTTTCCGTGTCTAATAGAAGTGGCCAAATACCGTTAAGAACAGTGCCCCAGCTGAGGAACCCTCAGCCCAGTGCCCGTTTCCCTGTCGCTGGATGAAGTCAGGCTCTTCCTGTTACCTCCACGTGCCCCTGCACTTGCCCGTTTCTGGTCGCACTGAGCTGTAGCTTTAGTGAAGAGGTGTGGAAGGTGATTCCTCACACCAAGGGTTGCTTCCTAACCACCAGACTGTGTCGTGCAGAAGGAAGGTTCCCCCCTCTTGGCCCTCGTAGCTGGTTTACTGGGAAGGGGAGAGCCTTGCTCAAAAGCGCAGGGAGCTTTGGTGCTGTGGGTGGCAGAGGTGCAGTGTGCACGCATCACTCCGTGTTGGAGCTGGGGGGGGGCCGGAGTCCAGGCACCTTGTAACTGGTGTCTGCTGTCAGGTAATCCTAGGCAGCTGGATCCTTTTTGTTAAATCACCTTGCTCAGGCCAGCTACCTGGGTGGGTTGTTTTTTTTTTTTTTGCACTGCAGCATAGAAATTGTTTCTCCAAAGTGGATGGTCTGAAGGTTCATTCTGAGATGTTCAGCCAAATCAGAGTCACAGAATGGTGGGGGTTGGAAGGGACCTCTGTGGGTCATCTGGTCCACCACCCCCGCTGAAGCAGGGTCACCTAGAGCAGGGTGCACAGGGCCGCATCCAGGTGGGGTTTGAATATCTCCAGAGAAGGAGACACCACAATCTCCCTGGGCAGCCTGTTCCAGGGCTCTGTCACCCTCAAAGGGAAGAAGTTCTTCCTCATGTTCAGCTGGAACTTCCTCTGCTTCAGTTTGTGCCTGTTGCCCCTTGTCCTGTCGCTGGGCACCACTGAAAAGAGTCTGGCCCCGTCGTCCTGACACTCACCCTTAAGACATTTGTAGGCATTTATTAGGTCCCCTCTCAGCCTTCTCTTCTCCAGGCTGAACAAGCCCAGCTCCCTCAGCCTTTCCTCATAGGAGAGATGCTCCAGTCCCCTCATCATCCTCGTAGCCCAAGTTGTCCTGTTCTTTAAATATCATGGGGTTTTTAGTATAAATATGTAAGCGTATTTGCTAACTACTCTCAATTTTATAATATGTAGGAATTTGATAAAGCCAACACACAGAGAGTGCATCAGTTATTTTGGGAGATTGATGAAATGCTGTTTGAAGGAAAGGTGACCTCCCAAACTCAGAGCCTGCAGGCAGAATGTGCAGACTGGGTTGAACAATTTCCTCATCTAAGGTAAGGTAATTTCTTGCTGGTACTAGTTTTAACCAGTTACCACTCTAATTTGAATTTTTGGGGTACCTCATATGAATTGCTCTTCATGTATGGCGTCAGTAACACCTCTGCATTCAAATCCACATCTCTGGGGCTGAGCTGTGCCGTATTTACGCAGTGAGTCTGGCTGGTGGTGCACTAGCAGCTGATGCTGTTTGTTTTGCTTAATGCAGTGGTTGCAGACAAGGATATTGTAGCAGGACGTAAGGAGAAAATGATAGCGCACCATTTTCACAGAATCACAGAATCACAGAATAGTAGGGGTTGGAAGGGACCTCTGTGGGTCATCTAGTCCAACCCCCCCGCCGAAGCAGGGTCACCTACAGCAGGCTGCACAGGACCTTGTCCAGGCGGGTCTTGAATATCTCCAGAGAAGGAGACTCCACAACCTTCCTGGGCAGCCTGTTCCAGTGCTCCGTCACCCTCAGAGGGAAGAAGTTCTTCCTCATGTTCAGACGGAACTTCCTGTGCCTCAGTTTGTGCCCATTACCCCTTGTCCTGTCACTGGGCACCACTGAAAAGAGCTTGGCCCCATCCTCCTGACACCCACCCTTCAGATATTTGTAGGCATTTATAAGGTCCCCTCGCAGCCTTCTCTTCTTCAGGCTGAACAAGCCCAGTTCCCTCAACCTCTCCTCGTAGTGGAGATGCTCCAGTCCCCTCACCATCCTTGTAGCCCTCCGCTGGACTCTCTCCAGTAGCTCTTCATCCTTCTTGAACTGGGGAGCCCAGAACTGGACACAGTACTCCAGATGAGGCCTCACCAGGGTAGTGTAGAGGGGAAGGAGAACCTCCCTTGTCCTGCTGGCCACACTCTTCTTGATGCACCCCAGGATCCCATTGGCCTTCTTGGCAGCCAGGGCACACTGCTGGCTCATAGTTAACCTGTCGTCCACCAGGACACCCAGGTCCCTCTCCGCAGAGCTGCTCTCCAGCAGGTCCACCCCAAGCCTGTACTGGTGCATGAGGTTGTTCCTCCCCAGGTGCAGGACCCTGCACTTGCCCTTGTTGAACCTCATTAGGTTCCTCTCTGCCCAGCTCTCCAGCCTATCCAGGTCACGCTGAATGGCAGCACAGCCTTCTGGTGTATCTACCACACCTCCCAGTTTGGTGTCGTCAGCAAACTTGCTGAGGGTACATTCTAACTCTTCATCCAGGTCGTTGATGAAGAAGTTAAACAAGACTGGGCCCAGTACTGACCCCTGAGGGACACCACTTGTCACCAGCCTCCAACTAGACTCAGCGCCGCTGATGACAACCCTCTGAGTTCTGCCATTCAGCCAGTTCTCTATCCACTTCACCGACCACTCATCCAGCCCATTTCATAATGACTTTTTCTAAATAAAGAATACAGATTGTAAAGACTTTTTTTTTTTGCTGGAAATGAAGACATACTGTGAAATTTGAAGAAATTCAGTGTTAATTCTGTTACTAATTCTTCTAAAAACAAATGAAAAATGCAGGCGACCACATGCTTCACATACACTGCACAGCCATGTCTTCCTGGGCTGTGTCAGTCAGTGTAAAACAGTGTGTGACGTTAGCCTGGCAACAACTAGCTGAACAGATGTGAGAGTGCGTAAATGATTAATGAGAACGATTTTGCATGGGTGTGCAAGAAGTCTGGGCAGCCTGGTGCCTGCTGCTTACCACACAGGGGCCAGAAGGCAGTGTTGCACTGCGTTGTGCTCTGCTGCCTGCATAAATGACGGCATGTCATGCTTAGTGAGATGTTGTGGCTCTGAGCTGTACTAAGCATAGACCTGCGTGTGCCTGTCTTCTAGTCAATAGTTTGTTAACCCCATTAAAAAGAACGCTGTCAATAACTGTGGTGTGCTTTCCGTGCTGTTAGGTAATTTGCAGAGGTTTGTTAGTAATAAATAGAAACTAAAATCAACTAAGAAAGTTTGTCACGCTTTGTCAGGCATGAGAGAATTGTTAAATAAATCTGAGGCAATTTTCACTAGCAGTAAGCTATGCTTTGCCTTTTTTAGATACTGTAAAAGTTACTAGAACGTGCATAAAATGTAGACAGGTTTTTGTGCTACGTAATGAATTAAAATGTGAAGTCATTTCACCATATTTTTAGAGTATTTTTATTAGGTGAAATTTTTTTTTTTTAAGTAAATGACTCCTTGTACTTAGGATTTTCTGATTCAAATCTAGTGCAGGCAATACCAACCAAGTCCAAGAGGTTAAAAGTGAACAGAAGAAATCTGGGAGCTCTGTGTCATTTGGTACTAAGGGCTGTGGTACATCCTGTGGTTCAAAATGAAAAAAAAAAAAAAGTTATTTTCATTATTATGCTTAAACCTTTAAACTCAGTTTGCATTGAGTGGTTACTGATAAGAACAGCTTTTGGGATGTCATATTTATTTCTGAGAGTTGTACTTCAAATTGCTCTATGGCTGTCCTTTTTTTTTTTAATTTGTAAACCAGCTGTGTCAATATATGAATACTTAGCTCAGCATATGTGGGAATAAATATACTTGACAACTGTCATCAATCAGAGAAAGATTAGATCTATTTAAAGGGAAACTTTTTGTTCTTGGCTTACGAAATAAAGAGTAAAAAAGCTATTGCTTAGATGTTCACGTGGCATAAAGTGCTGTTCTGTAAAAGGTAACCTCAAGAAAATGCGTTCAGGTGAGTCTGATAATTGCTGCTTGCACTACAGCTGCAACTGGCAAATTCTTTTGAGATCCCTTGTGAATTCTGGTGAAAACCAGTTCTGTAAGCAGTGATTATTATTTACCTATACTGTCTTCAGATATTATTTTATAAAGTAATTTTGTGTGCATTTAATTAGAGTTGCTTTTACCTTTTCTCTCTGCCTCTGTGCATTATGCATGTTGGATTTTGAGCATTTGCTGAACACTAATTCTGGTCTTAACTATCCCTGGAAACATTTTGGATCAGGACTTCTGCTGACATTGATGGTTACTGGACTTGGATAAGTGAAGTCGTAGCAGATGTTATTTGTCTTCTGTATCCATTATGAAACATTTCTTATGGATTTTTGATACGAAAGGAAGTGTGTTTACTTTATCTGCCTTTAGAACAATCTAACAAGTTTGGCTATTTGCTCTTAAAAATTATAAGCTAGAATCTCATCTTGTGTAAATTAGCTTAACTTTAATGAGTTAAATACTAGGCAGTGTTAATGTATTACACAAGGCCCTGGCCCCTCCGTAAATTGCTCTTTTCAGAGCAAATGTATTGTGTGCTTTCGCATTGCCTACTGTTTGCAGGTATTTGTATTCTTGATATCTGCATGGGGAGGGAATTTTTATCTAAGATATCTCTCGCTCTCTCCTTTTTATCCAGGGTTCTAGGAAAGCAGCTCCTATTGCCGAAGGATGAAGGCTTTCAGCATTTTCAGAGCAGAAGTTACACCTGTGTGGATACTAAGTGTTTACCTGGCCTCCACGAATCTTCTACTAATATAAAAGAGTATGTTCATTATTTTAAGTTTTCTTTTTGGTCTTCCTTCTTCAGAAATATGTACAAATATTACTTTTGTATTACTGAAACATTTCAGTCTAATATGCACTTTCTTCTTTCTTTGAATATTTAATTCTCATTTTGTTGATATTTTTCAGGCTCTGCATTTCAGGCTCTAAACTGATCCCAACAGCATCTCCAATGCATAAATCACTAGATTCAAGTTCCACTAGGATTTCTGCCACTGACTCATCCCTATATTCATTCCTGGAAGAAGAAATATATGCTGTGGATGGAAAAGTAGAAGAATATCTTGCCTTTGACAACAAGGAGCTGTAAATAACAGATATATGTATTTTTGAAGAATATAATGAAAAATTGTCAGTGAATCCAGTCAGGATTCATAAAGTGTGTTTCTCTTCTGTGAAATACAGTTCCTTCTGTCCCTGTGTTGGGTGGCACAGTGGTCAGAGCGCTCACTGGGCGCATAGGAAGCTAGGTGTGTTGTCTTTCTAGTGGTTCAAAACTCACACCTCCCAGG
This sequence comes from Opisthocomus hoazin, assembly GCF_030867145.1. Taxonomy (NCBI): domain Eukaryota; kingdom Metazoa; phylum Chordata; class Aves; order Opisthocomiformes; family Opisthocomidae; genus Opisthocomus; species Opisthocomus hoazin. Next base: position 79,321,023 of record NC_134418.1, read on the forward strand.
TCAGAGGAATGTGTCTTAACCACTAATGGTTTTGAGCTGTTCTGTACGTGGAGGTTCAATAAAAAGGACATTTAATTTTCAGACAGGGAGTAGAAAGAAGGAATTCCTCCTCCCTGAGTGAGTGCCTTGACCACCAGCTTGGTTAGGGTTGTGCTGTGTGTGCTCTCATTGTGTGCCCTAACGAATCATAAATTCTTCCTGTGCAGTGTGTAACAGCTTTGTGAGGAGAGGTGTAGGATACAGCTTGTGTTTTGATCACTCTTGTGAGTGACAGGTACCATTCAGCTGTCTTCTTGCTGGTGCCGCCGAGGTTTCCCGTGAGCCAGTTGAATGTTCCAGCAGCTCGGCTGCTGGGTGGATGGAAGACCATAATGTGCGGTTTCCTGTAAGGCCTCTACGAGAGGGGGAAGCTTTTGGAGGACTCATGGGGCACAAAGCATAACTTTTTGTGCTAAAGCTTGATGCACTTACAGGAAAAAGACATGGTTGTTCTGAAAAGCTGAGGAACCAGACTGAGACCCTTTCAGTCCTGTTTTTGAAGGAGAGGCCCTGGGTGTCTGCCTTTTTGGAAAGGGTTTGGGTTTAAGAATCCGCTTAGGATTCTTCTCTCTTTGTTTTGCGAAGTAAGCAAACCTAATTTGGGAAAGAGACTTAGCTGAAGGTGCGTTTCTCTCCTTTGTGCTTCCTCCTTGATATGTTGTTTCTCGTTTCCTTCAGTTCTGAAATACCTTCTTCTCCATAGCTAAAACACTGGCATTACAGAGCCTGGTAGGAAAACAGCCTGGTCACTTTGTGAGTTGGACCGTTCACCCAAGTATTAGTTATAGTTACAAAGTTCGCAGTCCAGTTCAAGGGAGAAGTGACTGAGAAAAGGAGATAGTAGAAACCAGTGTGAATTTGGCATCATCCTTGTAATCTCAAAAAAAAGTCACATTTCCTTAGAAAGAATTATGATGGCATTAAGAAAAAGAAAAAGGTTAAATCTTTGAGAGTTGTATTTGAAGAAAAAGTTAGGAAATGTTGCTGCACTCTGCTTCCCTAAGGGGGGAGAGGAAAAAAGAAAAAATTGAAAATGCAACTGTCCACAAAGTAGTGGAAGGGAAGGAGGTGAGCGTAAGGCTACGGACTCTGCTATTCTTGTCAGGCTGCAGAAATCCTGTAATGTTGTTTGTCTCTGATCAGTGGTGGATGTTGCAGATGTCTGCAGGTACACAGGATGTGATGAAAAAGAAATGTTCTATGTGATAGTCCTTCTGCCAAATGCAACAGACAATAGTTCCCTTATGTTAGGGTAAAAAGCCTAGGATTTAGTGTAAGTGCCATGTATAAAACTGTTCCTTCTAGAGCTGCAGATCTTTCTTGTAATGAATGCCCTGACTGGATTTTTAAATTTTTCACCTGCAAGCAAAAGAAGAAGAAATCATTATATGTATTCAGGAGGTTCTGTTCCCATAGCTACTCTGTACATTTGAATTTGAAATTTTTTGTGATCTACAACTGACTGGCTCTGCTTCCGTATGCATGTTTCTATTCATTTGGTGTGTTAGAAGGAGGGGGAAAAGAAGTGAAAACCCATGGGAATTAATTTGAATTTTCTTCCTTTATTAGTGATGATGAGGGTTGGGAACAAAAGAAAATGCATCTTGCTGAGAAGAGGAGTAAGCGTGGCATTCCTCCTGTTTCGCCCAACGCCTGTATCAAGGATGCCGTGGCTTCTGAAGTATTCGATTGTATCTGGAGCAGTGTAATTGGAATATTGGAGGAACTGATTGAAAAAAATTTGGAAATGAGTATCACAGGTATTTGGTATTTTCAGATATGGTATTTGTTGAATCTAACTCAGAAATGTGATTTTTTTGTTTTTTGTTTTTTTTACACCCCCCCCCCCCCCCCCCCCCTTAAATAAGGCTTGGGAGATCTGATTATTTTAAGATAACCAGGTTGGTAGTACAGCACTGTAAGATATGTAATGCCTTGCCACATGTACACGCACCTAAACTAAAAACATTCTTACTAATTTACAGGGAGTTTTGTATGGGGGGGGGGAGGGTAAAGGAAAAATACTGACTGAAAGAGCTTCATTGCAGGAGAGCATGTTAAAAAAAATAAGAAAAATCTTAATCACTGTCTCAGCATGCAAATTGATGCTGTTGGCAAGGGGTCGCTGATGACGTGGTCGAATGTGGAACCTAGGAATCAAAGCCTCTGAGTCCCCATTGTCTGAACTTTGCTAGTAAAAAGAGCCCTTAGGTAGTCAGATTGTTAAAGCAAGATCGACAGCCTTGCTGGTGGTGCAGGAATGTGTGAATTTAATCTAGGAAGAAGAAATGGTGATGCACATGATTTTACTTTATGTTTTTGTGTTTTAACAGACTGTAGTGAGGAGAAGCAAAAGCTGGGAAAATTAAGTAGAGGTGAAATTCTTTTTAGTGTGCCCATGTCCTCTTTGGAGGCTGAGGGAAATTTCGGTTCTTCTTTCAATGTGTTTTAAGAGAACAGTAACAAAAGAATACCTGAGGGTGGGTTTTGGAAATTACTTCAAATGTAAGTTGTTCTCCACCTCAAATGTAAGTCTAGAACAAAGTAAGAAATTGCAAAATTTCTCAGAATACTTGCAGCACCAGAACTTATCATTTCAGGTGTTTCTGAAATACAAAACCCCACAGGTGGATTGCTTAGCTCAGTATTATAGTTTAGAGAGGACAGCTTAGCAGGTTTATGATAGGTGTGCCCTTTTATGAAGGGCATGAAGTTATGACAAATAAATACCTAACCAAAGTGTTTCAGCTAGGAACATAAAAGAGTATGGGTTTATAATAGAAATAAGATGGTGGTATATACCCAAAATGAAATGGTGTGTAGCTGCTGTCAGAGAAGGATAGGATCAATAGGCTGCTTTTCTGTATATGTATATATTTTTTTTGTGCTTTAAAAAGAAAAATCTTGGGATTTTTTAAGTTACATTACAAGAGTCTGAGCAGTGTCTCAAACACCCCCCTCCAACTCTACCTGTATAGACCAACTTGTTTGTCACTGTCTGAGAAAGCATAAACAAGTGGGGATGCTTTCAGAAAAACAGGATTTATGGTAGATTTTTAAATACCATGGAAACTTAAAACTATATGCAAGTCTTTACATACTGTGAGGTGTAACATTGTTTGAATCAAAGGACTGAAAACAAAGGATGGCTCATAAACATCAAAATACCCGTTATTCCCTCTACTTTTTTTTGCTGTTGTGCAGAGTGTGACAAAAAGGTGGAAAAACTGAAAGCTGTTACAACAAAACTGCCACATTTGCCGGTCATTCGTATTACAGCAGATGCTGGGAGCATTCCTCTTTCTAGAGGCTCTGAAGCACGAAGCGTATCGTTTGTTTCCTCACAGGTAAAAATAACTTTCTGTCCAGCAGTGTCCTTTTTTTCTGCTAACCTTGGACAGAGTCCTGGTGAAAGCTAAAAAAGGCTGGGGTTTTTTTTGTTTATTTCTTTTTTTTTTTTTTTTTTTTTAAACCACTTTGGTATACTGAAAATAAGCCGTCTCAGTTAAAATGAAGGTTCATTAAATGCTTATTCCTTGTTTGCTATCACTTGTTCTTTGGTCGTTCTTGAAGGTGCTGTTTACCACTAAGAGCTTGCCGAAGTTGGTTTACGAAACATGCATATTTGTTGCTCTTACTAGGTTCACCGTTTCTCCAGCAACTTCTGTAGTGATTTGAATGGTGTGAAGACAATTCAAGCAAAACCGCTCCAGCAGAGGCATGTTGTCACAGTAGAAAAAATACGGTAGGTGTTTGTATTGATGTTTTCAAAATGCAGCATAATTCATATTATATAAAACATGTTTTACAATTATAAAAAGGCAATAAGAAGGCAGTTACCTCTTTTGTGTGTATCACTGATGTGACAACGATTTGCAGAGGTTGCAGTCATACTCTGGTAAGAAATCCTTTTACTTTTTTTTTTTTCTCCCATCCTCATTCCCTGTCTCAATCTTCTTCCTTTTTTCCTAGGAACGAGCAAGAAGACAAACAGCGTAGAATTGGCTCCTGTGCTGCAAATTCAGTGCACACTAGGTTGGGGAGAATTGCTGATAACAGTGTTCTCTCATCATCTCGGGTACTGCTGGCATCTTCTAGGAAGCTACCAAGCCATCGTAGGTTACCTTCTCTCACTTCTGACCAACTCTCCTCAAAAGCTCCTAATAAGTACAATGATGAAATCCTTAGGGGGACTAAATTGTGAGTTTTTTCACTTTATTCTTTTCTTTCCTCAGAACTTACTGAAATTTCACCAGTGAAGGATTTTGAAAAATACTTGAGAACTAACCTGAGATTACTGATTTTAGAATTCAGAGAGAGAAAGCAAGCAGAACTGTATTTTTTGAGGAGAGGCGTTACTTTTTTTTTTATTGTTATAAGAGGTGCTGTTACTTTCTGTAGCTGAGCTCTGTAAAGAGATGTACTGCTTAATAAGTTCGTATTACTTCAGTGAAGAAGTCTTTAACATGAATTTTCCTAAGTGAAGAACCCTTAAAATTCTGTAGGGGTGCCAGCTCAGATCGTTTATCTTCTGCTCGTGCACCTACAAGCCGGAACAAGCTACCGCCAATAAACTTGGAGGGTGCTGAACAATGTCTTTCAGGACCTCGACTGCAGCAGAGCTCTGTAAGTTGTGCTCATTTTTGTGCTAGTGAAAAACTTGAAGCTATTTGGAAATAAATTGCTCTGTGTCACTGGTTGAAATGAGCAATTTTACAGTTTGTGTTGGTTCATATTTAATACATGGTCTTAACGTGGTAATGTGTATTACATTGGGGTGCCATTAGAATGCAAGAGAAGCCATTTTAATACCTCAGGTGACAAACAGATCAGGGTGGAAAGGCTTTCCTCTGAAAACAGAAAAAATCTTTTTTTTTTTTTTTTTTTTAAAAAAAAAAGAGAAAAACAACCAACGAACCAGACAGTAACCTTACACTTATACGCACCTGGATTTAAAGAACGTTTTTCAGTGTTTTGATCACTGATGTTAAGTTAGAAGTAGAAAATTGTGCTGACTAAAGTAGATAAGAATACTGGCTGAAAAAAAAGATGTCTTACTGATACTTGCCGATTTTTGAAGGATAGAGAAGTAATAAGTCACTAGAATGAAAGTAAATTGCATTTTGGTATTATTTTGCTTCTGAATAATATTTTGAATTGAGACACATCAAGTCAATTGTTACGTTAATTAATAAAAGCCTTTTGGGATTATAGGCTGATGGTAAGGAACAGTCTCAAATCTGTTTGAATACCCTTAAATTACCTTAAATTGGTGCTTTTCATTAGTGAAAACAGATTTGTCTTTTCTGCTTTTCTTGTGGGTTTTTTTTGTATGGCAACAGAAAAATTACTGTTTTACCCAACTCACTTGCTGCGTTCTCTCAATGCCCCTTTCAATCCCCTCAGCACCGAGGATGATATGCTCACAGCAGAGTGTCAAGTGCAGTGCCTGGTGGTACAGAGCGACGGCCACTCAGAGAGAGAACTGTTATTGTTGATCAATTTTCAAGGCCCAACACAACTCATACGTTCAGGGTATGTTACAGTGTGTGTAGAGACATGGAAAAGTGCAGAAGGTTCTGTTCGTGCCCGCTGTTGGCCTACAGAAGGTCTCATTGACTGGATCTCTCCGGATTTCTGGTGTACAGGGATTCCTGCTACCTGTAGAGAGCAGGATGTTAGAAGGCTTGGAGAGGGTGTAGGACCTTGAAAAGCAGGACTAGTGTATGAGGAAGAGATTTTTTTCCAAGTCTAATGCATCAGACAGTTCTTTTGAGGGTGTCTATGCACTAGAAGCATGCAGTTTTAGTACTGCTTGGAGCTTTGCAAGCTTGGTAGGACACACTCTGCTGGACTATATCATAAAAACAGTAATCAAACCATTTCAGTAGGTAAGTGTACCGTGCTAGCTAATAGTATGTCTTTTGTTTTTACAGGCAGACACACATCAGAAGAGATCACTGACTCCTGTGGATTTTGCTAACCACAGGGGGACAGGTCGAGGAATTTTAATGGGTAGGCAAAGTAAGAATCACTCGGATGACAGAAGGCCACAAAACCTACTAACCCATAGTACAGTCGAGAAGTAAAGTACTCGGGGAGAGCCATCTCGGCATAAAAGTGAGATTCATCCATTCTGTGATTCTGTGATAAAAGAAGAACAGATGTGCTTGGCAGGATCTTTTGAGTTTGGTTTTGATGTTTCTTCTCACTTGGCCCGAGGCAGCCCTAACTCTGACCATCAGGAACCTTGCAAACCTTCTTTTCATTGTTATGACATGGAAGGAAAAGGACTCCCACTCATCTTATTTTTTTTTTTTCCTTAAGATTTCAGCGTATTTACAGTTATGGCAAGAGTTTGTGGTATACAGGCCAGATGTTTTCCAGCTGTTAGAGTAGCAGCACAAATACATGCTTCTGAACTGTTCTGTGCCTTCCCGTTTCATAACATGAATTTTATTTTAGCCCCCATATAAATTCATCAAATTAGTAAATTTTTTTTGGAGTGAGGGAAAAATAAAATTGAAACATGGTTTTTTAGGTATAAAGCTCTCTTAAATAAATGAAAAAAATCAACATTGATTTGCAACTGTGTCTTCCATTTATAACACCGAAAAAGAGAGCAGCCCTACGGGGCTTATCTAGTTCCATTGTTACAATAAAACTGACTGGGTATTTCTGAGGTGTTTGAGTGCTTGTACATAACCTTTATTTGTTTGGAAGTTCCTTGAGTTTAAATAATTATGATAAAAGGTGAGGTAAGAATAAGGGCAGATCAGCAAAGATTGATCTGAGCAGGCTGATGGAAGTAACACATACATAATCTTGGGGTGTCTTTCAGATTCTACCAGAATTAACAATGTTTTGTCTTTTCTAGGCTCACAGCATTATTACAGACCCTTTCAGAGAAATCCTCCAGCCTCAAGGAAGAGATTTCAGATTGCTTCCTAACATGGCTGAGGAAGAACCAGAAACCTCCTGCGCTGAATGGAAGACTGAAGCGCTTAATTTTCCAGCTCATACCTTGTGTAGCAAAGAACACGTGCAGTGTGCTGGTTTCTGCTGAGCCTTGCAGTCCTCAGGATGCCTGCATTGCCTTCTTTTAACGTTGTCTCACCGGAGGTTGGATTAAAAATTAGAATGACATGAAAGAAATGGTTGAGATCCCAGAGTTTTGGGTGTCTGCTCTGTTTGCAGAGTCAAGACGCTGCTGCACTTTTCTTCTCAGGCCTTCCTCCTTTTTCAGTCTTTCCGTAGGGAATTGTTGTTCTACCTATAGAAGCAAATAAATTATGTTTAGGCCATGAAGTCCTGTTAGCCCTTTTTTGTGTTTCCTCAGTGTTAAAGACGTTCTAGTCTATTGAAACATCAGTCACACGTAAAATTTATACCTTTAAACAGGAGTTTGTGGTATCTCCTCTTTAACTCCTGTTTTATCATTTCTCCAATTTTCAGTCTGCTTCTTGCAGTTGCTCTTTTGTAAAATTGACCATCCCTACTTTTTCTTCTGTTAATTCTTTTGAGATGGAATTCATTCATTGCTTATACTTACATTGTTCTATTCATCAGTTATTGTGGGAACTGCTGGGATATACTCTGTATACAGGAAGCAATGTTTTCCCTGTCAGGAAACCCTGTGTTTGTAGATCCTGAGCAACTGAAACTGCATGTTTACAAGTCAGTAAGACCGTTCCCTCTTCTTGAGATTTCTTATAAAATATTGCCTGTTACTGTACAAATTAATAATATTTTTTAATATCCAAGCCTTCAAAGTTTTAATGTGAAAATGTGTACTTAATTGATGAAAGCATAATTTCGTACCTCTTTATGTAGACCCAAATGGGAAGATCAAAGGGGAGATTGCGATTGCGCTCTGCCTGGAGATCACAGCCCTGATCAGGACCCTGGCTATTAATACTGTGTGTGCCTTTGCAGTCAGGAATTCCTCCTCCCATCAGAGCACCAGCAGTTTTAATAGATGTGGTTGAAGAGCTGTTGAAGGGGAAAATGAGGAGGAGAAAAACGTAATTATTTGCTCAAATCGTGCAGTTAAGAGTAGAATCCATTGCTTCTACTTGGCAACTAAAATCAGTTCTCCTCACTTCCTGTAATGAATGTTCAAGGATTGGTAATCCAAGGCAAAAAATTTATAACGTGTGTTTTATATCTATACTGTTTATAACATTTCTGTTTTGTGTAAATGGTCATCAAACACTGCATTCTTTTGAGTAAATGAAAGCATTTTAAAATTACTTTCCTGGCTTAATGTTTTTCTCCTTTGGCTATGCTAAGTTTATTCACTGGTAGTATTATGATGTAGTGTCTGAGAAAGCAGCATGCTTTAGCTTTGGAGTTGCAGGTTGATTTCATACAGTTGCGGGTCAGTTGGCTGTGATTTCTTCAGAAGATCGACATGAAGTTCAAAATTCACATTTAAATTTTCAGAGGTGTGTCCAAAATGTAATTTTGCTCTCGTGAGTGCTCCTTCCTCCACTGTGTAGACACAGACGAGAATGCAGAGAAACGATGGCAGAATGTGTCACTTACCATCTTGTGGCACTTCGTGGCAACCCAGATCTTACGTCATGGACTAAACCAAAAGATGAAGATGTGCTGGTTTGGTTCTGTGATGGCGGAAGTGGGAACTGCACAGTGAACAGTGGTTCATCATCTGGCACTTTGTGAATGAGAGAAGACTGCTGACCTCTGTGAAGCCATGGAGCTCTGTCACTGGATTTCTGAATGGAGAGAAGAGCAGAGCAACAAGCACCTGTTGCTGAAGCTTGAAAGGAAAGGAAAGATCTGCTAGTTACTAGAGCTGCAATGGAACGCTCTCAGGTGGCAAGCGAGAGGGAAGAGGGGTGTTTGCTGGCTACCAGAAGTATTTTAACACTTTTCCCTTCTGGTCAGTTGGCAGGCACCTGACAGAATCATGGATCATCTTACATGCTGATTAGCAGTGGATTGGATAGCGTTCTTCACTCTTGATTTTTGTTTTTCTCATGGTTGTGGGACTAACAACTCTCACTTTGCATCCTATGTGTACACCCAAGTATTTACGAAGCCTGCTTGTGCACAGGAATAGTGTTGAAGTGAATGTCTTTGTAAATCCGGACCTCTAGGGCCATGATACAACAGCAGCTGCTATGAACTGGGCCCTCTACTGGCTTGGACAAAATCCTGAAGCCCAGAAGAAGGTTCACGGAGAACTGGATGAGGTATTTGGTACGTTTTCCGTTCCTCCTTTATCAAGGTTAAAGAAGTGGAGGTAGGAAAGTGTCTTGTGGCCCTTCTGGAGCTTTAAATAGCTAAGAGGTGGTTGGGCCAGGTGCTGGAAGATCTGTAGGAGATAGTACTGAGAAGGTTTCCCAAGGAAGGGCAGGGGTTTTCTGGTTTTCCCTGTGAGGCAGTTTGTAGAAAAGTCACTTAGTTGCTGTTGTTTTGACCCTTCTTCTCCCTTTCCCTTTTCTCCTCAGGAGATGAGATACGAAAAGGCACAAATATTCTTGTGGTTAGTTATGCCCTGCACAGAGACCCCAAGATCTTCCCTGACCCGGAGTAGTTTAGGCCTGAGCAATTTTTTTGTTGAAATTTGTAAGGGAAGGCACCTATATGCTTTCCAGATACTTAATGTTGTTGATAGTTTGCCTGTATCCATCCCTTTGTAGCTGATATGTCTGGTCTCATGAGAGGGTGGTGTGGAGGACATTTCATCCCCATTTGCCCAGTCAGTCTTGCAGTGGTTTCACAGCAGGCTTTTCAGCTGGGTGTAGGTGGCAAGGTGTTGGGTGCTGCTGGGGTGGCCTCTGTTAGGAAAAATACAGAGAAGACAACATGGCCAGTTCCTGCCAGCTCCGTAATAGACCTGCTGCAGGACACAGCCGAGCCCGTCGGCACTTCTGTGAAAATGTATTTAATGGCAAGGAAAAGAAAAAGACAGATAGAGGAGGAGAGGGGAGGAAAGAGGGAGTGAAATAGCAGTGCAGACACCAAGGTCAGTGAAGAAGTGGGAGGAGGTACTCCAGGTACCAGAGCAAAAATTCCCCAGCAGCCCGTGGAGAAACCACGCTGGAGCAGGTTTGTCCTCCAGGGCTGCAGCAGGAGAAAAGGGTGAAGACGAGTGAGCGTCAGAGAGGAACTTTTGTGTCTTAGTTTCTCACTTCTTAACTCTCTGTTTTTGATTGACCATAAATTAAATTAAATTTACCCGAGTTGAGTCTGTTTCGCCCATGGCAGCAACTAGTAAGCAATATCCCAGTCTTTGTTGTGACCCAGGAGCTTTGTCATCCGGTTTTCTCTCCCTGTCCTGGTGAGGAAGGGGAGGGAAGGAGCGAATGGGTGGGCTGAGTGGTTGCTGGCCAAGGCTAACCCCCCCCAGCTTCCCACAGGCTGTTCAGCTGTCGCTGTGTGTATGCGTGCACATCAAATGTGAACAGTGAATTTCCCAGAGCGGATCTTCTGTGTTGCAAGAGTGCGGGTGGGCAGATTTGCAGTCTTGTGTGTTTCTGTGGCCCACCAGCACAAGTTCTTCCAGATCTTAAAATGACGTTTTTATTCATGCTTCATGACCTCTGGCTTGCTTTATGTAACGTGTAGCATACTGCTAAATGCTTTCTTTTAACTTGCTAGACTTTAGCAAGGAGAAGGCCCTGTAGGATCCAGCCAAACCGCAGAACAGCAGGCACAATCTCCACCCATGACCTTGGAGTGGGTTGTGGCCATTTAACTTGGGAGTATGCTTTTTTCTTTGGCACACAGATGAATAAACATAGGTGCGATGCTTTGATAGCTCTTTGGTACTGATGATAACGTTGCTGGTACATCATCAGAATTCCTTTACGACAGAAGGCTGTGTTCTGGGCGATGGCTGGTGGCCCACGCTGCAGCCTGCTTCGTTGTAAGGCCTGTTACTATGGCATGCATCTTCCTGGCATGGAAGACTTTGATTTCTTAGAGAGGAGGGAAACTTTTGTATTCTGTTGGGGATAATTCACTCACGTAAAACTTCAGGTTACAAAGGAGTCCCAAATGATGGCTACGGAACAGAGCAGTTGTTGCTGTGCAGTGAGCACCAGGTTGCAGAGACCATAGCAAGGTGTGCTTGATGGAGGTGAGCATCACAGCAATCAGTCTGTCTCCGAACAACAGAGCTGTGGTCTCTGTCTCTCAAATGCAGTTAACCTCCGTTACCTATGTGAGGAAAGATAATCCACAGAAGGATTTGAAGCTCGAGTCTTCCTCAAGCTTTGGGCTTTGAAGCTTAGGTTTTTGGGCTACGGTGGTGTGACGTTCTCTGAGGATGGGGGAGATCTCCGAGCTGTTCAGCATTGGCGGTGTCTTTTCAGATCGAGACATACTGTGGTAGATTTTCTTTGTGCGGGTCATGGCTGTTGTGGACTACAAATGGACTTTTTTTGGTGCGAGTATCTTTCTACATGAAATTTAATCATGTAATTGTGTATGTTGAGAAAGAAGGATGCTCTTGCTAAGGAACACCCTCCCTGATAGCAAATTGTGGCGATTGCTAAGATAGCAACTGGTTAGTCTTGCTTATAATGGATGCTGTGTGTTTTGCAAGGGATGGCAAAAATGTCAGAGATGTCTTGGCTGGGGCAAAGGACTAATGGAAAGAGCCCACCACAGCTTTTCAGAATGCGTTGTGTACTGTTCTTCTGTCCTTCTGTTGAATCAGAACCGTTTTAGCCTTGCTTTGCTTTGGGTTTATGTTTTTCTTGCCAGTAACGATGATTTCATTGATTTCCTTACGGAAGAATCCGGACCCACGTTCTAGGGAGCAGCAGAAGCCTGTGTCACCGCCGTGCCTGTGGGCTGACACAGCTGCCTGACGGGACGCGAGCCTGCTGGCAGCACGGCGGGTAGGCTGCTGCTTGGGTGAGAGGCCGAGTAGTAGCGGATTTGCACTGTTACACCCGTTCACAGCAGCACAGCTTCACCAACCAGTGGAGTGCCCTCCGAAACCCAGCACTGCGCGAAGACCTCTCTGGGTGAGAAAGGAATGCAGACTGCAATCTGGTAGAGAACTCCTCTCTGACAGAACATCCTCCAAGGACTGTGATGACTGCAAGTCTGTTATGGGTTTGCGTGGCAAGGTTTTGGTAGCGGCGGAGCTATAGGGGTGGCTTCTGTGAGAAGCTTACCCCATGTCTGATAAAGTCAGTGCCACCCGGCTCTAAGACGGACCTGCTGCTGGCCAAGGCCAAGCCAATCGGCGATGGTGGTAGCGCCTCTGGGATAATGTATTGAAGAAAGGGAAGAAAAAACTTGGTGGTGAAACAGCAGTGAGGAGAGAGGAGTGAGACGATGTGAGAGAAACAACTCTGCAGACATTGAGGTCAGTGAAGAAGGAGGGGGAGGAGATACCCAAGATGTCAGAGCAGAGAGCCTTCCCTTGCAGCTCGTGATGAAGACCATGGTTGAGGGAGGTTGTGCCCCTGCAGTCCATGGAGGTCCACAGTGGAGCAGATCTCCACCTGTAGCCTGTGGAAGGGACCCCACGCTGGAGCAAGGGGATGCCTCAAGGAAGCTGTGACCCCCTGGGGAGCCCTGTGCTGGAGCAGGCTCCTGCCAGGACCTGTGGACATGTGGAGAGAGGAGTCCATGCCAGAGCAGGTTTTCTGGCAGGGCTTATGACCCCATGGGGAACCCGCGCTGGAGCAGCCTTTTCCTGAAGGACTGCACCCTGTGGGAAGGACCCACCCTGGGAAGTTCATGAAGAGCTGCAGCCCATGGGAAGGACTCACGTTGGAGAAGTTTGTGGAGAACTGTCTCCCGTGAGAGGGACCTTCATGCTGGAGCAGGGGCAGAGTGTGAGGAGTCTTCACCCTGAGGAGGAAGGAGCGGCAGAGACAACATGTGATGAACTGACCACAGCCCCCATTCCCCGTCCCCCTGCACCGCTCGGGGGGAGGAGGGAGAGAATTTGGGAGTGAAGTTGAGCCTGGGAAGAAGGGAGGGGTGGGGGGAAGGTGTTTTAATATCTGGATTTATTTCTCACTGTCCCACTTTGATGTGATTGGTGATGAATTAAACTCCCTTTTCTCCCCAAGCTCAGTCTGTTTTGCCCGTGACAGTAACTGGTGAGTGATCTCTCCCTGTCCTTGTCTCGACCCTGGAGCCTTTCACCATACCTCCTCTCCCCTGCCCAGCTTAGGAGGGGCAGTGCCAGAGTGGCTTTGATGGGCACCTGGCATTTATCCAGGCCAAACCAAAACAAAGTCTTAGTGACATAATTAGGCCTCAGAGATGCCAGAGCTCTCACTTCTTTCTTGGGTGTGTCTTTCACGTCTTGTTCCAGTGTAGCTGCTGCCCTTTAGTAGCAGCAGCATCACCTCTGCCCGCTGCTGGCAGGATTTTGAAATGCTTGTTCCGCTGTGTTCCCTACTGCGTTCCCCATGGCTTTTCACCTTGTCCGTGCTGTTTCACTGTATTTCACAGTTTTTCCTGCAGAAGGAATTATCAGCAGGCAGAAAAGCAGATTTTGACTCCGAATCACAATTTGCTGCTTGGTCTAATTATCAAGTCTGCGAAGGCCACGAACTGCAAGGTTTTTATAAAGAAGAGGAGTATGATTGCCCAGCTCATCTCCGTGTTACAAAGAGAGAAGATGAGCTGCTTAATCCTGCATGCTCGCTTCCTTCCTGGGACGTCACCTGGACAGCAGAGGGGACTGGTGGCCGTGTAGCTTGCCTTGTGCATTCACAAGGCAGGGTATGTATCTGCTGCTTTGTCACAAACCGTTGCAAACAACAGCAAGAGTAGCAAAGTTCATTTCTAGCTGTTTGCCACGCAGAAAAACGCGATGGTCAGCATTTATGAGAAAGGGTTTGCTGGGAGATTGGGGGTACAAAGTGCCAAAATTTACTGCCCTCTGCTGCCAAGGGTCATCAGCCCTGCCTTAGCTTCTGATGTTCTGAGCTTCCTCCATTTGCGTTTCTTACCTTGGTTGCTTTGTTTATGCCGTTTGTTGGCTTACTAAAAATGCTGGTGCAGTCAATTCTGGTACAAAACAGAGAGGAGAAATGTGACCACGGCTAGAAGAAGCTTCTGTGGTATATTCAGAGGGTGAATTTTTGCCAATTGGGTGTGAGCCGTGCTGTCTCTTAACCAACCTTCTGGTGGACCACCAGGCTTCTGAGTACTGGAGGTTTGAGGAGCGGGTGGTTGCCGCCCAGCAGCGGTGAGAAGAAGCCCTGGCTCCTCCTGAGGTGGGAAAGGCAGCAGGGTTTCTGGTGGATGTGGTACCACTTCGACCCAAGCACTTTGCAAGTTGTGACACAGGTGCTGGTGCTGCCAGTGGCGTTACTGGCACCTGTCAGCCCGTGACTGAGTGAGAACAACAGTTCCCAACAGTGAGAACAGCAAAGGGCATCTGAGCAGAGAAGCATCTGAGCTTCACTGTGCTGCTCTCGATCATGGGTCTGTGTGGGCTCTGGTTTGTGTAGCCCCTCAGAGCTACCAACCCAGTATAAGAAAGTTGCTCCCCGTCTGAAGGACTTGCAGCCCTGCACGCGTCGTGTTGGAGAGTGCTGGAGCAGCTCTGTATGGCCAGCTGGTGTTCCCTGGGCGCCTGGAAATGGATGGAGAAATGTGGTGTTGTGAAAAGCCATCCTCCCCCAATCACAAAAATGGTGGTTTTTTTTTCTCTCGACAGCGTTTTGTGTGTTTTCCTTCCGAGCTCTCGCGCGAGCCTGTGCAGAACTTTCTCGCTCCTTGGCCGTGTCAGAGGAGCCAAGCACGGGCGAGGAGATGGCACCGTGCCCTGTGGCTGCCCTGCCCTCCCGAAGCGCTCGCAGGCAGCCTCTCCGGGCGTGGGGTTTTTTTATAGCTTTGTTTATTTTCCCAGCAGGCAGCTCCACCTCCCGCTCCCGTGGCTGGGGTCCCCGCACACGCCGCTGCCTGCAGCACGCAGCGCCCGCTCCCCCGTAGGGATCAAGGCTCGGAGCAGGAGGTGATGGAGGTCGTGCGGGCAGCCTCAGGGGGACCCCAGCTGCTGCACTTGGGGGCTGGGGTCATCACTCTGCTGTTGACGGTGGTGGCCGTGTGCTCCCTGCCCTCCCTGATGGGTTACTGCAGGCGATGGTGGGTGATGAAGCTGATCCCGGGCATCAGCCCCTGCTACCCTGTGCTGGGAAATGCTCTGCTCTTGGAGCGGGAGGGAGAAGGTAAGAGCAGCTTGCGCCATAGCCCGGCGCTGGGCTTTATGGAGGAGCCAGCGCTGGTGAGGTGCTTGCCTGGCCAAGCTGGGGGTGGCATGCTGTGCCATTTTGGCTTCAGGTCTCCGGGGCAGCGGGCAACCTGTGCAGGGGAGCTGTGTGAGCGGGGCTGGTGGAGGGGAAAGGAGAGGAACGGCCTAAATGCAGGGTTATTGTCAGTCAGAGATTAGCTGGAGGGTCAGCCTGGCAGTGGCTTCCAGATGCTGATGCTGGACGGGCACCCGTTTCCAGCTGTTGGTGAGATGGAGCAGGAGCGCCGTGGAATGTGCGTTTGCGAGAGGGAGGCGAGCTGGGCGCGCTGGCGGGAAGCGCTGCTGCAGAACATGGAGCGCGGTCCCCACCGCCGTCAGCTGCGGTCCGAACAGCGCTCCCAGCTTGGGAAGGAAAGATACCATCTCTCAACAGTCATCTTCCCCCAGTGAGCGTGTGCAGGGGACTTCAGCGCGCTGAGCTGATGGATTGCTTTTGGAAGTAGCTGCGCCTTAGATGTGTGCATTAGCTACGAAAGAACTTGCTGAGTGTTTGCAGTACATCCCTCAAAAGCAGGCTTGCCTGTGCTCACGTTGAGCAATGGTACCTTCTTTTTGCTGGGTGCTGGAGAGAGCACAAATGTGCGACGTGTTCCCTTGCTGTTTGGTACTCGGTTTCACACAGGAGCACCTTGCCTGAGGAGTCCGCGGTCTGAGGGACCAGCAGGCTCTGCTGGGGGTGCGTGTGGTGCCTGTGCACGCTCTGTGCACGCTCTGTGCACGCTCTGTGCACGCATGTTCCTGGCTGGGCTGCCGGCAGGGAGAGCGGCCAGCTGGCTCATGGGAGTGGAGTGAAGCCGTGGGCGGCTGCAGCCTGGGTGTGCGCGCTGCCCAGTGCTGACAGGCACTGGGACTTTGTTTTCTTCTTCTGCTTTTTAAATCTTAAAAAAAAAAAAACCACCCAGAAACAAGCAAACAAAAAAAACCTCCCAAAACCCCACATTACAGAATCACAGAATCACAGAATGGTAGGGGTTGGAAGGAACCTCTGTGGGTCATCTAGTCCAACCCTCCCGCCGAAGCAGGGTCACCTACAGCAGGCTGCACAGGACCTTGTCCAGGCAGGGTTTGAATATCTCCAGAGAAGGAGACTCCACAACCTCCCTGGGCAGCCTGTTCCAGGGCTCCGTCACCCTCAGAGTGAAGAAGTTCTTCCTCATGTTCAGCTGGAACTTCCTGTGCCTCAGTTTGTGCCCATTGCCCCTTGTCCTGTCACTGGGCACCACTGAAAAGAGCTTGGCCCCATCCTCCTGACACCCACCCTTCAGATATTTATAAGCATTTATTAGGTCCCCTCTCAGCCTTCTCTTCTTCAGGCTGAACAAGCCCAGCTCCCTCAGCCTCTCCTCGTATGGGAGATGTTCCAGCCCCCTCATCATCCTTGTAGCCCTCTGCTGGACTCACATTGCTTCTCTCTCTCCAGAAAGCAATATGATGGAGACTTTTGTGTCTTGTGGAATCTCATAATCTTCTTTGTTAGCAGGAGTCACGTAGCCTCCATGCTTTAGTTATGTCGGTGACCATCCGCCTTTGTTCTTGTTTGTTGATGTAAGAATGAGTGAAGTTTGTGGTTTATAATATTTTTCATTAAAAATGAGACCATTCAAAAAAAAGAAGATAGCTTTTAGGAAAAAGGATGAGGTTTTATAGCAGAAAGAAAAATGTCTTTTCATCGGATTGTTATTTTATATATTTATTGATATCAGTAGACAAATGCTGGAAGATTGTGGTATTTTAATCGTGATGTTACAAAAAAAGTAGTAAAAAATATAAGAACAATGTGACACTCTTAAACCTTTTGGATGCATTGTCATTAGAAATTGATCTAAGATTAAGGAATTCAGTATTTGGGTGTCTGTTAGGAAACTAGTGTTTTTTCCACTTGTCTTTCCCTTTGGTTTGGGAACCTTTGAATTTTCAACTCTGCAGAGGCCTCGGAGGGAGTCATTTATTGTTTAATCTGGTTTCTGAAAGGGCAAAGGCATGTTTAATCCTTGAACATCCTGATAGCGGCCACCTCCTTCAGAACTGCAGGATGAACCCGATTGCCCTCTGTGAGGAGGTAACTGGATCTGTGAGCAAGGGAATAACAGCAGACGGTGTTTAATTTGATTCAGTGGGGTCTTTGATGCCATCTGCTGTGCTTTCTGTATAACTGACCTGGGGAGAACTGGACTGGATAAGTGGAGAATAACGTGGATGGAGAACTGGCTGGGTTGCTGAGCTTGCTGGTACCAAGTGCGTCTGGCAGGAGGATGATAGTGGTATCGCTCAAGTGATCTTTGCCATAAATGATCTTATGAGTCATTGTGCCCTTTGAGATGGGGACATCTGAATTGCCAGATCCACAGTGGCCCCGTAAGTGGTCACCTACCCTTCAGTAAGGTTTCTAAAAGGACAAGAGCGGAGTTTAATCCTGGAGTAGCCAGCTGTCAAAAGCCCCTGCTGGAGCTGCAAACTGTCACTACTGGTTAGGGCTGCGAGAGAGTGAGACCATGTTAGCGTGTTGGTGTAAGAAGTAATTTGTTTGCAGACAAACAACAACAGTCTAAGGGCTCCGAAGAATTTCTTAGGAGTGCAGCTGTCAGAAACTGGGCGTATGTCAAGCGATACTGGTTCCTGCATGGTGCTCTGCCGTTAATGTGCACGACGTCGCTTGTGGGTGCACCACAGATGCAGTACCTGTCAGTGTGGGCTCAGGTGGGAAAAGGCTCAGTGCTGTACTTGGAAAGTAAAGAAGCATCTTGATACAGTATTTTGGCTAGGGTCAGATGAGCCCAAACCTAAGCATAGCCTGGGTAAAGTTTGATTTGGCTCTGATTGTCATGAAGAGCATCGCAATGCAGAAGGCCCGTGCTGCAGTGCTTTGGGACTGCTGAAATCACGCTGCCTCATCTACAGCGAGGAGGGGTCTCTCTAGAATAGAGTGCCTTCAAGAGCGTAGCCGTAAAGCAATGCTCCTGCGGTAGAGCTAATACATAGGTCCAAAA
This sequence comes from Opisthocomus hoazin, assembly GCF_030867145.1. NCBI lineage: Eukaryota > Metazoa > Chordata > Aves > Opisthocomiformes > Opisthocomidae > Opisthocomus > Opisthocomus hoazin. The sequence continues at coordinate 79,339,314 of NC_134418.1, forward strand.
AAATGCTGCTTGGTCGTAGTAGCAAGATAAAACTGCAATAAAAACGTGATAACAGGGCATACGATGAAAAACAGTTCATTACAGAAGTCTTGCTTATTCAGCAAAAAAACCTTTTTTAAAAATTCTAATCTGCTGATTTCATTCCAGGTTTTTTTAAACAGCTACAAACTCACGTTGAAGAGTTCAGGAGCTGGCCGTTGTTCAAACTTTGGATAGGACCGTTGCCTCTCCTGATTTTGTATCACCCTGACAGCGTGGAGGTGAGTGTGCTTGTCTCCTGCCTGTTCTACTGCCATGCAAAGCAGTGCTCAACCTGTTTAGTTTCTATCCTTTCAAGGTAATTTTTGCAGAAAAAGGCATGGACTGATTTTACTTGAGACTGTCCTCTGACTCCGTGCTAAAGAAAGGTTGAAAGTGGAACAATAGAAAAAGCTTAGTCTTGGAAAAAAAAGAAATACTGAAGATGGCCGGCAAATGAAAGCATCAACTCAGTGTGTTTGATACAGAATCACAGAATGGTGGGGGTTGGAAGGGACCTCTGGGGATCATCTAGTCCAACCGCCTGCTGAAGCAGGGTCACCTACAGCAGGCTGCACAGGACCTTGTCCAGGCGGGTCAAAGAAGCATCTCCTTCAGCTTTGTTTTCACATGTGTGAAAGCTTCTGCTCCGAAGATCAGAGCAGTTGAGCAGATAGCAGGGGAGATGGGACCACTGAAACAGGGGCAGAACGTTGTGAAACGCAGGTTGCAATGCTGGGGTCTGTCGGACTGGCTTCTGCACTGGAACTTGATGGGTTTGCCTCGATGCCATGAAATGGGGTTGTTAGTTTTGCTACTGACAATAGTTGTCCCTGAACTGGGAAGAGAGAGTTGTTTCTTTGTTCGAGTGTTTATTGCGGAGATGGTATTTGTGAGTTTGGTTAAGGCTGGAACCTGCTGGGTTTTCTCTCAGCTCTGCCTGTGACTTTGTAACACAGATTTTTCTTTTTTCAGGAAGATTAAAGGGGAGTGGGAGTGGTATTTTTTGGGTATTTTGTTGTTTCTCAGGATTGGGATATTTACTAAAAGACTTGAGGATGTGAACTCAGTGTTCCCCCTGCGCACCAGCTTGTACTGAAATATTGTGCACTTTACTGGGGCTCGGAGCACTTTTGTGGAGGAGCTGAGGTGGTGTGGAGTAATCTCAGCTGAAGAAATCTCTCTCCATCTAATAAGTGATGCTTTTCCCCCTCCTTTCATTTTTGTGACAGGCTATTCTGAGCAGTTCGAAACATATAGAAAAATCATACCTGTACAAATTCCTGCAGCCGTGGCTGGGCACTGGACTTCTGACGAGGTAGAGTGAAATGCAGGTGCATCGCTGTCTTTTTGAAATATTCGGGGGATACGATAGCAAGAGGGCTTCATGGCAGGAATGCCTTTTGTATCTCTGCACAGAGATGTGGATAATAGCTGTAGAAGTCTTATTCCTTAAGACAGTCTTGGTTACTCTCTAGCAGCTAAAGTCCAATAAAAATCTTTTGAATCATAGAATGGCTTTGGCATTATCCATTTCTTGGCAAATTTGGCCGTTGTTAATTTTTTGTCAGGAGGCTGGAAATGAATGTTAGTTTTGGGCAGTCGTATCCTGTGGCAAGTGGCGTGATTTAGCCTGCAGTGCTGCAAGCTGGATGTTTCGAATGTGGTGCTGTGTGTCGAGTGGCTGGACTGTGGCAGAGCCGTGACTGTGTGCATTGCTTGTCTCAGCTGGTGATGCTGCAAACCAGTTGGGTGGGCCTGAGGCTGGTGATGCTTTGGGGTAGGACGGAAGAGTATCTGCGCCCTGTCCTTCATTTCCCTCAGGAGTTAGAGGCTCATAAGAGGTGAGCCTGGCTAAGAGAACAAGTCGGGAGTGGAGAGAGGGAGGAATCATAGAATCATAGGCTGGAAAAGACCTCTAAGATGATCAAGTCCAACTGTCACCCCAACACCACCATGCCTACTAAACCGTGTCCTGAAGTGCCACATCTACACTTTTTTGAACACCTCCAGGGATGGTGACTCCACCACTTCCCTGGGCAGCCTCTTCCAATGTCTGACCACTCTTTCAGTAAAGACTTTTTTCCTAATATCCAGCCTAAATCTCCCCTGACGCAACTTGAGGCCATTGCCTCTCGTCCTATCACTAGTTACTTGGGAGAAGAGACCAACACCTGCCTCACTACAGCCTCCTTTCAGGTAGCTGTAGAGAGCAGTGATGTAAGGGTTTGGTGTCCTCCGGTCTTAGAACGGCCAAGAAAGATTTGGTCTGGATGATGCAGATGTTCAAGAGTCAGAGTAAGGTGGGCATAGAGCGGCTCTGGTGCTTTTGTGCCCCTTCTGTGTTTTCATGAGCAGGTCAAGGTCCTTCTGTTAGCAGTGAAGGTTTGTTGCCTGTTTGGAGCCCTCAGAGGTTAACTCCTTCTGCTTCAGGATGGCACCATAGTGTCATAAAAGCCAACTATCATCATGTGATGTGGGAGGCACAAGTTTATGTGAGAGACTGAGGAATGCCTTTTATCCAGAGTTTCATTCATGGCCCTTAAGAAGGCAGTAATCGGTAGCAAAGTGCGGAGAGTTGAGGACCATGTGTGTCAGGCATGGTGTATCCTCACTGTTAGTCTTCTTCCTTACTGGTTGTTTGTCTCCAGTAAACTTCTAGAGGCATTTTGACTTCCTTGTTCTTGCAAAAACGTAATGGAGGAGAATGTTCCAGTCTCTGCTGCTTAAGGACAGTAGTGGTAGACAGCAAGCAAATAAGCTGACCTGAGGAGTGCCCCAATAGCAGGTTATCAGGAAAAGTGGTGTGATGGCTTACGCTGTAAGCAGAGCTGCCAGCTGTGTCCCTGTTGGGCACGTGATTCAGAAAAGGCAAACAAACCCCCCCCCCCGGAAGCTGGTGTCACCCGCCTTTGGCTCCGTGCTCTTTCACTGTCATGTGGGGGGTGGTTGCCTGTCTCCGAGGAAGAGTTTTGTAGCCAGACCTCGAGGCAGTTGTTTTCATAATGTGCATGGACCCTAGTTCTCTGGAATCCTCGTTTCCTAGTCAGCGGGTGAAGGCGAGCATGGGTGGTGATTCACAGAGACAATGTGACAAGTTGAGGCCATGATGCTGACCAGCTGGTTTGTCCTATGTATGGCTTCTGCTTGACCCCTCTGAGCCAGTGCACTGAGCAACCACGAGGCTGTATTGCCAGAAGGCTTGTCAGCATCTCCTTTTGTTGAGAACAGCTATAGAAATGGTGGCTTGTGCTTTGGAGAGGGCTGGAGCAAGAAATATTTCCATTTTGCTGCTTCTGGGGAGTGCTATGGACAGCTTGAAGAGTCATCTACAGCTTGTCCACCTGTGAAGGGGTTCCAGGCTGTAGTTTTTACTGTGTACTTCTGTGATAGTGAGGGTTTTATCTTTGACTTGGAGGTTTTAACCCTTCCTTCTCCCTGTTAATTTTGCAGCACTGGAGAGAAGTGGCGGTCGCGGAGGAAGATGATAACTCCCACGTTCCACT